>NC_134580.1:39910328-40224494 GCF_037038515.1 Microtus pennsylvanicus
GGTCACACTGTAGGCCAGCCTCATTCCTCTGACAGTCAGTGATACCTGGAACAACAGATGAACACGGTAATGAGTAACAGGACTGTGTGGTCTGTTCCTTCTCTTCCACCTTCCAGGACCCCTGGGCTGTGGTGATGTCAAAGTCATGGGTAAGCCAGACATTCTAGCTGAAATCTCTGCGTGTGCCCATCCTCAGCAAAGCATACCACCAAAGCGCTATGTCCAGTCCACAGAGCACCCTTCATATGGGCTGCAAAGCCCATATTTCGGAATATGATCTTCAGTGTGATTGTAGTGTGAGATAGGGCTGTAGGAAGGTGATTGTTGACATTTTTGTAAGGGATTGGTGCCCTTACAAAAGAGGACAAAGGAGCCGGCATGCACTGTCTGCCATATAAAGACACTCAGAAAGCCAGCGTCTGTGGTATTTTCAGTAGGCACTGAACCTGATGGCAACTTGATTTGGGGCTTTCAGACTCTAGAATAGTGAAAAACAGAGCTGGTGCCTGTAAAATCCACCCAGCTTATAGCTGTTTGAAATAGCTGCCTAGAGAGACAGCAACATCCCCAGATCCCCAACCTGGTCTTGTCCAATGCTACTATTCTTTCTTAACTGACACCTCTCCTGCAGAGTGGTAAGCTTGGTTGGTGTTTCTATTACCCTGTGAAAAGGTGGTTAATGACTTCTTGCATTCCACTTCATGGAAGCTCCATGAGGCCAGGACCTGCAGCTGACTACATTTCCTGGTGTCTAAAATGTACAATCCCCCTCAACGTCCATGAATGTAAGGATGAAGTCCAGGGATGGACTCCCCTCCATCCCTGTGTTCAAGTTAACACCTCTTTCTGGAAATCTTTTCTCCACCTGCCCAGTAGTCTTCAGAACAGACAATCCACTAAAACTGCTCTGCATTCAGGAAGATAAATGAGGAAGGTTCACGACAGAGCCCAATCCTCTACAGCTACACAGCAATGTCACTGCAGCACCTGTATCAGTGTGCAGCATCTGTATCAGTGTGCAGCATCTGTATCAGCGTGCATGTGTGGGGGGAAGGTGTTATCACATATCAGATACCTCCTCACTGCTTGCTACGGGCTTGACATTGTGTCTGCCCCAAATCGTGTGCTGAATCCAAAATCTTTCATGTGATAGAATTCAAGGGTAGCACCTTTGGGATGCAGTTTCAGGGGGATGCGGTTAGGAGTTTAGAAGACAATGGAATGTGTTTAAGCAAAGAGGAAGGCTGAAGGTCTTGGTCTCTGTGCATACAGTACACAAAGGCCTCATGGAATAAGCAGCTAGAGAAACCCAACCTTGACACCTTTACTCTTCCCACCCAATAGCCCCACCTCTAACCCTCTATCCTGCCGTCTTGGCACACTGATCCTGCATCCTGAGAACCACAAAAAACAACAACAACAAAAAACAGTGCCTATTACTCTAGGCACTCTGTATCAGGTGGTATACCAGGAATGTGGCACCAATGACCTGTCTCATAGATCTCTAGGGATCAGCAGATTCCTACCTACAAAATCCCTCTTGTTTTGAGTCTGTCAGCATTACCATCCAATTAGTGTGGCCCTTCTTTCCAAGGAAACTTTCCTTATCAGAGGGGTTTTATCTCCTTCGATCACTTTCTAAACCATTCTGGAACATATTCACACTGTAAGCAATAACAATTTGCTTCATGCTGATGTAATTGCAGACTCTCATCAACATGGTCTATTACAAAGCATGGGTCCTTTCCCAAGAATACCCAGGTGGTTTTAGAAGTCATTTGACTACTAAATGACTCTGGGAGTTTCATAACACATAGGAAGACCAAGTATACAGGGACCTGGCAAGCATAAGGCCGAACGTGAGTTACACAGTGGTTATGTGTCTGGGTGGGAAAACTTTCTTCAGGATCTAATAAAGTCGATTTACAAAAACCAGAAGTATCAGAATCAGGCAAAACTAAGCTTAAAGATCAACTGAGTTAGTTGGGTGAATTTGACTAAGTAAGCTCATTTATTTGAACCCTCATCTTATTTGTAAAAAGTGGGCTACACTATCTACCTGGGAGAGGAGTTGGGTTGACTGAATGAGACTTTGCAGGTAACATGACTAGGCTGGAGCTTGGCAGGAGACTAGCATTAACAGAAAATGGCCTTTACCCAATGGTTCTCAACAGTGGAGAGCTTTGTTGTCCACCACCACCCAACCCCCGTGCCACCCAAGAGATTCTTGGCAATTCCTCTCATCAAGTTTGCTCATCATAACTTGGGGAAGAGGCCACTGTTGTTATCTATCGGATGTGGGATACTGATGCTCTTCAACCTCCTACCTCTGTGGGTCATTTCTGGGATGCAGAGAGATCTCCAGTGCTGACACTGAGCAGATGTATTGCAGCCCACTGTGTGGAAAGGTTTTTCCTTCATAGTGCCCAGAATAACTTACAAAGAGTCTTGCTGTAAGCTCCAGCAGCGATGGTCATTCTGCCTCTGGGGCATGGGATGCAGGCTGAGCTGCCTGCTTGTTCTTGGTATGTGCCAGCAGGACAGAGAGTACAGCGGCCATCCCGAGAGAAGCTTCCTTCAGGGCACTTCACTAGGGGCACAAACATAGAAGACATCAGAGTGAGAACTTGCTTTATGGTCACAGGCAGGGCCTGCAGTACATACAGAATCCTAAAATCAGTCCAGGATTTTCATGGGGCAATTAATGAGAAGCAGGGAGCCTCGGGATTAAAAGCTAAGGAGACAGCTATGAAGGCAGACAGGCCTTTCTCTCCATAAGCTATGGACTTGCAGGAACTGTGGAAATTCAGGCAAGATTTCAGAGGTGGGTCAAATGAAGTAGGAGACAAGTCAGGGCACATTAGAGAGGAACAGTCTCTGAGAAGTTAACACTAGAGACGTGTGTGTGTGTGTGTGTGTGTGTGTGTGTGTGTGTGTTGTGAAGCAAACATCAGGCAGTATAAACAGTAAGTGCAAAATCCCCAAGATGTAAAGGCAAGAGAAAGGCCAAATCAGGCCAGCTAGGGAGCCAAAGCTGAGACTGCAAAGGAGATAAGCTTGGCAGGAAATGAATGGGAAAGATGAGGTCCAACCACAGTTTCCCAAATCTAAGGGTGTGACGGAGAGTGGAAAGAGCAGGCGGATCAGGTGAAATCCCACTTCCTGTCTAGTTCAGCATTTTTATTCTGTGTGAAATGGAGTCAACACTATTTAATGGGGTATAGCAGTCATGAACAGACAGTGTCTGTCCTCATACCAGACTCAAGTGTGCACTCAGCAAATAACAATTACTTTTACTTGTAAGAAAGTCCTTCCTTGCAGCCAGCTATGCACAAACGGTACCTTCTCAATGGGTTGATTCCGGTAATTCTTAGCAACTTAGTACTATCTCACTTGGCAGCTGTGGTTGATGTCCCTGTGTGTCAGTCACTACTAATGTAGCTCATACTGCACAAAGGCGAGACTAATTGGGCACCCAGCAGACTAAAGGTGGTTCTTGCTATCAGGCCTGCTGGCTTCAGATTGACTCAGAAAGCCCAAATTCTGTGGATAAGAGCACTTGTCAACTTGTCACCCTGGATGCCAGTGTCTTCCTGTGGTCTCTCCCTGTTACACTGCTCAGCTTCTGGTACCCAGTGCTTTCTCTCCCTCTAACATCTTCAGCCTCTCTTCGTTTCTCTTCTCCAATATGTCATAGGCAGGGAACCCAAAATCCCCATAGAAAAGGCAAATATCTCATAAGGCGTTAAAGTCAGATCCCTCAGGAGCTCCACTGCAGAGCAGTGCAGGAACCAGCACCCAGACCCTGGTGGCTCAGATAAGCATGGAGGACCTTTCTCTTTTCCCTCCTTTTTCAGGGTTGTATTCTCAATAATTTGTCAAATAGCTTCAAATACTGAGTTGTTGTTGTTTTTTTTTTTTTTTGGTTTTTCGAGACAGGGTTTCCCTGTGGTTTTGGAGCCTGTCCTGGAACTAGCTCTTGTAGACCAGGCTGGTCTCGAACTCACAGAGATCCACCCGCCTCTGCCTCCCAAGTGCTGGGATTAAAGGCGTGCGCCACCACCGCCCGGCTCAAATACTAAGTTTTACTCTGCAAAAGGTGGAGTTGGAATCTTTCCCACCCTTGGAGCCCTCAATGTGTGTTTGGCACACTGCTGGCCGTGCTCCATGGATTAATATATACCACTAAGAGTTCGCATCTATTCCCATCTCACAGGCGAGAAAGCCAAGCCTGAAGTGCTCAGCCGTCACTTCCTACAGCATTCTTCTGGAAGGTGAGAGGGGGGAAGTTATGACACGTGACAGGCACAGTGCCGGCTATTTCCACGTGTTGTCTCACAGCCCTATAGAAGGACATCTTTTCAGAATTGGCAGCAAGGCAATTAACGGGTAAAATGTAAGCACAGAGTGGCGGTGAGATGAAGCCAATGTCCTAGGGGCTCCTATCCCTGGTCTGCATGCATACTTGGTGTCTCCGAGTAAATCAGAGTCTCCTCCACATCTTGGAAACTGAGTCATACTTTCCAGTCCACCCTAGCAGAGAATATCCTTCTCTGAGCATGGAGTTTCATTACTTCTTTGAGTCAGGCTCTTGATGATTGGTTGGGACAGTTGCTTTTTCAAGTAAAGGCCCTCTGACTTCAGGACTAGAGGAAATAAAAGCTTGCTGGCCAATGCAAGTGGCCTGCCATCTTCACTCGGAGTCCTGATGAAGACAGGAAAGTGAGACCTGGGGAGATAGCATCAAACCACAGGCTCCTGTCTGAGGAGTGTGCGTGCTCTTTCCCCACTGTGGTTGTCCCTGATGTCAAGAGTTTTTCCACCTAAAGAGCACCGCTCATGATTATAATGAGGTGGGGCCTTGATGACTATCATCCTTTCCTCAGAAAGTGGCTTCTCTCAAGTCTACCTTGGCCCCTGCATGCTCATTTTCCCCTTCAACTATGTCCCTCTACAGCCAGAATTTTCTGAGAGCTGTGATCAGTACTTTCCTTTATATAATACATTGTTGGATCATTTGAGTTTAGAGTTTGCAAGGCTCTGAATCCTTCCTGCCAATCTTTCAGCCCCGTCAATGACAGCTATACTTTTGAAAAGAGGAAAAACATCTTTGGGGAGAGATCATGGTCCTTCATGCAAACCCTGTCAAATCTTTCTGGTTGTTGGGACCAATAAGTCCTGGCCTTCAGTAGCTCTTCCCTGTCTAGAGCCTTCTAATTGAAGTTACTAGAAGCTGTGCCTAGCTTAGAGGATCAGAGGATGGGATTTTTACCTGTTGGCCATTGACTGCAGGGTATTTAAGCCTCCATGGTGCTATTAAAGAGGGGCTTTTGGTACAAGTGTTGGAAGGTCTGTTTGTTGGTCTGTCTCTGCGTGTTATTTTCAACCTCCAGTCCCTTGCTTGAAGCTCATGAACTGGATTCTAGCACATAGAGCACGGGGGGCGGGGCACTGGTCCTGTCACTCTTTAGCTCAAAATTCTTCTGTGGTACTCTGCTGGTGGTCCAAACTTCTTGTCTATCCTTCTCTGTATTCTGTCTCTCTCAGTGGGTCACCTCCTGCCATGGCATTGTCTCAGAAAGTCAAGGACTTTGAGCCTCATAGCTTTTTCAGTAATCCACCAGTTTTCTGGGATAGTCTTCATTTTGGTGACCCTAACACACTAAAGTACACACACACACACACACACACACACACATTCACTCCCATACAAGTACCTTACTCCCATCTGCCTATCTTAGCAGCAATCCCTTTTCACTTTTCCAGACCCCACCCAGCACCTGCTACCCCAGCATGCCCCTCTGACTGCCCTATAGGGGCTCTTTATAGCACAGCCTTCTGGTCCAGTTGTGTATGGTGCCGTGGCCTTTGCTGCTCTGTACTTGTGACATGGGGCCTGCACATACTAGATTTTTAAAGCCCAAGTGGGTGGATGACAGATGGATGAAATGGGGCAAGGGAGGAGAGGAAAAAGGGGAAAGCCACAACATACCACTTTGGGGGTGGGGAAGGTCCACAGGGACCTAGTTCTATTAGAAGACTTTGTAGTGAGATAAGAAGAAAGAATTTATAGTAGATAAGTGAAAATTAATGTCACATATAAAGAGAATGGAAAATCCTAACAATCCCCTGGGATCCACTTCCTCAGGATCCATAAAGATATACGGAGGCAAGAGAGTGAACTAAACGTATCCTGATGAAACTGCAAGCAAGGCATCTTCTCCCTAGCAGCATCAGTTCCCAGGATTGGAAGGACCATACAGGCCACAAGGGAGGGAAGCTCCTTCTGCCCCCCAAGTCACTGCACTATCAGGGACCACTTACATCAGACCTCAGAGACAACAGATAAAAACCCTGCTTCATCTCCATAGGACAATGTTCTGCCTTGTAGGTCCACAGCTGTATTCCAGATGTGTTTTAGAAGAAGAGCCCAAAAGGAGAAACCTGAATCTTGTAAGCTGTGATTTCACTAGACCTCCCTTGTTGAGAAGGGAGAGGCGTGGTGCACAGGGCGGAACTAAAGCTCTGGAGCAGATAGAGCCGAGCTCGCATGTCTACACGGCCAGACAATAACACGGGCACTTGCCAAGAGTTTCTCATAGAAGGAGAGGTGTGCTTTCATCAAGGAAGTTACGATTTTCAGGGGAGGACAAGTGACCTCCTTGGTCCGCAGGATGAGAAGGTGCTGGGGTGGGCAGGACTCAAGCCCAGGTGTGTCTAAATAAAGAGTGCTGTCCTGGGTGTGTTTAGAGCTTATGCCTCAGTTTCCTCACCTCACTCAGGATAGGATGGGGGCACACCAAACCCTCCAGAAATGCCCATACATACAAGAAGGCCCCACATATATAAGAAATTCACTGGGGATCTCAGACATAACCAAAGCTACCCACGTCTTTTTCTGTGGCTTTTGTGAACATATCCTTGACTTTTCTGTCTGAAGAGAGGAAAGGCTGGATGGTCAGGTGGTCAGCCCTTGTGATAGGATTTGGGCGTCACTATTGATCAAACACCCCAGAGGAAAGTTGTGATTGGATTATCATCTTCCCCTTTATTTCGTGTGTGTTATAACATGAACACAGTGTCCTTACATGTATATAAACACCCACACACCAACTTAATGGTGTTCATCTGGGGAGCCTGGGACACTGAATATTAAAGTTTGAAAACATAGTGGTTGACAGGTATGACCTGTCCTCTCTGTGACCCTGTTCCTCCCACTTAGTAGATGCCACCATCCACTCTTCCTCCTCTTCTTAGCCTCTTGTTTGGAAATCCCTTAAAAGACAGAAAGACAGATTATGTGTTCTGGCCCAAGAGGAGGTAGGATTCCTCACCCATTGATATTGGGTTTGGGAAATTCAAGTCCCTCTTGGGAGACAGCCTGTTTGAGCTGCACACACCCATTTAACAGAGCCTCCATTTCTGTTTCATAGGAAAAGGCTCTGCCACCAGGGACTCCTGTGAGATAAATATTTGCAAAGTCACACTGCAGAGTATAAAATCTGCAATATATAATGGCTGGGAATGGCTGTGCTCCTGTTCTCTGTGCTAGGATGGGGATGTAGCTCAAACCCAGTAACTTGACACAGATTTCAGAACATCTATGGAACCTTTCTGTTGCAACCAACATAAATAATGTGGGGAAATAACAGAGAAGATCTCTCTCCAGCTTGATAAAAACACTTCATCTCATTCCATGTAGGAAGAAGGCTTCCATACCATTATTAAGCCTTTCAACCTTTGGTAATGGAACAACGATTCCACCACCCTACCCACATATGAGCACATCCCGACCCCTGGAAGATTTATATTAAGTTATATTGCCAGAAGGAACTAAAATTAGAGGAGGGATTAAAATAAAAATAGACGGACCATTCAATCATGGAAGTGTCCTGGATTATCCAGCTGTAGGTCATTAAAATGGCTCTTAAAGCAGAAGGATGTGGTTCAGGAAGCAGAGAGGGTCAGAAAGGCACTGTTGTGCTGTCCTTGACGATGAAAGAGGGATTCTGGGGCCAGGGAGTGTGACTGACTTCAAGAAACTGGAGTCAGACTCCTCAAGTGTCTTCAGGAGGAATACAGTCCTGAGGGTACCTCAATTCTAGCCAAGGAGACCCATGTGGCAATTCAGCCTACTGAGCTATAAGATAAAACCACTAGTCTAGAGTGATTTATAAAGAGAGCAACAGCAATCTGACACACATCTTTCTTCTACTTTGCAGCTGCATTCCCATGAGAGTGATCTTCAAAGACACTCATGGCTAGAGCAAAAACAGCCAAGTCAACCTGTCCCTGTCTCGTCTCCATGAGCAACAGAGGAGGCTGGCAAATGGCTATATAGGGGTTGATAGGAATGACATCTTCTAAAACAAAACCCAGAACTCTTGAGCCAGGATACAGGGTAGACATTGGCTTTCTTTTCCCAGTGACCCCAGCACCAGGGTTCAAGCTGATGAAGAACTAATAGAAAGGACAATGTCACACACTGGATTTTTCCTCTTGCTGAGCTTTGTGAGTGATGGCTATTGATTGATTCTCATGAAAACTGGACAGTGGAAGATACTTCTTGACCAATGCATTGATGATCAACCTCCCTTCCCAGAGTTCACTGGCCTTTCCTGAAGCCTCTTGGGGTTCCATACCTCAGTCCAGAGGGAGGTGGGTACCTACCACAGACCATAGGGTCCTGACTGGTGACTGAAACTCTGTAGAATCCTTCCAAGCACCCAAGCTGAGTCCTGGGAGAGGTGACAAAGCTGTCCCCATGGAGGAAGTACAATGTGGTGTCTGCTGGGAATGTCTTGGAGTCCAGATGAAGCTGGAACTTGCCACTTTGGATCAGATCTGCAAATTGCCCAAGAAGATCCTGGCCCACTAAAGCCCTTTCTGTAAGACACAGGTGAGGCAGGCAGAGGTCATCTCTCTGTTCCCTGCAGGACCAGAGAGAATAATAGGGGTGGGGCTACCTAGAAAACCCTGGCAGAAAGACACACGGGTATCATGAATTCTCTCTCATTAGACATTATGGCAGACTGGGCTCAGAGGTGAGTGGCTGGCCCAAAGTCACAAACCTGCAAGTCAAACTCTGATCTTGAGTCTCAGATTCTGTGGCACCAAAGTGGTCCATCTTGGCATATGATATGCTTTACCATGATCTGAGGTACACTGTTCAGATTCTCTGCCTCTCTTCTAAGCCCCAGTGTCTACATCTGCTTTACAGACCTAGAGATGCTTCTCTTACTAGTGGGAGGTTCCCAAAGGACAGTGTATATGCAAGGGCCACCCACATGAAAGGCATGGCCTTCTGTTGGAAATGCAGCTTTTACTATCCTGCTAAGTTTAGAGAAGGCTATGACTTCCCAAGCAGAAAGCTTGGGAAATGCCATGAAAGGTGCTGGGGCAGACCTCTATGTGCAAAAAAGATTCATGCTAAACCTTTCCCTAGCTGTGACCTAAAGCCACAGTCATCATTGTCTTCACATTGAAGCTGGGGACAAACATCTTATGGTTTAACAATATCAGACATTCCCAAATTACCCAGGCTTTCTCAGGGGAAGATTAATGGAAATCCTTTATTCATAATGATAGGTAGATTCTTGCCACAGTGGCATCAGGAATCCAAGAGAATGATAGATATGTAGCCTGCTTCCTGGATTCTACCCCAGTCTTGTGTTTTTGACAGATTTATGCTCATAATACAGAGGTCAGGTTGCAGCTACTCGGGTAACTGGGCGTTGGGCCACCGAATGACAGAGGAGAGACAGGAGTTATCCCCTCCAGGTGTGTGGATTATTCCCTACCCTACCAGCAAGCTCAGAGAAAACAGGGCACACACTTCATGATAGCGCACACACGATTCATCCTACCCTTTTCTACC
Organism: Microtus pennsylvanicus; assembly: GCF_037038515.1. Classification (NCBI taxonomy): domain Eukaryota; kingdom Metazoa; phylum Chordata; class Mammalia; order Rodentia; family Cricetidae; genus Microtus; species Microtus pennsylvanicus. The sequence goes on from NC_134580.1 coordinate 39,920,206, forward strand.
CTTTCTTCTTAGGTCTTTGTGATCTCTCTATCCATCCCTAGCATAACTGTCAGGCTTTAGGTGGGAGCAATGGGTTGAGGTGTTTTCTCAGTGGACATGGGTGGTATGGAAGTTGTAAGCCAGTGAAGAGTCCCTCTCTCCACCCAATCTCCCCTACAATGTGTCTCCCCCCTACATTGAAGTCTCTAGCCTCTCTATTGCTTATGATGCTATTTGTTCCTATTGACCAGAACTTTACTGACTTTTATATATTTTAAGTATATATGCTATTTGTGATTAACCCTTTGAGACTTTCATACAATGTAATTTGATCATACCACCCCAACTCTTTCCCCTAATTCTGCCCAGATCAGCCCTACACCCCACACACTTCCCAAATTCCATGTCTTCTGCTTTTCTAGTAATCTATTGATTACACAGTAATTATTATCTAGTAATTATCTAATAATCTATCCAGTTTGTGCTGCCAGGTGAGACAGTTCAGGAGCTTAAGAGCACTTGCTGCTCTTGCAGAGGACTGGAGTTCAAATCCCAGAATTCACATTGGGTGGCTCACAACTGCCTGTAACTCCAGTTCCAGGGAATCTAACTTTGATATGCTTTTAAACACACAACTAGCCGTTCCCAAGAGCTAGACACAACGCTTCCCAAGTAGTTATGAGAAGGCACGGCACCTTCCCCGGTTTCATTGTAAGGAGGGAGTCTGAGGCTCCGTGAGGCTGCCTGGCTTCTTCAAGACAGCAGCCCAGGTGAACATACCAATGCTGTGCAGCAGCCCAGGTGAACATACCAATGCTGTGCAAATCTGGAAGTGAGGCCATTGAGATGTCACCAAGCTGCAATTTCCACGTAACGTTCACTCCCACACGCTCTGCAGTCAGACACCCCACCTGAACCGAGGAGCTGTCACAGACAGTGCTGGAAACCAGGGTCCCAAATGTCTTCACCTGCATGGAGAATGACCCCTTGGTTTAGGAACATAGAAGAAGCTGATACTATCAAGCACGTGTCAGTAATCTGAAGGAGCTTATATTACATCCTATAGTCTTCTATCATCCTGCTCCTGGGGCTTTGGTTACTGAAAAACCTCTTCCCCATGTGAGGCTCCCTGAGAGTTGATGCTGAATTCAGCCCTCATTGTGGGGAAGGCTGCCACATACCTGGGTCTGGCAGAAGCCACGGCTTGTCAACTCATCCAGTATGAAGACCTGGAAGGCCTGCAGCAAGCCGGAGTAGTCATCACTGCACCTCTTGCCTGGTGGGAGCAGGAGCTGGAAGTGTGCTTGTGTTTGCATGGTCTGCCACAGCTGAGGCCCTGCAGCCAAGCACAAGAGGTCAGTGGACCGGGGCGACAGGCCTGCAGGACTCGTTCCTGTGGATTTTCCTTTGTACAAAGAGTTCCTCCTCATTTAGCACAAGCACACAAGCATTGCCTCTTTGTACTGATGTCCTAAGATACCCATATGTTCTGGCACACTGTTTTGGCTCTGAGTCACTGAGCCTCCTCACAGCAAGCTCAGCCTCTGAATCAGGGTTCTTCATAGGGGTTATGACAATCTCCCTGGAAAAAATCTCCCATACTGTTTTGCAAATAAACACCACCATCCCTCTTGATCTGCAGGCTAGGGGTAGAAGATCTCTAATGCTGTTCAGTGTTCAATGAGGATTAACTTGGTCTTGATTTCAGCTGAGGCCACCCTGTTATATAATCAAGGGGACAAGCCACTTGTTTGTCCCAACTACATCTTAAACTTTTTCTGGATGAGAGCCCCCTACAAACCACGGTGCTTTGCTGCTAATCCCATCCTGAACACTCTGGCTGTCAGCTAGCTCCTGGCGATGGAGGTCAACCTCAGGGTATGGGTCTCCACCTCAGATGCTTCTACCCCTCTACCCTAGGAGGGTCACGTGTGATGCTCTAGTTCAAACTGGTCTGCTGGAGCTACTTACATCCTGGCCTTGTCAAGGCAGGCTTGAGCGGAAACCCATACTTCCACACTGTGTAGGTGGGTTCCCTGGGGCAGTAAGAAACTGTACAAAGGAAGAGGTCTACATCTATCCAAGACGCTGATGTTCATCTGGCACAGGTCTTGGACCCCTGTCTTTCTAGGACTTCACCACAAAGGTCAAGATGGATATGAGGAGGGGTTAGGGTTTGCCGTAAGGTAGACAGGAAGATCAAAGTACATTGCATAGGGTCCCTAACTCTGCAGCTGGAGTATCTACCACTGCACATTTGTATCTGATCCAGGTAACCACAGGCAACCTAGAATAATGTTAATTCTCCCATAGAGCATTTGGCTCCAGAGAGCCACCCAGAAAATCTAATCCCATGGGTGTGGGCCTATATGCTCCTAGAAGCAGTGCTTCCTGGGGCCAGCTCTCCAGCCCTGGTGCCACCTGATGTACCATAAAAAGGCTGTGTGTGAGTGGGAGAGAGGTTCCTCAGCAATAGCCCTGAGAGGGAACAGAGTGCAAGACAAATGTCCCCATTGCTACTCACGCTGGCAGACTCGGGGTGGTGGCGGTGACACCCAGCGCTGATTCTCCAGGTCACAAATCAGTGGCTCTAGTGGGACTGTGCTCTGACGGCCCTGGCGGCACAGTAGCTGGCACCGCTGAACGGCAGACACTCCTGGGCCAGAGGCTGTCTCACAGAAGACTACTCCATCCATCACGTCTGACTCCGAGAATGGCAGTGGACACTGTGGACCTGGAAGCGGGTAGGGAGAAGAGTCATGGCTGCCTACCAGGCTGCAGCCTAGCTCCTGTCTACTTTTCTGTGTCCCTTGATTATTTCTCAGGACCTTCCTGGCTGTACCCTGCTCTGCCAGGGCCTGGGCCTTCCCCCTCCTTCTCTGGATAAACCCACCATCTCTCAATTTCACCAGACAGTGAATCAAAGATGAATTTTATAACAGTATCTCCGACTACCTTATAAATCCAGTGAGCCACCACTCCATCCTCTTTACTTCAGGGCTCACAGACCAGTTGCTGTCCTCCATGTTTCCCACTATAGCAACTTGGAGCTCAAGGGGTGACACCTGCAGCCACTGACTGCTTCGAGTCATAGGCATGCTGTGGAGCCAATGAGGTCTCTGCCCTCCCTGTGTCTTCCTTGTCTGAACCTGTTCCCTTAGTGAGACAACAGTGCTCTGTGTGAACTCTTCAGCACTGTCCCCTTCCTAATGTCCCTCCCAGCCCCCACTGCCCAAACTGCCTATGGGCTCTTGATGCCTTGTGTGCCTGTTGCCTCTGCCGTCTGCTCTCCACACTCAGCTGTAGAACATTCCATGGGGCTCTGCAGCATGGGAGAACCAGGCCAGGGAAAAGGAAAGAGGACAGGGTGGACTCCTCTTCACTTTAGTGTCCTGGCTCTGGGATCTTTCCAAAATTGCATCTACCAGACACAGTCATCAAGGCTATGGTTAAGCTCTTAGCTTGTGGCCTTAACCAGCACATTATTTTGTTTCCTTGGCTTTTGGTTTGCTTTGGTTTTATTTTGTATTAGACACTGTCTTGCTATGTTTGTCATCTAAGCAGGTTCATGGGCATTGCCTTCACAGCAGGCTTTTAATGAGTATATTATAAAATATAATAATATATCTCAGTATGCTTCTATATGCTCATGAGACATTTCTCTCTGTATTTGATATTCAAGTAACTTCCTGAATAACAAATAAAAACAAACAAGATGGTCCTTTGCTAGAAGTCAGAAATGTGAGTCCCCATGAGGTCCTGCAGTCGGGATGCTTCTTCTGACTGCAGACAATAGGAAAAGCCAGGCCAGATTCCATTTAACTACCACAATAGATTTCAGAGGCACCAGGTTCTTCCCAATTTCAAGCCCAGGCTTGAATGAGCTTTGGAAGTGCCCACCAGTAACCATAACACAGCAGCCAACTGTCTTGATACCGTGCCCATTCCTGTTCCAACAGCCCAGCATCTCCAAGACCCTGACCTGGCACAGCATGAGGCTCTCAGCCTACAGCCCCTCCAGCAGCTCAAGACTTACTCTCGCAGGCAGGCTGGGTGCCTACCACACGGGTCCCAGGCACTTCTTCTCCGTTGTCCAGGACACACCAGCAACTGTCCTGGACCAAGTCACACTGCACTGGAGAGAAGCCCCCGCCTTGCTCCTCACACATTGGGGTGTAGCCAGGGCTAACTTTCTGGGTCAATGCTCCACTCTTGAGAGCATCACAGAGGCCGGGGCCTGTACAGAGGCAAGAGAAGGGAAACACACTTTGATGTTAGCTCCCAACTTTGCCACATCACTCCCTGGCATTCCTACCACACCAGGTTAACAGCTTGTAAGGTTCCAGGGGTCTGGGCTCTATCTCTCCCATTGCCTACCATGGAGGGGCTCAGAACCTCGCAGGGGTTTTCAAATATAAGCAACTGAAGAGAAGGGTGATAGGGTGCAGTAGGGAGTCATGGGACAGTCTTGAGTCAGCAACCAGAGAAAAACCTGTGAAATCTGCCAGGAAACTGCTAGGGGTCTCTGAGAATCTGCTGGAGAGGAGTGGGGAGGGATAAATACCTTCTAGGCAGCTGAATTACATTGAACAAAAGTCAGGGAGAAAGAGCACGCCCTCTCTTTAAGTGCTAACCAGTTTGTGACACGATCTCAAGCACCAGTAATGGCAGAGAGGAAGGCAAGAAGTCATATCAGAGTCTAATGTGGGAACCCTGTGCTATGCCAAAAAGCCCCAGGATGGCCTTGACAACATAAGCACACGACACAGAGCTGCAGGACCAGGCAGAGCATGCAGTACCTCAGCAATATGACCAGTGGTCCCCAAAGTACCAGTGTCCCAGTAGGCAGGGACAGATGCTGGGTAGTGATGCTTGGTTACAGAGAGCACAGCCAGCTTCTAGACACACTGACTTTCCTGAGCTCTTTCAAGATGGGAAGAGTCCTGTCTTATAGATGAGAAAGTTAAAGGACATTTGAGTCAGGAGCTGTGTCCCAGCTGTGGAGGTGGCAGAGTTGGGACTTTTTACCCAGTGCTCGCCTCGGAGGCTTTAGGACAACAAGGGGAAGAGACAGTTACTCACACTGAGCACTACCGTTTGTGTTTGGTGGCATCCGTTCCCCTGAGGCTGGGTCCACGCACCAAGTTCCTGTGCTTGATGTCTGCTGCCTGGCATACTGTCCTGTCTGTGACAAAGCCATAGTCATTTCAGGATATGCAAGGTTTTGCAGGTCACTTACTGGTGAGAGAAAGTCTTACAAGAATGTCCCTTCCTAACAACTGGTGACAGCAGCTCCAGGCAAAGAAAGTTTGCCATAAAGGAGTCACTGTCCCGTTCGATCTTTAGAGCCATGCTCTGAATTGACGGCCACCAAACAAGGACATGTTTTGCCATTTGAGAGCAGGGAAAAGTGAGTCTTCTTAGGAGGTGTGAGGCACTGGAGCGATGTCCCATAGCTAGCGAGTAGCCGGGCTGCACATGACACACACTAACTCCACATGGTCTGGAACTAATTCCAGAGATGACTTTTTCACCCAGAACCTCAAAGAAGCCTTAAGTGTCTGTAATTAGTAATACAGGTATGCTCCAAGGCAGTGACCCAACAAGCCCTACCTCCTGTTAGGGACCTTCAGACCAGACCTATCAGTGTGGGCTCCTACTTTCCTTGCCTAGCCTGGGTCAACATGCTTCCCTGACCTGACACGTTAACTATCTAGGCCTCAGGTCTCAGTTTCCCCACCTAAAAGCCTGGAAGCTGGAGTAGATTGATCCTCTATGTCTCTCCTCTCTCATCTCTTCTCTCTCTCTTTCTCTCTCTCCTCCCCCTCTCTCTGTGATTGTATGTGTGTATGTAGATATGCATGCATGAATTTTGTGTGCATGGAGGTCAAAGACAACCTCATCTGTTGCTCCTCAGGTGCCAGGCACCTAACATTATTTTGAGAGGGTTTCTCATTGGTCTGGAATTCAGCATATAGGCTAGGCTAGTTAGCCAGGAACCCCAGGCATTTGTCTCCTCAGTACTGGGATTATAGGTAAGACACTATGATGTTCCGTTTTGGCTACATGGGTTCTAGGGATTTAGGCCCTCATGTGTGTAAAACAAGAACTTTAAAGACCAAGTCATCTCCTGGGGCCTCCTCCCAGAGCCTTTTATTCCAGGAACTCCTTCAGCAGTGAAGCCCCCATCCCATTTCTGCAATGCAAAGCCCTGAGCACAGAGACATAACCTGGCAACAAAAGAGCATCCATCCTTAAGTGTGCTGAGTGTTGCATTTATTGACTGTTGCTTATTGGCTTTATATTCTGATGTGACCACTCTGCAGACAGTAGTCACCCCCATTTACCCAGCTACTGCAGGAGGCTCACAAACACCTTCCTTTCAGGTGAGTCACAGAATCCACAAGCACTCAGAAAGGTGGGGACTCTGCTGCCCCCATCATTCTACACGGAGAAAGGGAAATCAGACAGCATGCCTCTGGCCAGCCATCTGGTCAACTGCCAGGTAAGATGATGTGGGACTGATTTCTTATTAATAAAGAAACTGCCTAGACCCATTTGATAGGCCAACCCTTAGGTAGGCGGAGAAAACAGAACAGAATGCTGGAAGAAAGAAGCTGAATCAGGAGTCGCCATGATTCTCCTACCAGACACAGACGCAGGTTAAGATCTTCCCTGGTAAGACACCTCATGGTGTTACAGGGATATTAGAAATGGGTTAGATCTATATGTAAGAGCTAGCCAATAAGAGGCCAGGCAGTGTTTAAAAGAATACAGTTTCCGTGTAATTATTTCGGGGCATAAGCTAGCCAGGCGGCCGGGGTGCCGGGGACGCAGCCCCTCCGCTCCTATTACAACAGATTAAAACTCAAGCAAAATTCTGAGGGAAGGTTATGGGAAAACGTTAAAATTGTGAATACTGGTCTCGACTCATTGAGATCCAAACGGAGTCCAGCTGTCAGTTAACTACCAGTCCTGGGAGGTGAAGGGAAACTGGGAATGCAGATAACAGTTTGGGAAATAGGGGTCTTGGTTGTTGTTTATGGGCATCATGAATGGCAAGAGCCCACACAATCATGTGATCATCAGGTCACATGCCACAATCACACTTCTGGCCTTCAGAAGCTGCAGTCCTCACATTTTGTTTCTCAGGAGAACAGCCATGCTGGGGACATTGGGCAGGCTTATCTCCAGGGAAGGTTATTTGTTAGCCAAGCTAGAAGACCAAATCACATTGGCAACTTTCCTTACAAATCAATTAATAAGTGGACCATGTCCATGGAATGCCACAATAACCATGACATTGCTCTACATTTCATGACCCCTGAAAGTCTTATATTCACGATTTCATATGATTTTCAAAAAGCTCCTGGGAACTAAGTGGAGCAGGCGGTGAGGTCACCCACCCTTGTGTAGGGACACAGGACAAGCACGGGGGTGTGAACTGTTTAGTAGGTATGTGGTTAAATCCTGAACCTGAATTCTTTTTTTATGTTTTATTTATTTTATTATTTTTTATTTATTTACTTATTAAAGATTTCTGCCTCCTCCCCGCCAACGCCTCCCATTTCCCTCCTCCTCCCCCAATCAAGTCCCCCTCCCTCATCAGCCCAAAGAGCAGTCAGGGTTCCCTGCCCTGTGGGAAGTCCAAGGACCTCCCACCTCCTTCCAGGTATAGTTAGGTGAGCATCCAAACTGCCTAGGTTCCCACAAAGCCAGTACGTGCAGTAGGATCAAAACCCAGTGCCATTGTTCTTGAGTTCTCAGTAGTTCTCTTTGTCTGCTATGTTCAGCGAGTCCACTGAACCTGAATTCTTTCCCTGGACACTTTTATGTTAGTGTTTCAATAAACTGTGAGTTACAGCTACCAACAGAGAAGCTGGAGTGACAAGGAATAATGTTTTCCTCTAAGGCTGGGAACCTGAGGGCCAAGTACATTGACCTTAACAAGGTGTCTTCAGAAAACATATGACAACAACTACATGTATTATATATATTTAATATATATCATATATTATTAAATACTATACTGTATGTTATTTTACATAATAATGTATATGTATATAATCAGTCTTTAAAGACTTTTGGTAAAGGATTTGTCTTGGAGTCTCAAGATAATCTAAGAACTAGATAAGACAAGAATGTGGTCCAGGCCTATGATTAAAACAAAGCAAAACTGGACACAGAGAAGGCAAGCAACCAATCCAAGGACACACAGCCAGGTCTAGAAGGACCAGGACACCCGTGATTCCCTGTGAGTTTTATACTAATGAGAATGAACTAAAAATCTAGAAAATGCACGTTTAGTCAGAGGAGGCCAGTGTCAGTGAACCTTCCTTGCTTGGATTTTTCCTGAGTCCACAGAAACTCACCTGTAGGCAGGTGGGGGTGAACAGATCTCCTGGACCTGGGTTTCCTTGGGGTCCAGCCTGCTTCCATGCAGAAAGCAGCCCATTGGCTCTGGATAGCTCACAGCTTGTGGGGCCTGTGGGAGAGAGGGGCTGTGAAAAAAAGGGCTACAGAGCTGGGGGGGTATCACCAGATCACCTCAGACTTCAGACCAGTAGGTGTGCATTCCACAAAGCTAGAACCTCAGGACGAGCAGGCTGAAGTTCAGGGGCAGAGACACATGTGGGGTATATTGGTGGCTTTGAGGGGTCAAGTGGGCTATTGATACCTCAGGGGGAACCCTCAGTGGGCTGCAGAAATACATGTGTGGCAGTGATAGAACCACAGTAGTTGGAGCTGCCCAGGAGCCAAGGCCCAGGGACCAAAGTCAAACTCTGTCACCATTCTTTGCTCTTCCAGGTACACCCCCAATGAGAGAACCAAGAAGGATGACCCAAAGTCAACATGAGCCCTAGACCTGGGGACATAGAAAAATGTGTCTATGGTATTCTCAGAGACAGCTCTGCAGGGCTCGAACCCTAGAGTCCTGCTCAGTTGTATGATCAAGCCGGGTCCAGCAGCATAAAAGCCATTCTAGAGCAGATTAAAGAATCTCATGGGCTTTACTTACACTGGGGCATCTTTGAGGAGCGAGTAGTCAGTGAGGCTGGGATGAACTCTCCCCGCCCATCCACACACCAACACTGTCCTGAAAAAAAAAAAAACAAGCCATAGCCCATAAGCTCCAAAAGTACACTGGGAACTCTCCCAAGTGCCCAGTGAGGAACTTCTCTCTTTTGCTTTCATAGCAACACCAGCAAAGTAGCCTGTCTGGCCTAGGCTCCCCTCCTGACACTGTCCACAGTCACAAGACTTAGCATCCAACATTCCGAGCCAATGAGCATTTCAACCCCACACTGACTGGAGGTCCCTGCTTCCCTTACACCTGGGAGACAGCTGGTAGTGGAGAAGCTAAGGGTTTGTCCTAGTTGCTAAAGAGAGGCCAATAATCTGGACCACTTGCCTCCTGCTGTGTGCCTCTTCCCTCTCTCAGTCTCCTTACCAGTCCCAGTGTGGCACTGCACAGGCTCCCAGCCTCCAAGACTATCACACTGTGGTACATAGGGCCCGGACCACAGAAGACTGGCTGCTCCATCAGACTCTCCCTGGGAAGCACGGAGATGCTGGTAGAAATTCAATGCTAGAGACGCAGAAAGAAAAACACAGAATACGACAGCTGCCTTGTGGGCTCTGTCCCGAGATAAACCATGCACACCCCTGAACACACCCTTGCAAACATATAAGACAGCCTTCTTACAACCGGAGGAACATTTAACCAGAAATTTCACTTAGATTTTTGGCCAGCCAGTAGACACTCCGCAGATCCCCCTATGACGATAAGCCCCAGACTGCATTGGGAGGACTCTCTACTGATCTGTGTGGTAATCTCAGAGAGTGGTGAAGCTGGTGGATGACTTCATATTTATGGCATGCACTTGATTCTAGAGAATAGCCGTGGGTATAGTAAGATTTTTCTTTGGGCTGCCAACTCACACACATACAAAAAACAACAACCAAAACAAAAGAAAAACAATCCAGAGACTCTTTTAATTATGAAATCTTGGCCTATAGCTTAGGGCTTGTTCCTAACTAGCTCTTATAACTTAAATTAACCCATTTATATTAATCTATTTTCTATCATGTGGTGTTACTTTCCTTCCATCTTGTGCTTTCTGTTTCCTCTCCATGTCCCTGTACCCCACTCCTAGATTCCTTCTCCTACTTCTCTCTGCCCTGAAGTCCCAACTATCCTTCCTGCCTAGGTATTGGCCATTCAGCTTTTCATTATACCAATCATACAATACACCTTCACACAGTGTACAAATATCCCACAACACATGGGCATCCAAAGGTATGTTGTATACCAGGTGTGTGCCAACATTTTGGCATGGCCACAACATTGTCATCTACAAAGTTAAGTCTCAAGAACCACACAGCTGAGTTACAAAGACAAAATCACATATGTGTCCCATAGTGCTCTGAGTAAGCTTAAGGTTTAGTTATCCTGAGACACATGTAGCCCACAGAGATGCATGTTGGACATGCCTAGAAAGAATTAGCTGAACTGTTTCTATGGCTCTATAAGATATAAGCATATCATCTGACTAGTGGCAAAACTGAGGTAGACAGATAACTACTTAAACACAACATTACATGGAAGGAAGGGTGTGACCACATGTATTTGACATACATGTGGTATGTCAACCACAGCTCTCCTTCCCCTGCATGGCTTCTCTGCTCAGCACTCACTGCCATGCAACACATTAGACATGTACTGATCGAGTTTGTGCATGGGTTCCTCTTTAGAATCCTTGGTACAGAGATCCGTGTTTCTTTTACACAAAGAACAGAACCTGGCTCAGAATGTACACCCAAGAGACAACTGAACTAGGCATGATATAATCCTAGCTACTCAGGAAGCAGAGGCAAGAGGATCTCAAGTTGGAGACCAGCCAGAGCTACAGGGTCATGGCTAGCCTGGGAAACTTATGGAGATGCTGTCTCAATTTTTTTTTTTAATTTTAGAAAAGAACTGGGGGTGTGGCTCAGTGGAAGACTAATTGCCTAACACATATAAGGCCCTAGCATATATAAGACTAGCAAAAGTGGAACAAATGAAGGAAAGAAAGGGAAGGGACAGCGAGGGGGGAGATTGAAGTAAATATTGTCATGTATACATGCATGAAAAAAGGTCAAAGAGAAGTGTGTAATGGCTGGAGCTTATGGCCTCTGGCTAGGTTCCTGCCACCCTTTACAGAACTGTGTTTCTCTCCCATCCTTTTCCCCTGTCTGGCCTCTACCCTTTTTGAAATGTCACCCTGCCACACAGTGACACATTATGGTATCGGCAGCTCCTCTGTTTTCTGTGCTGATTAAAGTGACCCAAGCTACAGGGCTGCCAGAACCACCTCTCCCCACAGCGCATCAGAGTCCATCCGGGCACAGGATTTGAAATAACTGCTTTCCTGTGAAAAGCACATGCCCCCAGGTTTCTGAGGAAGTGAGAAAGGTGGACTCTGGGCAGAGAAAAAAGAGCAGCAAGGTGAGTGATGAGTGGGCCATGGGTGTAGAGGAAGGTGAGCAAGGCTTGATGCTTTGAACAGTTGTCTGGTGGGGAGAGGGGAGGAGGCAGCAAATAGACTGATCTGTGATATCCTTCTCTGGGGATAGAACAAAGGCACCACTCCCAAGCCAGCAATCAGGTGTCATGAGAGGAAGACAGAGAGACTCCAGCGTGTTGCAGGGTATTCTCTCTGATTTATGTCACATAAAATGTTGTCCAGAAGGTGGACATCCCAGAACCCCGCTGAGAAAAAAGAGGAACTCAGACAAGGCTTAAGGAGAGATGGAGCTCAGGTTCTGGTGGTGTGGTGTCAGTGGAAACTCAGTGAGGTCAGAGCCTCTCACCAGAGCAGGCTGTAGGCAGAGGAAGGACCCTGATTCTCAGCTGGACCAAGTCTCAGCACTGACTCCAGCTGCTCCGTGTTCAGCTGGGCAGAGCACAGGACGCTAATGGCATGGGCTAGACTGCTGCTAGCCTTCCTGGTCCAGCTTTCGTAGTTACCAGATGGCCGAACCCAGGCAAGTGACTAAATCAGGACTCAGCTTCCTTGTGTAAAGAATCACAGGTAATTTTATATCTTTGTTCTGAAATATTAAAAGAGTTAACACAATGACCCAATCATGTACTTGTCATTCAAACACCTGGTCATGGATTAAACTTAAGCACTGTGTGGCTGTTGCTAGGTCAGAGGACTGCGTTCCTCTGTTATATTCAGTGATGACACAGCCTTTGGCACCTGCTCTCAGCAATGGTTCCTCGGTAAAGAGGGTCATGTCCTTTCTCCTCCCATTAGCCTTGGAGGTTAAAGGCAACTTTAAGACAGGCCAAGGGTTGAGAGCACACAAGTCTTTTAACAACAGAACTGTGGTTTTATGAGGGCTGCAGGTAGCATCTGAATACACAATGGAAAGCTCTATAACGACTCTGCCGAAGGATCATGGATCCTTTAGGAAAAGCTTTGCCTAGGGTCACAGAACCACTCTGCCTTTCCAGGAGCCTGGCAGTCCAAGTCAAGTCCAGGAGAGTCACATGCAAGCTCTTGCTTCCCCCAAAGAAATGGACTGAGAACCGTCAACCCAACACTCACTGGACTGAGCAGCTAAATGAATGGCGTATTCACCCCCACGGAGAAACTTCTCAGAGAAAGCCTCCCTGGATGGGTAGAGAGGAGGAAGGCCAAGCTCTTCACTGGTCAGCTGGATTCCCTTGGCTACTAAAAAACTCTCTCCCAGAGGGAATGAAGAACCATTGGAGGCAGAGACAATCTCTTCCGTTTCCTTAATGAACTTCAGGGCACGAAGTTTTATTTCCTCACAGGGGCCAGGACCTAGGACAGTGAAAAGAATCACAGGTAGATTTAGTCACCAAGCCCAGCTCCCTCTGTTTTGTCTCCTCAGCCTCACTTGCTCAGCATTCATGGAGGAACCTGCAGGAGACTAGGGATACATGGCTCACACCATGCCAGGCTTGTGCTAAGTACATTCGCAGGATCTGATTGAATCTGGGTACTAGTCTAAGAAGATGCTTGCTCCCAGGCATCCAAGTTTCATTTCTGTTGCTCTACTGTCCTCACCAAAGAACAATATATGGAAGAAAGGATTTATTTGGCTCACAATTCCCCCCACAGACCATCACTGAGGGAATTTGAAACAGAAACTCAACAGGAACACGAAGGTAGTCCTGATATTTCATGCAGCATTACATCTGACCAAAGAACTTCTTTCAAAGCCATTGAAGTGCAACAGGAGCCATGGAGAGTTTTGCTTGGTTCCTGGCAAGTAACCTATGCTCAGCTAGCTTTTTAATATAGTTTAGTACCATCTGCCTAAGGAATAGTATTGCCTATAGTGGGCTAGGCCCTACTAGATCAATTAACAAGCAAGAAAATACCCCCAAAGACATATCCATTGGCCAATATGAACTACACATTTCCTCAATTGAGATTTTATTCCAATACAATTCCAGGTGGTGCCAAATTGACAATTAACCTGCATAAATGTAGACGAGAAACCGAGGCCTGCAGAAATCATATAACTTGATCAAGTTCCTCACTGAACTGTTGATTCAGAATTGCTAGAGAATCTTATCCTATGAACATTGATCTATCTGGACCACCTAGAAGGACAGCTATCAGAAGGTGGGTAGATGGCTGCTTGGGTGTACAGATATAGTGAATGGAAATATAAGTGCTGCCACAGTTCCCAGAAGTGACCCGCTCCTACGGAGGCTTTCTCACCAGAAAGTCTTTTCAAAGAAAATATGAAATTGGCTCTCTACATGAGTTAACTCACATGTTGGGCTCTTGCCTGGCTCGTTCCGAGTCCCATCTAGTTCCTGACCAATCTCATCCACACACCAGCAGCTTCTGAGGTTGAGGTGTGCCAAAGGCATGCTGAAGTCTGTGTAGGGCCCTGGGTAGTGGCTGAGCTGGCCATTTAGGATCTGCCAAAAGGCGTATGGATCCAGGAGAACGTTCTCCCCAGGCTGAGTCGAAACTCCCTCCAGCACTAACTGTGGGACATCTTGAAGGGAAGGGTACTGTGCCAGCACTGGGAAGATGCTTTGCTGGCCAGCCTGATAGAGACTTTGAAGAAAGAGACTGAAGTTTCTGGAAGCTGCTCCTGTAGAGCTCACGATCTTCATCAGCGTTGTGGCTAGGGTCATTTCCTGACCATCACTGTTCTGTGTGTCCCATCGTTCATACCACTCAAAGATCTGCTCAGGGGGTCCGTCGCACTGCACACGCCTCCACTGCCCACTGGCACTGCACTGAGGGATATAAACACTGGAAGGGGAGGACAGCATGCTGAAGTTGGAGAGCAGGACCTGCACCGCTCCAAGGAAAGCTCGTTCGGCTTGTAACTGGCAGACACTGGGACCTGGAGAAGAATGATATGGGTAGATATTTAATAAATCGAACAAACCAGAGGGATCAAGATGACTTCTTAATGGTAAGTTGCAGAAACCACAATTGTCCTAAGTTCATGAGTAACATCCAAGCTGGTGGCTAGCCCACCTACTGATCTGACAGGAGCTACAGAAATGTGTATGACACGTCCTGTCGTGTGGGTGTTATGTGCTTATGTGTGTATGTGTTTAAGCACATTTGTGAATATTGTAGGTCAAGGGCTGATGTCAGGTCCCCAATCACTCTCTGTCTTACTTTTGTATACACGATCTCTCACTGAACCTGAAGCTTTCTGATTTAGATAAACTGGCTGGCCAGTGAGCTCCAGTCCCAGGTCCACTTACTCCCACCTCCCCCCTGCTCACAGCACTGGGGTTACAAATGTGCATTGCTCAGCATGATTTTAAGTAGATGCAAATTCAGACCCATATGCCTGTGCAGCAAGCACTTTATGGTTGAGCCATCTTCCCAGCTCATGTATGTGCACTTTCTTAATAACAAGCAAAAATCTCTATGAGCTCATTAGAATAACTAATATTGTCCAGGTCTAATTAGTCTATTGACTGAAGATTACTCCTTAGTCATGAGCAAACTCAGTTTCTGACAATGTATTAGGTTCTGGTCTAAATAGAGACTCGAGAATTTGTTAATTAAATATCCAACAGACTTACATTGCTTGGGTTCACCAATTGTACTTTGCGTACCAGGAATAGCCTGACCTTCAGCATCGACACAGTAACATTCTGAGTTGAAGCACTGGACAGGCAGGAAATAGCCCTCATTCGTACATGAAGGGACAAAGAAGCTGGAGCCAGCTGGCTGACTGCTTGCAAGGCTTTGCAGCTGAGCTCGCTGCTTCTCACACTCGGTGGGGCACCTGGGGCGTCCACCTCTGACTCTTGAGCCATCGAGTTCTTTGCCTCGGGAATCCACACACCAGCATTCTCCAGCATAGCACTGGATATCCTCATAGCTTCCTCCGGCAGTGCATGATGGGACAAAGAGTCTTCCAGGCGTCCGTCTGCAAGTCTGAGCACTGAACGCCATTTCCATCACATCTCCTAAGTCCATTGCTACATCTTCAGGCACAGAAACAGCACGTTGCAAGAAGATAAGGAATTCTGGAAGCTCCAGGAGAGAAGCAAGGAATTTTAAGGCATTTTGGTTATCTTGTAGGTTGACTTTGAAGCCAAAGGTACCCACAACTGGTTTATTCATAGCAACTGTCTTGTCAGAGACACGGAGAGTGTCTGGGTTAGAATTAGAGTCCAATCCCACAGGGAGTAGTTTGGCTAGATCAGTTGCTCTGTCTCCAACTTGGAAGCCTGGGAGACCAAGCTGCTGGAAAAACTGACTGAAGTTAAACGTGCCTCTTGTACCAAGGGCTCCTGACAAGTTAAACTGGGCAGCATTCACCAAAAATGTCCCTCCGAAGAGGTTTTGCTGGAGCCGCTTTGGGTTGGTGGTGAACTGGAGGGCAAGTCCAGCCAGCTCTCGGGAGGGGAAAATTGCTCTGATGGCTTCTCTAAGTAGACTTCCTGATGCAGAAAGCTGTTGGTACTGCCCCACAGCCATGGAGTGGAGAAGCCCAGAATCAACAAAGAGTTCCTTGATTGCAGGCAGGCAGGATGCGGCCAATGTGGTACCACTGTCAGGGACCTGCCTGTCCTCAGAAGACAACAGGCCCTGCTGGCTGATGTAGCCTGTGGTTCCAAAGTAGAGCCTAGACAAAGCTTGCTGCCTTTCTGAGGCACAAGACTGATCTTCAGCTAAGTGAAACAATGAAGAACATAGTTATCAGAGCAAGTGGTCCCAAGAACCCTCCCTCCATCGTGCCCCCATGCCTCTGCTGGTAAGATACCAAAAGCTCATACTGCCTTGCGGACCATTTTCTTTTCTGTATCCACTTATGTCTTCCCTTCTCCCTCAAGTGGTCTCCATAGGGCTAATTTTGAGCATGACTATTCCTGTCTTCATAACCACTCAGACACCTCTCACCAGACTGATGGTTTTCTACAGCAAATCTACGAGATACTAGCCATTTTCTGAAAACCTGGCCACACTTGCATTGGTCTGAATAATGTCCCCTGAAAACATTTTATTTCTATATGGGGGTCCTTGACTGTGAACTAAAAGCACTTTTGGTAGCTATAATTAAGTCATCTAGACTAGGGTGGGCTAGGAATCCAATGGATGTTGTGCCTATAAGAAGAGACATGGGAAAGAGGCCATGTGAGGGTCAAGATCCACAGACTGGAGTGACAGATACAGCCATGAAGCCAAGGAACACCAGAAATCACCAATTATCTGATTCTCAAGGGATGTGGATAGCCCTGCCCACACCTTGACTTCTGAGTTCCAGCGTGAAAACTGTGAGAGGACAGATTTCCGCTGCTCAAGGCACCCACTTCATAGCTATTGATTCTGGCAGCCTTAGGAGCCCCGCTTGCTAACAAAGTCCTATTTGTGCTGCTAAGCTGCTGCTTCCTAGCTTTCTCTCGCTGGAATTCTCAATGGACTTTTAATGCTTCACCATATGCTCTTTCCGAGACTCTAATTCCTCCTGGGTGTGGCCTTCTCCAGTTTAGTCTCTTTCAGAATGAGACCTCTACCAGCAATGCCAGCGGTGCTTCATAGAAGTACCTTGTTGTACTGTGATACGTAATATTAAAAACACAGCATATTTCATTATCGTCTTATTTTCTATATTGTAATACTGAAATGCTAACTGAACAAGCACACTTAGTGCACATAGCCCTTGGGCTTTTGGATCTTCCTGTGAAATTACTAGTAAAGAAGGTGATTGACTCAGTCAGTCCCATGCATAGCCAGGACAGTCTGCGAAAGTGCCCACGGGAGGGACAAACATAACTCAGATGGCATCTGGCTCTGCTCACGTAGGGGCATGTAAGCAAGCTCCATTCTCCTCCATAAATCCGCACATCTCAGGGAACCTTCGAAACCACCACCCCGCTCTCAACTTGCAGAAGTAATTCTTTCCTTGTGATTTACTCAGATGCCAAGAAGGAAGGCGGCCAATTTCCCATCGTCACCAGGCAACAAAAAAAAGAACTGGAACACGTAGCTCATGTAGGGGTGTGTGTGTGTGTGTGTGTATGCACACAGGCACACATGTATATATGTGTATATATATGCATGCGTGCATGCTGGCAACCTACAAAACTGAGCAGATCCCTCGGTGAGGCCTCGGTGTCCTGTAACTGACGTCACAGGAGACTTGGAGGAAGTGTGTGCCTGGCTTCACTTCCCCTTCTACACTGAGAGCTCAACCCCTCCATACATGTGTTAAGTACTGCTACTAAAGACAGTGAGAAAGAGTGAAAATCCAAGACCCACCGATGCATTCAACAGAGTTCCTGCTTTAACTTGGAAAGTTATGTTTCTTCATTTTCACCCGATGACTGCAGGGCCCAATATTTTCTAGGTTTTCATGCAACTGAGTGATGGTAATAAATAATTCCAAGGCGAGGCTTTAAACATTTCTCTTTTGTTGTTGTTTTTGTTTTTCAAGGCAGGGTTTCTCTGTGCAGCTTTAAAGCCTGTCCTGGAACTTGCTCTGTAGACTGGGCTGGCTTCGAACTCACAGAGTTCTGCCTGCCTCTCCTCTGCTTCCCGAGTGCTGAGATAAAAGGTGTGTGTCACCACCACCTAGCCTAAACGTTTGTTTTATGACAGCTGCACACTCACCAAACAATACAAAGAATGTCTACAGTGTCAAAGGAAGAACTTGAAGGACTTGATGAGACTTATTGAATTAACATTAATATCTAAGTAGAAGCCATGAGTCTTGAGTTCTTTCTTCACTGTTTCACGGCTTAACCCCCCTTGGAAGGCCTTGTGATCCTGGATTTCTCCCCTCCGCAGTAGTCACACCGTGCCCATCCTTGGGGCCTTACTGAGATGCCCATGACAATACTGAGGTTTGTACCTGCCTGCCTTCTGCCTTAGCACACTGGGTAGAATAACATCCCTTCAAGATGCATCTTTCCTCTCAGAACCACAGAATGTGCTACTTTAGCAGAAATGTCACTTCAAGTGTCTTTGCCTGAGATGAGGGTGGCCTCTGCCAGAGCTGGGAGTCAAGACAGGTTTCTAATGGAGCCTGCAGAAGAATAGACTCTGGTACCACCTACATTTCAAACTTCCAGCTTCCAGACCTGAAAGCTACTGAGTGAGCTGTGATTGTTGTAAGAGACTTACAGTTTGTGTTACTTTGTGACAAGAGCCTTAAGAAGTCCTGACCTCACCTCTATCTTTCCTACGGACATTGAGGTGACTTTCTAATTGTCTGCCTTATCTTGGGTCCAGGGCTTTTTCCATCTGCTCCCCTAACATTGAAATTGAAAGTGAAATGAAATTTATGCCCTGGCAATGCTGAAGCATGCATGAGCAGCCTATATATGGCAGTTCTGTTAAATTTGTCCATACTGGGTTCCATGGTCTAAGTTGATGAGGACGACTGACTAGGTCTCTTCCTCAAGAGGCTACCAGATCTCATTACAGATGGCTGGGAACCACCATGGGGGTGCTGGGAGTTGAACTCAGGACCTTTGGAAGAGCAGGCAGCGCTCTTAACCAGATGGCTCCTCTAACACTGTTTAGGGGCATATATTACACACACAGCCCACCAGACCTTCCCAAGATGAGCTCACACAGGTCTCCCTTTCCTCCAGTGTGAAGCCCAAGCCTTGGTTAGGTGAAGGGCTGCAGAGTCTCGTTCCCTCCTGCCTTTCCTGGAGTCACAAAGTATACTCCACACTCCAACAGTGTCTCTCTGCAATCCTTGTGGCTGGAGAACATATAGAAAGTGCCTTCGCTATGGACACTCTGAGAGACACTGTCCCTCGTCCATGAAGCCTTCCTCAGTGCCCTGAATCAGAATTAAACTGCCCCTTGGTGCTCTGTCAGCTGCCTGTATACACTCCTCCCATGGCACATGAACACACAGTTCTCTTTTCTTTTTTGGTTACCTATGAGTCCCCTGGTGTGTTAGGTCCTATGACACGTAACTGTGTCTGACACAAGACAAAAAGCCCACTGTAAGTTAATAGCAGCAGACTGACTTCAGTTACATACAGTTTGACACACCTCTGGGGACATTGTGTTAGCAGTTGGTTAGTGAGCTCCTGAGAGACCGGTGCAAAGAAACAGTGACGGTAACCGGCTCCAAGCAGGGCAGAACGTTCACCCTGAGAGGAAACTTACCACAAGATGGTGGCCGCCCTTGCTGCTGAGTGCCAGGGATCTCTCTCCCCTGGGCATCCACACACCAACACAGCCCTCCTGTCTGGCACTGTACTGCTTGGTAGCCCCCGTTTCTCTGGCATCTCGGGGTGTATGGGTGGCCAAAGCTGGTGGCAGCAAACCGCTCTACTTCACACTTGCTGGGGCCTAGAAGAGACCACACGACAACATGTATGAGTAAGGTCTGAGCCAGCTTGGATGTTTGCTGCCCTCAAGTTCTATCTCTAAACTTTGGTTTAGATGGAAGGGACCCAAGGCCCAGTGGTTCCCCCGCAGAGGTGCATGCCTGTCACTAGCTAGTTACTTACATCGAAATCTGCCAGAGATGAGTAATTGAATGGCCAGAAAGCGTCTCTGCAATATCCGGTACATGGTGCTCTGAGTGAAAGTGGAAGCTCGGTCTAGGCCAGCAAAAATGGTGTCGTAAATTTCATCCAGTAACAGCTCCAAACCTGAGCAAATTCAGACAGCATTTAGGGACGGGTCCTCGGGAAAGCAAGCTCGAATCTGACTGAGCTAACCAGTGTCAAACGGTCAGAGTCTACACCAGCAGTGCTATGCAGTGGGTCCAGGCATGTCCATCCTTTAGACTCTGTAAGTTCTCATTACCTACAAAGTGCATCCTCCAAAACCAGACCACAGAGTGACAAAATAACAATGAAAATAACGACAGCATTTTGAGTATGTTTGTGATTTTCATAGGGCCACATCTGTAGTTATCCTTGCCCAAACAAGCCTGATGCAGCCCCTGGGCCGTAGGTTGGACATACCTGGAATAATATTCTAAGAGTTCACAAAGTCAGGACTGCTGTGTGCAGCTGTGCAGAGGAGTGTAGCTAGAGAATGAGGCTGATACCTGCCCTGTCCTCCACCTGCCACACAGCGAAGTGGGCACCTCTTGCAGCCCACAATGACACCCATATGAGCAGGCAGAAGCTTTGGCAGAGTACCACAGATGAAAGCTGGCTAAGGCTATGTCCTCTTCCGCACCCATAGCAACCTACCAAGGATGTGGAGAGCCAGTGCTATTTCTGCCTTGTGCACTAGAGTCCAAGAATTACAATTGATCTCTTCCCATTACCAGAAGTGTAACTGGTTACCTGTCTCGGCCAGCTCCCGCCCCTGGCTGTCGGAACAGTAACAGTACCCAGACACTTCAGGGAACCTGCTCCGGAAGGAACTGAACGTCACAAACGCATCTGGAAACCTGACAGACAGGAAGAGGTATGGTCACTGTTTCATAAAAGACAAAGTCATCCTCAATCCAAATCAATGTGGCAGAGTCCTCTGAGAGGAGATTGTGTTTGTGGCTCTTTCCTAAAGTGGCTTAAGTTAGCCAGAGCAAGGTTAGACTATGCTTAGCTATCATCTACCAATGAACTCTTTTCCTTAAGGGTGGCATTTAGCCAATTTGTGTTCACACACATCTTGGAGGACCAGAAAGAAGACAAGTCATGAGCAAGCACTACATCAGCTTCCCCAGTAGAATAACTGCCAAGTCCAAAAGGCTGGGTTCCCATCACAGGTATATGACAGGCTGTAGATGGTCTTGTTTTCTGAAAGCAACTGCTTCCAGGACTTTTTACAATTTCCAAGAGCTTGCAAAGAAGAATCTGGATTCTATTACAGGAGATCTATAAGAAGGTTATGTTTCTGTACTATCATTAAACTCCACAAAATCTAAATGACTTCACTATTTCTTTCTGTCAGCTGAAGAAATGCTTGTCTTAACCAGGCCCTAGCTGGTAAATGCTACACAGAGCCCATGTGCTGGGTCCCCATCTTTGCATGTGAGGAGGCTAAAGTACTGAGACTTGAACTGAGAAGTCCCTCCCCTAGGCAATGACATAGTCAGAAAAGAATTTTTCTTTATACAATAACAGGATTTTTTGTGTGTGTCCTATGTAACTAGTATGTTACATTCAAGTGAGTGTTTCTACCTATGTCTGAAAATATAGCATAGTAAATCATTCTTTGTAAAAATAAAATAGGTCTATTATTACATAGCACCCTCTAGCAAAATACTAAAAGCTACCTGCATGTCAAATGGTGGAGAAATGAAGTGAATTATAGAAACCCCCAAACTGGATAAAATACTGAAGATGAGGGTGATACTTATACACTAGCAAAAAGGGAACATCACCCAAAAGGGACAGGTGTAAGACAACAATGATACATAATAAGTTCATTACCACAGAAAGCCAACTCTGAAAGGCAATATAGGGGAAGCACGAGACACAAGCATTAGTAACTCGAGTGGACATTCTGAGCATTCTACCAGCTGGTTCCTTAACTGAGGTAACTCTAGAGTCCACAGGCTAAGTTTGCTTTACAAACACACAAAAGTGGTATCGAATCACATATTGGTGATCATGCCCCTTGTCTATTATTGTGGGTTTGTGGGTTATGTGGAAAAGGGTGCTCTCATAAGTGGGGTGCAAAAGTAGAAATGAAAATCTCTCTTTGTCTTGTTTCTACAGAGAGAGGAGACAGAATTTTTAAAAGTCCATTCACTGGAAACTGGTACAATTTGGTTGTAAAAGAGGCAATGATAGTAAACTAGTTACTTCTATTTGTTGAGCTGCAAAAGACAAATGACAGCATCTCTGAGTTTATGCTCAGACTGGGCCAACCCAGACTTAAAGGGATAACAAAGGAAGCCCCGTGGAATGTGGGTGACTGGTCTCCTGTCCAGCTCTTTGCAGAGCGTCGCCATTCCTCTGGCTCCCTTGCAACACTCTCTCCGCAACCTCAGGTTCCCTAACCATTCCCTTGGGCAGGCCTCCAGAAACCTAACCTGCAACTAATAGGCTAATAAATTAACAATGCACTGACTCTCTCCTGCACTGGAGCAGCTAGTCCTTAGGAGAGGGTCATGCACAGCTTAGCAAGGAACCCAAGTCAAAGTGACCACCACAGATGGCCTTGAAGGTGGCACTTGATCTGTCTGTGAGGAGTTCCTCCTAGCCTTCCATCTTCCACCTACAATAATGCTTTAGGGTATGTTAAGGTGCTAGTGACTCTTTCAACAAAACAATGTGCTAGGGCACTAGAGGCGAGGCTTCCTGCTGAGCAGCCAGGGTAAGCACTGTAATTAATAATAAGGGATGATAAAAGAATTTTAACACAAATCACTAAAACCTTGACAATGGGGCCAGCCATGCTTCAAGCTCTGCAGGGCTTCCCCTGCAGTTTGGAGCAAGACCGAGTCCTGCAGCTGTGACTGAGCTGTGGTCATAAAGACGATGGAGCAGCAAGAAGAACCGGCAGAGCTACTTCCAGTCGCGGACGTGGCTCCTAAGTTTCTGGCCCAATTACTACAACAAGAAATAGCTCTTCCCCAGGGGAAAAACGGACCTACGATAGCCAAGTTCAAGCCCAAGTCCTAGCACAGATTATTAAGACCTCACGGGGCTTTAGAAAACAAGCTGCCCCCAGGTCTCAGGATTCTAAATCCCCTGGCATCAAGTCAATTGTTTATGCCACTTCTGCAAGGACATCTCCTCAGATTGACTTTCACAAGGCCAGATTGTGGCTTTTCCCTACCAAAACACATTTTCAGCCATCTGCTCAGAATGGAGTTGTCTCTTGTTCCTCTCCCTTTCCTCCAGATGTTTCTTCCCCACATTCCAAAGTTCTGGGAGGTAAATATGTCTCATACAGCTCCATCTCCCTAGCATGAGATGGAACAACCATCCTCTTTCTCCGAACCGAACCTGGAACTTGGGATGGACCCCCAGTAACCATTCTGCTCCAGGTTTTTTAAAGTCTGGAATCTGGTGGTGTTTACACCATGCCCTTTAAACTCAAATCCTCACTCCACTCTCTGACCCTGCTGCTTAAGGCAATATCAAGGACACACAGTAAAACAAAATTGACCATTGCTTATCTGAAACCCAACTACAACTGGCTGTCCAGTATTATATCTGTCAGCCCCAGGTGAGCCTATTTATTCCCTGTGGATTCCACAGTTCCTTCCATTGGCCCAAAGGAGTCACTGGGTCTGGGGCAGCCAGATTTACGAAGTAACAGAAGATTCTTGATTATCCCTGGGCTTTCATTAATCAACCATTCCCATGACCTTGCCAGGCCAGAATTTTCTCAAAGATATGCTTACTCACAAAAAAAGTGAAAAGAATCCCATTTCAGAATTGGATGGTTTTGTTTGCGTTAACAATGAATACTTGACTCTCAACTTTTCTGTATAACTAGACTGCCCTCTTGTGGCAGTAGCTGTGAACTGAGACCCAGTCTCAAACTGTCCCTGCTAATGTCTTTGATCCATCTGCCTACTGTCTAAATTGGGACTGTAGACCTATTGTAGGCAAGACACTCTACCATCTGCTGTGGGGGAAGAGAAACAAGTCGCGTAAACACAGACAAGTGAACTAGTTTCTGTATATCTTTAAAGATTACTATGGTTTTTAGTGATGTCTTCCAGGTTTCTTGGCTATATGCTGGAGACCACACTCTCTAGTTATGTCTGCGTTAAAGCTGAAATCTAGAAAACTCCTTTGGATGCTATTAGCATTCAGTTGGGCATGAACTGATGATGCCTGTGAAGAATAGATGAGCATTCGGAGAGCTGGGCTGCCTAATGGTTCTCCGCTCCCAGTTAAGCAAATCATTAGCGGCTAGGGGAAGAACCTGACTTCCGTTTTCTGAAACTGGGTGGTAAACAAGAATCCCCTGAAGATGAGCAAGTTGGGCTAATGCGCATTCTTAGAGCAGAGCCCAGGCTCGCATTTCCGGGCTGAGAACACAGAAGAGGGTCTGGGAAGGTAAATGACCAGGTCACCTTGCAAAGTAATGCAGACGAATATTGCAGGTGGCAGAGACAAAGGCTACAGGGCCGGGGTGAATAGTACAGGAAGCAGACAGAGCTGCCATGAGTGAGGTGGCCAAGCTCTGAAGGACCCAGCACACAGAAGGTTTGGTACAACACTTACAATTCAAGGCTAGTTTCTTGACCACATAAACAAATGCACAACAACCTCCTAAAACCATCCTATGAATGTGGTGTTGCAGGTTGAGTGTATGAAATTGCTGATTCTGAATTTTGTGGAAACCTTGGAGGATGTGATCTAATGAAAATTCCAAGTTTCTCGAGAGTCATGCAACCCAGATCGAGTTTGTCCATGGGACCTGCACTTGGAGCATGGTCTGTGACCCGTCTGGCACAACACGTGGGAACGTTCTCTCTCACACGGAAACTGGTCCTTCTGGAAGGCAGCCACGTGGAGGCTCAGGTTCTCTCCCAGAATCCACAGTCACGTTCCCACGAGCTGCTGCTTTCTTTCTCTGCATTCAGAACGGCCTGATTGCATCTGAAGCCTACACAGCCCTTCACAATCATTGGGTGATCTAGAGTAGCCAGATGCTGCCTGGATATTTGGGTCAGAGTGTATATGGTACTTCTCACTTTATATTTATTGTTTTTAAAAACAAAGTCCTTTACAAGTGCACACATAGGCAGAGCTTACAGAAATGTGTGTGTGTATTGTATCCATGCTATTTAATGGGCTCTTTTTCCCTTTGATGAGGGATCACCTTTCTGACCACCCTTCTACTGCTGCCCTCATCTTCAAAAGGCCTTCAACAACGATGTGGTCCTTAAGATTACCCTCTGCTCCTGGTTCTATCCAGACCTGGCATAGTCTTTTGATCACAGGATCATATAAATCCTGCACTTACACTACCCATCTTGAATTATACTAGCCTAACATGCTTCAGAACCCTGTTCAGGTCAACGTCTCCAGCTCTGATGCCTTCTTCTAAGCAGCTGTACAGATGTTTATGGTATATTACCTTTAGTCAGCCACTCTCCCTGTCTGATGAGCCATCGACCCCCCCCCTGTTCTCTGTTAGGATGGAGAACAATGGGACAAACACCCCGATGTGGAGGTCTTCACAGAGCTGGTGTTTTCATTTGTATGATGGGCTAGTGGGGCAGAGAGCACAAGTATGTGGTTGTTTGAATAAGAATGGCCCCCATAGGCTAATAGATTTGATCACCAGCTTTGTTGAAAGGATTAGGAGGTGTGGCAATGTTTGAGGAAGTGTGTCACTGGTGGTGGGCTTTGAGGGTTCAAAGGTCTATACTAAGCCCAGAGAATATCTATCTATCTATCTATCTATCTATCTATCTATCTATCTATCTATCTATCTATCTATCTATCTATCTATCTATCCATCCATCCATCCATCCATCCATCCATCCATCCATCTATCTATCTATCTATCTATCTATCTATCTATCTATCTATCTATCTATCTCAATCTCTCTTGTTCTCTCTGCCTACAAATTAGGATGCAGCTCTCAGCTACTGCTCCAGCATCTGCCTGCATGCCTCTATTCTAATCACTGTGATGACAGTGGACCAAACCTCTGAAACTGTAAGCAAGTCCCACGGTCATGGTGTCTCTTCACAGTAATGGAGCAGTGGCTAAGATAATGCAACTGGAATTACAGTAACTACTCCCAGCTGGCTTTGTTAATGGGGCTAGGGACAGGATGAACTTGCCTGTCTGTGACAAATGAGGGCGAAACATCTCTTAATTCTCCACTAGGCTGCATGAAACACACGACACTCCCACATCCTGATACATACATGAACTTGAAGAGGAAGGGTTCCCTAAGGGCTTCCCCC
This sequence comes from Microtus pennsylvanicus, assembly GCF_037038515.1. Lineage (NCBI taxonomy): Eukaryota > Metazoa > Chordata > Mammalia > Rodentia > Cricetidae > Microtus > Microtus pennsylvanicus. The sequence goes on from NC_134580.1 coordinate 39,946,520, forward strand.
GACAAGGGGACAATGGACCCCCCTTACCTGTTGTAGCTGTGGATCAGATCGAAGATCATCATATCTGTGGTGTTGACAAACTTGCACTGGACAGGCATGAACTCCCCATCTGCAGAGCACTGGGGGGGCGACTTGTCTCCTACCCCATGCAGGAGACGACGGTTGCGTATCTCACAGCTCCTTGGACCTAAACATTTTCATGCGAAGCTGTTTAGTTCTTATGGATGGGTAGGTGCGTTTGTGTCTGCAGTCAAGGTGGGTACTGATGCTACCCATGTGACCCCTGGAAACCCACCAGTGCCTGAACTAGTCTACCAAAGGCTCACAAGCATTTGCTAAAACCCTGCTTGGGCTTGTAGCTGTCTACAGTCATACAGCTACCTGCGTAACACTTTTCCTCTCCCTCGAGGGATAGACAGACATGTGTTGTCAGGCATGTGATTTGTGGGAAGACAAACTAGCCCACTGGGGGGTCCTGGTGCCCATGATGACAATGACACTTACACCACGTTGGTCTCCCCGGCTGCCGGGTGCCATACACCTCCATGCCCTCTGTGTCTACACACCAGCACTGCACCTGCCACAGGTCACACTGCACCGGCGCGTAGTCCCCCGCATCCTGGCACTGAGGGAGGTACAGGGCGTTTGTGCTGTTGATGTAGCTGCTCAGCAGGACCTGCTGCCGGTGGAGCTGGCAGAAGGACAGACCTGAGGACACAAAGACAAACATCAGAGGAGAGCTTTGGGGAGCACACAGGATCGAGCCCAGGAGGACCCTGCCTCCCTGAGGGACTCAGCCAGACATTCAGAAGGCTCTGTCATTTGGGGAACTGAGATAGAATGGGATGGCTCTCGCTAGCACCTTGGCACTGGAGAGGAGTTTCTGGGAGGGTGGACAGAGCATGTGAATTTGAATCTCTGTGCGGGCTGCCTGTGTTGCCTGGGAAGCTGCTTCTTTAGTCTACATTTCTCTCCATCTCTACAAGCAAGCAGACAGCTGCCTCACCTTGAATCTGGGAGGAAAAGTCCTTTCGTATTTGCTCCTATGGTATAGCTACCATACACAGGGCTCATCACGTTGCAAATCCACACATGGGGAAAGGAGGTTCCTCCTTCACTTTGTGGATTGGAGATGGGTATGTGTCCATCAGAGAGGATGAGTGGCTTTGTCTAAAGTGATAATGCCAGAGAGTATGAAACGGCCATCATGGTTCCCAAACCAGCCATGCTGGCCCCATCAAACCAAAGACCCAGATAGAGCTATCATCTACCCACTGAAAAAGGCTTTCCCTTTTAAGCCCTGCTTTCACCATTGGACCAAATATTGCCGAGCTCTGACCTGGCTTCAGAACCCTTCGATGTCTACTGGCCATAATTGACTCAGTGCTGGGCACAGTGGCTGGCCCATGGGAAGTCCTTCTTGAGCATCTCATATGATTTTCACAGTGGTCTTTGAGAAACTGGACCTTCTGCATATTCAATGGTGAGGAGCCAGCAGCCCTTAGGGAAACTTGCCCAGTTCATTCACCTAAGCCCAGTTCTTGTCCTTAGATGTGAGGTATCACTGTGTAAGGGTCTCTTACCACTAGGTGCCCCTTTGTTACTTACAAGCTGTCGGCCTCCCCAGCTGTCTGCTGCCAGGTACCTCCCTGCCATCAACATCCACACACCAACAGGATTGGCCATCATTTTGGCACTGGACTGTCCTGAAGAGAGACATACGATGTGACACCCACATGGACTTCTGAAGCCACAGTCTGGCTCCAGCTCAGGGAGACCAGGGGCTAGCAAGACACATGGAAGAGCCAAAGTTGTGATCAGACAAGGCCACGGAGTGAGTCCCTAGGGCAAGGGAGGTTACACTGAGAGTTTCAGGGTGGCCTGGGGTAGTAGGTGGCTGGGCAGAGAGAAGCGTATACAGAGATCTTCCTGGGGACAAAGTGGGCCTTAAACTCCAGTGACAACAAAAAGAAACACTTGGAGAGAAGCATACACAAGGCTGGCAAAAAGAGAGGCACACCCCTTAACTCCTCCCTCACAACCCTGAAATTCCCAGAGGTCCTGGAGAGATAGCCTGCAGTTTTTACCTATGACTTGGGTGGAGAGGGGTAGACAGGGGAGGAAGCTTGAGTAAAGAAGCAGAGGTGGAATTTCAAAACTAGAAATGAGGCCTCTTCATGTGACTGACTGCGCAGCAGGGGGGAATAAGGATTCTTGTTCCATAGGGGAAAGGAATTTAAACCATAACCTGACTCTATATGGAGGGAGACAATCCCAGGACCCAGGATATGTCAGGGCACCTGCAAAAGCCCCTTCCAAAGCAGAGCTCCCTGGGGCAAGCTATGAAAACAGGAAAGGCCAAGTTAACAGGCAGTTCCTGCTTTGCCCATCAGGGAACTAGGGGTTAGGAGCCTAGGAATACCCTTACCTCTGTTTGAGCTTTGCTAAGAGGCCTTACACATTAGGCTGTAAAACTGTAAAGATAAATTCAGAAGGAATTGAGGGGCTGTCAGGGATCTCTCCTGCAGACTATCTGTACATGAGCACAGAGAAAGAGCCTCCAAATGACAGAATAGCCCGGGATCTCTGAGGAACCGGGTGGACACAATTGGGAATCACAGGGACAAGCCGGGAGGGTTCTTTAGAACATTTGAGGTTTCTGTAGTTCCTACTAAAGCCAGTCTTACTGGAAGCTTCCATCTTCAGAGCACTGTGGAACATATTCGGCCTGTTTCAGGAAGGCCTGTTCCCTCTGCTGCTCACAGGGCCGGAGTGGCTGTGAATCCACCTGGTACTCTGTGTGAAGGGAAGGGACACATGAGAGGCGGGCAGGCCTGGCCCCGGGCATCACACAGACAGTCCTTCAGATACAGAGCCATGGCCTTTACTTTCCCGCTCTAACTGAGTGTTGGCAACCATAATACCATCCCCGTTATAAGATTAGTTCATTAAATCAGGGTGCTCTCCTGGGAGATGATGAGAATGTTTCCACTCTACCAGAGGCATCAAGCTGCAGGCATCAGTGAGATCGTCTTTCCAAAGCGATTCCTGAATTGACTTTGGGGTCCTTATTTGTCTAAGCCCCTTATGTGGCTTAGGTTACAACACCATAAGGAAGTTGGTTTAGCCCTCATCCAGTCATGCTTGCGGGTAGCACCTTCCGGGCTTACATTGCGCACGTCTCTTATTCTTCACTACGGACCCACACGATGCTCTGATCTCACTCAGGAATCACAGCCATCTCAGGAGTTCAGTGCATGTTCTTCGCATAGCCTCCACATCCAATGTGTGTGAGTGTGTGTGTGTGTGTCTGTCTGGATCTGGAGGATGTACACATTTGTATGTGTGCATTTGCGTGATTTGCGTGGAGGTCAGGAGTCCCATTCAGTGTCTTCCTCATAACTTCTCTGTGTTTTACGGCAAGCTCTCTCACGGCACCTAGAGCCCACTGATTGGCTAAACTGACTGGCTAGGGAGCTCCTGGGCTCCACTTATCTCTGCCTTTTCTAGGCCTGGGGTTTCAGTTATGCATTCTAGGACCTGGCTTCTGTGTGGAGTCTAGGGATCCACACTAAGGAGCTCATAAACACACACCAAGGAGATGGCCTGCTGAGTTATCTTCTTGGCCTTCCTCTGTCTGATTTTTACCATAGAAATGGAAACTAGGCAGTCTGTGCACAGTTTAACAGATAAGTGTCTGAGCCCGGTACAGAACTCAGGTCTATCTTAAGCCACAGGGTGATCTACCACGTTTGTTGCCTGACATAATCTTCTCAAATGTTGGTATGGCTGGAATATTCTTTGGAGTGTCCAAATAAATATTAAAGCATATGCAAATTCCAAAAAATGAGATAAGTGTGAGATGAGGGAAGCTATGATAGCATCACTATTCCACCAGTTTCTAACTCTGGGATCGAATACCATACAGCTCACCTTTCTGAACCTCTTTTCATCTAGACAGAAAAGAGCAAATATCTAGCCTCTGCATCTGTGAGACCAGATGTGCCCAGGGGCCCTCCCAGAGCCTGGCTGAGCCCCATGCCTCAAAACTCACTCTCAAACCCATGGCTTTGTCCTTAGAACTTACCAAAGATGTTGGCTTCTACCAGGCAGACTGAACTCAGCAAAGCAAAGACCCACAGGACCAGGGCCATCTTTCTGCCCACTCCTGGGGCAAAGGGCTCGGAGCAATGTCCTGCCTCAGTGCCCTCATCGGGGAAACTTTATAGCGCAGAGGCGAGCACTGCTCTTAAGTTCAAGGACACTTGACTGGGCAGCACACACCTTGTTTTCTCTGCCAGTCATGGGAACTCCCTCTACCTGAGTCTGCTTCCCCTAAGGATACTCAAGTAGTCAGTAGGGTGACCACTCCAGGTTTTGGGGACAAGAAATGGGAGGGTGACACTAAAATCACTCTTTGTGGGGCAATGCCAAGTTCTGTACCCTTGGGGGTTGGATTGTACCACTGAGAAGGCTAAAATATCTCCTCCTCCTCCTGACTCCCTCATTGCCTCCTCCCTCCCTCCTTCCCTCCCTCCTTCCTCCCTCTCTCTCTCTATTCCTTCTTTCCTTCTTTCCTTCCTTCTTTCCTTCCTTCCTTCTATCCTTTCTTCCATCCTCCAGTATTGCTTTAGAGCCAAACATTCATAGAAACAATTTTAGAAAACGAAGCCATTGGCAGAAAACAGGAAAGTTCTGCCCTCCTTAATGTTGAATGCGAGAGCTGTACTGAAGGAAGCCAAGGCTGTCTCACATACTCTCACAAGCACGAGCACACATGCCTATGCACGCACCTCTCTTTAGTCCTTCTGTAACTTTTCTGGGTCTAAACCCCGCCAAGGTAGCAGAGGCAGAAATGGGACTCTTCCACACATAAGGCCCACGTGTCCTTGTAGTTTCTCTCAGTATTAACTTGCCCCTTCCCCAGCTGCCCCTGCATAGCCTATGAAAACAAGCCTTATTCCTGAGCCCCAAGCTCCTTCTTAGAAACAAAGTTGAGCAGATGGTGGCCATGCATGCCTACTTGTCTGCAGGGTCTCTTCAAAAGAACAAATAAAGAATTGAGGAGTATGGCTCATCCATGCTATTACCATTGTTGTCATTATTTTCTCAATGTGCAAAGGGCATCACTGTGATGTCATTGTGTAATGGCCAAACACACAGGACAGCCCAACAAGGCAGATGGCAGAGGGCAGTGAGTGACCTCTTACTAGAGGACTGGAGGAGGAGGAGCTTGTCAGAATCTGAAGAACAGTGTCTGTAGCAACAGAAAGGAGAGCTGGGGGCAAGAGGACATGCTTCCACTGGGCAGAAACCAAGGGCAAACTCTCTGTACCAAATGTAAGGCAAGGAGGGAGGCTGCAGAGACCAGGCAGGTTAGCTATGGTTTAGTCTTAGACGTAAGTACATACATATGGTGGCTGTGTTAGCTGTCTCGGGCTGCCATCACAGAGAATCATGGAAGCCTACACAGTGGGCATGCCTCTTTTTGGACTTCTGGGGGCTGGAAGACTGAGAGGAAGGTGCCATGGTTAGTTTCTGAGGCTCCTCTCTGTGGTTTATGGGTCACTGGCCAATCTCTTCATGTGGTATTTTCCCTCGATATGCCTGGGTCCTAATCTCTCCTGAAGATACCAGTCACTTTAGGCTGGGGACTACCTTTAAGAGCCTTATTTTAATTTAGTTACTGTGTCAAGATCCTGTCTCCAAATATAACTGTACTGAGCTGCAGAAATTCATACACAAAAAATAGGAATTTAGAGTTGGGGTGCACAAATCATCTCCAAACACCTAAATATGTTTCATTCATGATACAAACTGAGTGTGGGGTTAAGACAGGTAAGAAACTCTGCCCCTCGTCACCTTCCTGGGTATCTGCACTTTTATGGTTTCTCTATCACTCCCTAGCCTCCATCCAGGCCTCTCCTCAGAGCTCAGCTCCCCTCTCCCTGGATGCTTCGCAGACTGTGTAGTCCAAATACTTCCCACATTGGTTTTGTTATGACTGCCAGTCTGAGATCCTAATCTTCTCTCTTCACAACGAACATTCTTCAACTTCCAGCAGGCAGCCTCCCATTCCCTGCACCCTCACTTATCTGCGTCTTTGGATCCCCACAGCTCTAGACTAGCAAGTCAGGAGAGCTCCTGCCTCAAGTTCATGGGGTCTCCTTCACCAGCTGCAGGGGCAGTTCTAGAAAATGTCAGAAAATTCAACCCCAGCTGCCAGGCATGGAGACTCACTCCCAGGTGCTCCAAAAAGATAAGTGCAGGGAGTCTGTCACCCCGAAAAGTTGGAAGGAGAATACCTAACTAAGAGGTTTCCAGCAAAGATGATTCAAGGGGCTGTGTTGCGCATCATGAAGGGAACCCAGGAGGAAGAAGTCTGCATGCCCAACCCCTACTGCCCACGCTGTAAGGGCCCTGGTGACCCCGTGCTCTGGAAGCCACCAGCGCCTTTCCTGTTAAGTAGCCCTGAGCATCCCAGCATCTCCCATCTGCAGATTGTTCAAAGCAGATGTGTCTTAGACATTCGAAGGTGGTAGTGACGAGGTTTGTCACAGACCCGCTGTTCTTCCTGCCTTGCACCTTGGCCCAGGTTAGCCAAGGCAGGGGCTGAGTGCTTAGTCACTGTACCTGGCTCTGACTCTGGGAAGCAATGGAGTGTAGGTGACAGGGCCGGATCCTTGCTGGGGTGTCTTTGCTCCGTTGGATTTGGTGCTTTAGTGCCTTTAGGCATGACCCGTGAAGCAGGGTGAAGAGGGCTCTGGGGAGAACAGTTACTCTATGTCCAGACTCACTTGAGAGACCTCTGAAGTGGGTAGTGTGAACTCAGCACTGGGAAGAGCAGTGTGAGTTTTAATCTACATCAGAGCTGCCCAACCTCCCCAGAAGACAGCTTCTCTCTACCCAGGCAACAGAGCGGAGCAGGGCCTTCAGTACTGAGTATTGAAAATCACCATGACTCAGCTCTTCACTTCCGCTGTACCTTTACCCATGGAGACCCACAACACGGCTTCCATGGTAACTCCACGAGCTCCCATTTCAAGCTTAGACCTTCATCACGCTGGTGGAGGGCCCCCTTTTCACTCACTGGTTCAGGCACTCTGTTCTAAATGCAGTGCCTCAGCCTGTCTCCTCCTTTCCCTAACACAGGACCTCTGCACATAATTAGACATGCAGAAGATTTGTTAAGAACGCAATCCTTCGATATTACAAAGGGAGCTTCACACACCTCTACTTCTGAATCCACCAATGACGGTAACTCTCCTAGGGACCTACTTTGTAGCCCTCTCTTCCCAGCTTCAGTTATCCACAGTATTGGTACTGCTGGACCCTATGCTCCCTCTAGGGACAGCTTCTACCTCTTTTCCACACACCCACCCAGTGACTCAAAGCCACATCCTCCTTTTTCTTGGATCACCTGGACAATAAAAAAAAATAGTACTTAATTTCTATATCCAAAAAGATAGGGTTGAAATATTTTTCCCTACGCCCCCTAAGAGTGGCTGAAACTGTGGGCATCACCTGTGAGCAAACATAAGAGAACAGTGAAAATGGAGGGACTAAGGAAAGACTAGCTAGCCTCAGGAGCAGAGGAGTGCGTGTTAGCAAACCACCGGGTTTTCATTTCAATCTCACATGTAAAGCTTGCAAACCATAAACGCCATTGAGCATAGATAAAACCCAAACAACCAATCGGAAAAGCACCCCAAAGCAAGATCCCAGGAAACTGGGCCGGCCGGGCACAATAGAAACTCTTAGAAAATAACTTCCGGTCCATAGCAGCCACTGCAGGAAAACTCCACTCAGTCACCTGTGAGCCAATTAAGGCCAAGCAAGGAGCCAGGATGTCCGCCCCGCTGAGAAGTCAGGAGACCCCTCCCCCTGACAAACCTCAAACTAAAACTCAAAGAAATTAGAGAGCTGCAGAAATGTCTTGGCACTAGAACCCTGGCAGCTCATAAAACTTCCTGTAACTCCAGCCCTAGATACGCTCTCCTGGCCTCCCCTGGCACCAGCATGAATGTGTACACACCCACACACAGGTTTACACATGTACACATAACTAGAAATAAAAGTAAACCTTTTTTTAATGTTTTATGATTTATTGTGTGGGGATGAACACAATGGCTAGCAATGGACATTTTCTAGAAGTAAAACTTCAGGCAGATTTAAATTGACAGGGTTTGCTTGAATGAAGAATGAAATATGGCTCAGGCAGCACTCAGAACAAGAAGAGGGCCAGAGAGCCATGCCTATTAGCATAGGAGGTTCTACTGACTGGTTTTATGTCATCTTGATACACGCTACAGTAATCTGAGAGGCGGGAACCCCAACTGAGAAAGTGCCTCCCTGGTAACTTGGGCTGTAGGCAAGCCTGTAAGGCATTTTCTTTTCTTTTTCCCCCTGTTTTTATTAACTAAATATTTTCATTTATTTTACATCTGATGTAGGGATAAGTCCCGCCCCTTAGGGGGCGTGTTCGCCTCGGGCTAATGTTGGCCTATAAATTTGGCAAGCATGCTCCCAGCCATCCCTTCTTCTGCTCTTCCTGGTCTCCGCGGAACGGTGGTTCTGTAAGTCTATTTCGCCATTAAAGCTGTCTATATAGTTTTACAATCTGTCTGCATTCGTTTACACCGTTACAATCTGACTGCAGTTTTCCCTCCCTCCTCTCCTTCCATCCCCCCTTCCTTCCAGATCTCTGAATAGATGAATATCAGTAAAACTGAATTTCCCAAATGGATTCACTAATGAATTCTACTAAACATTAAGAAAGAAATAAGATGAACTTTAAAGTTTTCCAAAAAAATAGTGAAGTGAATATTTCATCTGACAAAAATAAGCATTATCCTGTTATTAAGACCAAACATGTAGGAAAAAACCTATTTCTCATTTTTATAGATGCATTGTTCTTAGTCACATAGTATAAAAGCAATATATAAAAACTAGATTACATATAATAACCAAGTTGAGTAGATTCTCAGAGTGCAAAGTTGGTTTAACTTCGAAAAGTATTACAACCTAAAACACACCATGATGAAAGACAAATACATATGACCATTTATCTAAGAATTAAGATAAGCATAGACAGGTTTTTTAAACCAACACCATAATAGCCCAACCACACACACACACACAAAAAATCTAACTTTCATAAAAGCTCTCCAAAGTAAGAGTTGGGAGTAACTTCTTAAATCCAAGTTTTAAAAAGACACATACCCAAACTTATGGCGAGTACCACATTCAGTGGTGCAAGACTAAACGCTTTGCCAGGAAGAGATAATCCAAGGACGTCTGCTCTTACCATCATCATCCATAACTGGGTATTTTTTGCCCATGCTAAGTCTCTAGTTGCACACACATTGGTAAGATGGAAATGTAGCATGTGTAAATCTAACGGATCACGCAGACGTCCAATGATTAATGAGCACTTTCATCAGGGTTACAGGGTTCATCTCAGTGTCATTTCTCACTCGTAGTAGTGAAGTCTCTGAAAACAAAATTAAGAGAATAACTTCAAACATAATATAATCAAGAATAAACAGCAGCATTGGTTACTCTATCACTATGAGATGTATACATGTCCAAATAATCAAATTTTATTATGCAGATAATACAGCATCATAAGGCAGATTTCTCTTTGCTTGTTGATTTTTTTCTGGATCTTTTTATCGTTAGATGAATATTTACCTGCAAAGACAAGAACAGAACCCTGCCCCAATGCTTATGAGGTTTTCTTACCACCTGTATGATTGTCATCTCTGTGGATGAGCTGTCATTTTTCTTTCTCAAGAGGATTCTCTTTTTCAAACCGAATCTTTATCGATTTTGATGGTATCCATAGCTAGCTTTTCTTCTTCTGTGGAAACTAGAATGAAACCCCTTCCCCAACATAGCACATCTCCTGGTTTCCATTGTGAGGTCAGCACATCCTTGAAATATACTGGCTGATTTAATTCAGAAGTTTTTTTTTCTATTATCCAATATCTCTCTGCTGTCATTGATTCTTTTCTCATTAGCATTAAGAAAACACAAGGTAAATAAAGCATTATGCAATCTATTTCTGGAGGTATTTTCCATCCCCTTCTGTTTGTTTAGCATATCCTTTATAGCTCGACTTGATCTTTCTATAACTGCCTGACCTGTAGGATTGTTTGGTATACAGGATTGCATACCTGTGATATGCTTTATATTATAATAAGCAAAAACTGTTTTATTGTCTTAGATACATATGCTGGACCATTGTCTGTCTTTATTTGTGTAGGTATACCCATGATGGCCATAACTTCTAATAAATTCATGATAACTGAATCAGCCTTTTCTGAGCTCAAGGCAGAAAACCTGAGTAAGTGTCAATGGTGTGGTGTACATATTTTTAATTTTCCAAATTCTGTTAAGTGGAACACATTCATCTGCCAGATCTCTCCTTTGAGTACCCTTTGGGTTACTCCCTGTAGGTAATGGTGTTTGGCTATACAAAGAGCAAGTAGGACATCTCTTTATAATCTTTATAATCACCTTAGAGAGCTTGTTTCCATGTAATAGAAAACTCTTTCTTTAAACCTTTGCTATTGACATGATATTTATTATGAAATTCTGAGGCCTTCAGCACACTTCCAATCAATAATCGATAAATTTCTGCATTAGTCAGATGTGTGTTATCTATATGGGACAACTTATTCCTGATTATATCTTGAACCTGTATGAACAATGAAGTCAATTCTGTATCATCTAGTATAAATTCAGCAGTTTCAATATGCAAGACAACTCTCTGCATATTGCAAATCAGTAACTATATTGAGAGATTCTTTAAAATTCCTTAGTACCATGAGAATAACATATAATTCTGCCTTTGGGACAGAAGTATAAGGACTTTGTTCCACCTTACTTAATTCTTCTCATTTGTAACCTGCCTTTCCTGATTTATTTGCATCTGTATAAAATGTGTGGGCTCCAGTTATTGGTGCATCACATACAATTCGGGGATGAATCCAAATAGTTCTCTTTATAAGGTTAATTCTATAATTTTGGGATAATTGCTATTAATTTTTCCAAAAAATTAACACAAGCTCTTTGCCAAGGTTCATTGTCATCCCATAATTTTTTTAATTTCATCGTCAGTAAAAGGAACTATAATCTCTGCTGGGTCTATACCTGCTAGTTGACAAAGTCTCAATTTTCCTTTTATAATTAATTCAGAGACTTTTTCCACATAAGTTTTTAATTTTTTACTTTGTTTATGTGATTAAAAGATCCATTCTAAGACAATATCTTCCCTTTGCATAAAAATTCCTGTAGGGGAAATTCTGGAAGGCAATTAAGATTTGGATTCACGGGGGCTGGAGAGATGGCTCAGCGGTTAAGAGCATTGCCTGCTCTTCCAAAGGTCCTGAGTTCAATTCCCAGCAACCACATGGTGGCTCACAACCATCTGAAATGAGGTCTGGAGCCCTCTTCTGGCCTTCAGGCATACACGCAGAAAGAATATTGTATACATAGTAAATAAATAAATAAATATTAAAAAAAAGATTTGGATTCACCCTGTCTACTTGTACCTCCTGTAATTTCTCTTCAGTGACCACCAATTCTTTTTCCACTTCAGCTGTTAATTCTCTGGGACTATTTAAGTCTTTGTCACTATCTAAGGTTTTGTTTAAATGAACTGTTAGATCAGGTATTATCCCAACATCTGGTCATAGACTGGAAATATCTCCTAACAATCTTTGAAAGTCATTAAGAGTCCACAATCAGTCTCTCCTAATTTGGGACTTTTGTGTTCTAATTTTCTGTAAACCCATTTTGTAACCTAGGTAATTGACAGAATCTCCTCTTTTCATTTTTTTCAGGAGCAATTTGTAATCCCCATTTAGGCAAAACTTTTTTTTTTTTTTTTGCTTCTTCAAACATTCTTTCTAAAGTATCTGCATTTGAGTCAGATAACAAAATGTCACATGTAATGGTACATTACAGAGTTAGGAAATTTCTTGCATATTATTTCCAATGGCTGATTTACAAAGTATTGGCACAGGGTGGAACTATTAACATTCTCTGTGGAAGGATAGTTCACTGGTATATCCTAGTAGGCTGAGAATTATTATAAGTAGGCACTGTGAAAGAAAATTTTTCTTGATCCTTTTCTTGTAAAAGTATAATAAAGAAACAACCCTTTAAATCAATGACTATAAGAGGCCATCCTTTTGGTAATAGAGAAGGCAGAGGACTTCAGGACTGTAGAGGGCCCATAGGTTGAATAACCTTGTTGACAGCTCTTAGATATGTCACCATTCTCCATTTTTCAGAATTATTTTAACAACAAATACAGGAAAATTCCGAGGGCTGGTTGATTCTTCAATATGATGAGCATCTACTTGCTCCTGTATCAGCTGTTCTAAAGTTAACAATTTTAAAGTCAAGGCTGTTAATACCTCTGAAGGTTTGCTAGTTGCTTTGTGTTCTTGTACTGCCTGAATAGCTTATGACCTTTGTTTATAATATTTTATAATATCCTTCCCAGAAACATGAGTTTTTGGAACTGCAGGAATGTTAACCTGCGTATTCCATTTCTGCAATTTCCTATGGTACATAAAGTACTGAAGTGTTTTGTCCAAAGTGTTTTGTTCCTTTAGGACTTTCAGAGTTTCATGTCTACCCTAAGGTCTTTTGACACATTTTGAACTAACTTTTGTGTAAGGTAAGCAATATACAGTTTTGTTCATTTACATATGGCTATACAGTTTCCCAGCACACTCTCTCTCTGTCTCTCTCTCTCTCTGTCTCTCTCTGTCTCTCTCTCTCTCTCTCTCTGTATATATATATATATATATATATATGTGTGTGTGTGTGTGTGTGTACATATATATATATATTCATGAAGAGGGTACATGTTTTTCATTGTGTGCTCTTGACATTATTGTCAAAGACTAGGTGTCTATAGCTGTGATTTTAGTTCTAGGTCCTCTCTTTTATTCCATTAATCTACATGTTTGCTTCTCTGACAGTACCATACTGCTTTTATTATGATAACTCTATAATATATTTGGAATTAGGTATTGTAACAACTTCAGAATTGTTCTTTTTTTCTAAGAAATACCTTAGTCACTGGGAACTTTGTAAAAAATTTTTTATGAATCTATTTTTGTTAAGAATGCTATCCAGATTTTATGGGGGTTGCAATGAGTCTGTAGATAATATTTGGTATTATAGTCCTTGTTTTCCTCCTCTTCCTCCTCCTCCTATTCTTCATTGTTAATTCTGCCAATCCTTGAGCATGGGAGGTCTTTCATTTTTCTAGTGACTTCTTTGATTTTCTTTATTAGTGTCTTAAATATTCATTCTAAGACTGTCTGTATATTCCCAGGTATTTTTAAATTTCTTATTTGTGAACATGTATAGAAGCATATGCCAAAGTGTGTGTGTGTGTGTGTGCTTCCTGTTTTGATTTCCTAGTTTGGGATTATTTATCCTTTGTGTTTTCTTGGGCATAGTTAACATCTTCAGGTTTGATTTCCTTCTATCAGCTTCTGTAAGGCTGGATTTGTGGACAGATGTTGCTTAAATTTGCTTTATTCTAAAATTTCTTATTTGCTGCATATAGTACTCTGTGACATCATCTGTGGTCTCTTAAAGTCTTTAGAACATTTATTTAGACCCTTCTGGATTTTAGAATCTCCATTGCAAAGACAGGAGTTATTCTAATAATTCCGTCTTTATATGTTATTTGGTCTTTTCCTTTGGTTTTTAATATTTTTCTTATTTTTAGTGTTTGATTAGTATGTGTTGAAGGCACTTTCCTTTCTGGTTCAGTCTATTTGGTATTCTGTATGCTTCTTGTAACTTGATAGGCATCTCCTACTTTAGATTAGGATAATTTTCTTCTATAATTTTGTTGAAAAAAATTGTTTCTTTTTTCTCCTTCCTCTATTTGTATTATTCTTAGATTTAGTCTTTTCACAGAGTCTCAGATGTACCAGGAAACATTTTCTTTGATCTTGGCATGGGATAAGAGGAGGGAGGTAAAACTGCAGCAAGGGAAATTGTAGTCAGGATGTAAAATAAATTAAGTATATAAATTTTAAAAATAAATATATATGTAAAAACATTTACATAGATTCTATTGATTTTATTTCCACTTTTTAGGTCCTAAACTGTTTTACTCATTTCCTTCTTCTGTTTGTGTTTTCATAGATTTTTAATGGATTTATTAATTTCCTCTTTAAAAACCTCTAACATATTTATAAAAGTTATTTTGGACTCCTTGCCTCGTGTTTTGTCTATATTGCATTGCACAAAGCCTACTGTAGTATGTTTGCTGTTTTGTTTGGGTATTTTTAATCTTCTTTTCTTTTTTTTTTTAGTTTGCTTGATTTTAATTTTTTCTCTTTCTGAGAGAGGGAGAGGGAAAGAACAACATGAAGTTGGCTGTGTAAGAAGGTGGGAAGGTTCCAGGAAATGTTTGGGCAGAGGAAAGAATATGACCAAAATATATCTTGTGGAGGAAAAAAACAAGTTTTGTGGATTTGAATGTAGTACATTTGTGTCCTAGAATGTGGTGTGTTTTGTGGAATATTCCATGAGTTGCTGAGGATCATTTGTGCACTCTCAACTACTGAATGAATATTCTGTTTTTATCTGTTTGTACAGTTTAATTCTCAATTTTAGTTCATGTGACTTAGCTAGATAAATGGGAATGCTGAAGTCAACTACCATTATTGTATGGCATCCACTTCATCATTTACGGTCAGTTTTGTTTTATAAAATTGTGAACTCAATATCCAGGGAATATGTATTTCCTTGTCATATCTTCTTCACAAATTGTTCTAGTAATATAGAATGACTCTCTTCATCTTAGTTTTGAAATTAAATCTATTATTACATATCCAAAGTTATTCCAGGCCTTTCCCCTCACCTATTTACTTGATAGCTGTTTCCATCCCTTGACTACCAGGTTGTGAGTTTATTTACATGAGGTATATGTCTTGAGAACAATAAATAATTGGATTTTTATTGTTTCTTTCTTTGGAATAGTAATTTTATTTCCTTTATATTCAGAAGTTAGGGCATTATATATGTTAAATGTATTTTATTTTTTATTTTTTATATAATTATAAATAATTATTCTCTGAAACTATTATAAATGTATACAATGTATCTCAATTATACACCCCTCAATTCCCCTCCAACTACCCTAAGGACCTCTTATTACATCCCCCTCCCTATTGTCTTTTTATTTATTTATTTTTGTACCCACTAAGCCCAGTTAGTGCTGCCCATATGAACACAGGCAAGGGGCCATCTACTGAGAAATGAGGAATTTACCAGTGCTCAAATCCCTCAAGCAATGTAATTCTCCCTCACTCTGCAGTCATCAACTGACAATAGTTTCTTAGCCTTTGGAGACCCTCTTCAATCCATGCTAGAATTTTTAACTGGCCTGATCATATTATGTAGGTATTACATAGGAAAATACAGCTATTGCCAGTTCACATGCAACAGCTATGTTATTTCCAGAAGACAACTGGTGTTGTCAGTGTTCAAGTCTTGTTTAGGTAGCCATACTATTGAGAATTCATGCATGTGGCATCCCTATTAAAAACAGAAGATAAACTTAGCATACTTCTTGATCTTGCTTCTTAAAATCTGTCTTCTTCCTTTTGCACGATGTTCCCTGAGCCTATGTGTGTAGCAAACTGTGGCTGGGCACCACATTGTCAGCTATTCTCCACAATTTGACCAATTGTGGCTTACTGTAATGGCCGCTGTCTGCTGAGTCAAGAAGTTGTTTTGATGAGAGGAGAGAGCTACACTTATCAGTGATTATAAGGATAACAAAGAATAAAGATAGAATTAGGAATTAAACTGTCTTAGAAAAGTGACAGTGCCTCATTCTCCTCTCAAGATCAGTGATCTCACTAGTCACATAGTTGACTAAAGTACCAGGCAGGATTTCTTTCCTTTTGAGTTGCCTTAAGTCCAACTACACAGTTGTCTGTTACTGCCAAGAAATGTCCACTATAGTAGCTTTAGGGATATCTTGCTTGATAGTTACTACTATGGTTTGTGGGCACTGTAGCTGGGTAGGATTAATAATTATTTTTTACTCATCTGACTTGAAAGGTAGTCCAGAAGAAGGAGGTTTTCAATATTATCTTGTACGTTTGAGATATTATGTTCTAGAGAGGTTTTCCTTTGACCATGTCTCAATTCTCTTGTATTGGAATGCTCACTTTTTCTCTATGTGTGAAAGTTTTGATTATAATTCCATAAAATTGGTTCTATATGCCTTTTTAAAAAATCTCAGTTTAGTCTTCTATTCCATATATATTCTGAAGTTTGGTTCCTTGAGCATTTCCCAGAGTTCTTGGATCTTGTAGTCATGCTTGTTTCTTTTTGCTATTGATGTTTGGGTGTATTATTCCTTTGAACCTGACCTCCGGTCCGGATATTCTTTCTCTGTTTGGTTGAGCATATTGACATTTTGTTTTATATTTGTTTTTCATTTTTAACATTTTAGTTTTTCTTAAAACTTCTTTGCTAAGAGGAAAAGGGAGTGGGGTAGAAGGGAAATAAAAACAAGCAAGGGATGAATAAATGAATAGAAAATATTTTCCAGTAATAAGAAAGCTTGAAAACAAAGTTACATAAATGTGAGAAGGAAAACATAAAACCAATACAGAATAGCTTCTTTTTTTAAAAATTTATTTATTTATTAAGGATTTCTGCCTCCTCCCCGCCACTGCCTCCCATTTCCCTCCCCCTCTCCCAATCAAGTCACCCTCCCTCATCTGCTCTAAGAGCAATCAGGGTTCCTTGACCTGTGGGAAGCCCAAGGACCGCCCACCTCTATCCAGGTCTAG
This sequence comes from Microtus pennsylvanicus, assembly GCF_037038515.1. Classification (NCBI taxonomy): domain Eukaryota; kingdom Metazoa; phylum Chordata; class Mammalia; order Rodentia; family Cricetidae; genus Microtus; species Microtus pennsylvanicus. The sequence goes on from NC_134580.1 coordinate 39,963,376, forward strand.
TAAGGTGAGCATCCAAACTGCCTAGGCTCCCCCAAAGCCAGTACGTGCAGTAGGATCAAAAACCCACTGCGATTGTTCTTGAGTGCCCATTCTTCCTCATTGTCCGCTATGTTCAGCTAGTCCAAATTTATCCCATGCTTTTTAAGATAAAGTTGCCGGGCAGTGGTGGTACATGCCTTTAACCTCAGCACTTGGGAGGCAGGGGCAGGCAGATCTTCAATTTCAAGGCCAGCCTGGTCTACATAGTGAGTTCCAGGACAGTCAGGGCTATACAGAGAAACCCTGTTTCAAAATCCGCCCCCCCCAAAAAAGATAAAGTCAAAATCATAATGTATAATAAAAAGAAGGGTGGTAGTGGCAACCAGAGCAAAAAGAGAGAGAGAGAGAGAGAGAGAGAGAGAGAGAGAGAGAGAGAGAGAGAGAGAGAAAGAAAATAGGATTGGCCAATAATAAAAAGTACATCAACAAAATCAGATAAATTTATGAAAAGACATAAAATTAGAACAAGTTTTTCTTTTTACTATGGTAAGGTAAAAGCTGCTAAAAGTAACTAAGGGAGGGGTACATGGGCAAAAAGGAAAAAAAAAGAGAATTTTCAGAGTGGCTTCCAAGTTCTCTAGACTTAGAGACTGTGTTTCCTGCACAGGTCAAGAGAAGGCCAGTTGAAGTTGGTCTGTACTTCACATGTGTCTAAGTCCACCAGAGCCAAGCCCACTTAAGTATCTTCCCACAATAGATTTATATAGCGCCAGGACCTGCTTTTGAACTTCGTAAAATCCTTAAGTGCCGATCAACCTGTTGCAAAGTAGATGTGATGACAAGTATTCTGCTGGATCTTCACAGGATGCAAAGATCTTAGCAGGACACCTTAAACTAGTTGGTTATTCTGAACAACTAATCTTTGGGATCTTCCAAACTCTCAAGACTACAGCAGTGAAGGGAAGTAGTTAGTTCCAGAGGCTGATTTTTCCTTGATCCTGTCAGACTCAGGGTTATCAACTTGTGGTGGTTTGAATTAAATTAGCCTCCATAAGCTCATAGGGAGTGACACAATTATGAGGTGTGGCCTTGTTGAAGGAAGTGTTGCTGGGGCTTGGCTTTGGGGTTTCAAATGTTCAAGCCAGGCCTAATATCAGTCTCTCTTCCTGCTGCCTAAGAATCTGAATGTAGAACTCTAAGCTGCTTCTCCAGCACTTATGTCTGCCTGCGTGTCACCATGATGATAATGGATTAAACCTCTGAACTGAAAGCTAGCCCCAATTAAATGCTTTCTAAGAGTTTCTGTGGTCATGATGTCTCTTCACAGCAATCACAAACCCCAAGATACAACCTCTAGGGCTGTTTGTTATCAGCCATCAAAGACAGAGCTACCTTTCTCTATGCAGTTAAGTCTAGGCAGACCTTCGTGTCACCTAAGCTTTTCAAGCTTGGGAGCCCTCTCCACAAAGGCCACGTAAGGCTGTCCTTTACCTTAGGGATGTAGCAAGTTAAATCCAGTGTGATTAGTGATTGTCCTATTTCTCAGTCACTTAAGAAGGCTCAATTTTAAACAAGTTCTCAAGATGGCACACATCCAGCAATAAAACAGGATTCCTTTCCACTGCTGATCTGACTACTAGAGCATTTACTGTCTTACCAAAATCTGCATCTGGATTTAAGGCTGTGGATGCTATACATTTGTTCCAAGAGTAGAACTGTCAGTCTCTTCACCAGAGCCTCCTGGCTTATCTTTTTGTTTTCTTTTCTTTTATTATTTATTTATTAAAGATTTCTGCCTCCTCCCCGCCACCACCTCCCATTTCCCTCCTCCTCCCCCGATCAAGTTCCCCTCTCTCGTCAGCCAGAAGAGCAATCGGGGTTCCCTGCCCTGTGAGAAGTCCAAGGACCACCCACCTCCATCCAGATCTAGTAAGGTGAGCATCCTAACTGCCTAGGCTCCCACAAAGCCAGTACGTGCAGTAGGATCAAAATCCCATTGCCATTGTTCTTGAGTTCTCAGTAGGTTCTGCTTCCCCTCTCTCTACTAGAAAGGTATACTGCTCTATACTTAGTTTACCCTTTTCAGCACGCTCTTCATCTTTTCCTATATACTTTAGGCTGGTCTACACCATCTCCATGGATTTCCAACTTCTCTATCAGATAGAGTTTGCTTTTCCTTATTCTGACTCTGCTTTACAAAGTCACATGTAGGCAGTGTCTAGTCTGTCATGTTACCTCAAAGCTCTCATGTCCTTTCAAAAACAGTGCTGGTTTAGGTTGGTAAACAACAAAACCACTGGAATGCATCAGATTCAATTGCATACATTTAATAATGTTCTAACTGACTGATTATAATATTAGTATTTACAAGTTGTAAATTACATACCCCATCTAGAATGAACTAAGGAGGGCAGAATCAAAGCTCATAACAGTGTTTTCAATTCTGCTTATTTGCTTTCTCCTTCCCTCTTCCATTCCCCTCACCTTTCTCCTGCTACTGACTTGTTCAGATTGTGTTTCTAATAAACTAAGTACACTCAGAAGTCTTGTGTTGGGCTGTGCTATAAGAGCTATTCAACAGCAACAGACATTAGGAATTACAATGTCTTAAATTTTTCTAGAAGTTCTACTCAAATTTAAGAGAACACTGTTTCAATGAATATACAGCATCTGTTTTCCCTGCTCCATTACCTACAAGTCTAATTATCTTCTTTTCTTTGGTCTCTCTGGTTGAGCTTCCACTAGAAAATGCTACTGCCTCCGTTAGCCTACAGAGCATGATCCTGTTTTCTATTCAACTCTAACCATGTTAACTTAATGGACTGCACACAGGTAACAATCAATGACCACTGAATTTCCAATTCACTTCCTAAGTTTCTTGGTACTTTATCAAAGAAAAGTTCCAAGTTTGGTATGCTCCCATCTACAGACAAAGAAATCAATGCTTGGAGTAATCACACAGCTAGTAAACTTACAGAAAACTGAGATAACAAAATCTGTGCCTATTCTAATATAGCAATTTATTATTCAGTGACAGAATTCATCCCAAATTTGATAATAAACGAACCTTTGGCAATGAATTACTTCTCACTTAGGATAAGAAACCCAAGACAGAGGGTTTGGATTTACAGAGACATAAGCAAGTGAGGATCTTCTACACAGGGAGTAATACATTTGCCAGAGTTAGAAATAAGCACAATCTTAACACCCAGGCTCTATTGTTATGAATTGGTTACATCAGCTTGCACATGTTCCGAATCTCACAGACCAAACAGAGTTTGAAATAGTCCCTAGAGGTTTCACAGTAGAAAACTGAAATCACAAGAATAGCCAAGGAACACATGCTACACAGGGCATGAAAACTATCTTATTATCCAGGATGGATCTGAACCTAAGCCTGAACCTCAACACACTCATTTAGAAAACTGTCATTCTTACCTGTCCTGTGAAAGAATTTAGGCACTGCAGGAAGCATGTACAATGCCTTGCATGGAGCAGGTGCTTACTGAGCGCAATTCTCTAGTCTAGCAATGAGAGTTTTGAAGGCTCAGAATGAAAACACAGCTAGAATGACAGAGGCAAGCAAAACTGCTTCATACCTTCATGACCTTGTTTACGAGTCCCCAGCAGGATCAAGGAAGACAGTGATGTTGTTCTAAGGAATCAATACATGCGGTGATGAAATGACTGTTAAATGCTGACTGCATGTCAAACACAGACCGACAGGATGTTATTAACCAAGACAGTGACAATGGCAGCAGATTTGGTTTATTAGGGAAGAAGTATGCTTCAGTCTGACCATGTGAAGTATGCACATTTTAGTATGAACATGGAGTTGAAACAAATAGGAACAGGGGCTTTGCCTGAAATTATGAGAATAACAATTCCTTTAAGGAGAAAGTACATTACTTCCACAGTCAGTGGACCCACAGACAACCACGAGAAAGTACAAATTAAATTTGCCAGAAATTATGAGGAGGAATCCCTCCACCAGGACTTGTTTTCTTCTGTCTGGGAAATGAAACATTATCTTTGAAGGAAACACCCTCTCCAGTTCATTGCTCACATTTCAGTACAATGATTTTAGGTAAGACTAAGAGGAAAAACAAATCTTACTTGACATCTCACAATCAATTTGCTTCTCCAAAGTTAAAATATTCTCTCAAAGAAAAGTTCTGCCCTCTCTAGCTGCTAATGGGCCTCACGCAGTTGTGGGTAGGCTCCATAGTAACAGCATATGTGCACATAATTTGATATAGCCTTTAAAGCTTGAAATCTAAGGATCAGCTTTCTCATTCATTGACAAAGAAGCAAGCAGAACATTTAACATGTTCTGTTAATGAAGCACTCAATTTGCTGGCAGCTAACAAAGTGGTTGAATTTTGAAATATAGGTTTATTGCTCATTACTGGAAATGCTCAGGAAGGACAATGTTTTGGATTTGGTGTTTTCTTCAATAGTGGAATCTTTACATTTTATCATGACACATTCTTGGCATGAGAGTTAAATTTAAACATGAACTTCACTACTGTTTTGTGTACAATTGAAGCACATAACTTGAAGATATTGTACACTGAATCTTTAGCGACCCTGTATTTTGATAGTGATCCTACCACACACAGTGAGATGTTGAACTTTCCTCTTGTGGAGATCAGCTGGCACCCCACATTTGGAGCACTCCAGACTTTTGTGGTAGGGACACTTAGTCTATACCACAACACTGTGCAGTACTTTAACCAAAGTCACCAGAACTGAGAAGCTGAGTATAACTGAATGCAGAGCTCATCTGCATATATGACAAAAATCAAGGCAACACCACTATTCACAGGCTAAGGACATTACTGGCTCTATTTCTGAAAAGAAGATGCAAATTCAATGTCTCAGCTGCAGTTGACAGCTTTAGAGCTATCATTTTAAAACATAAATCAACAATATAGTATCAATTTTAAAACAGACATTAGTAAAATTACTCCACACATGGGTTATAGGCACTAAGTTTTACTTTAATATGCAAATTTAAGCAATTACCCCACAATGACTTCTGCTAAAGCTTTCATCAGTAGGAGCTCTGACAAAGTTTGGACATGACAAGTAAATACAGAGGAATAAACTTTACATATGGTGATCTTTGGCACATTTGTCAGTTGGAAAAATCTCAAAAGGCAATAAAAATAGTTCTCAATGTTTTGCACATTCTTTTAATCTTCACATCAAAACATAAGGCCACAAAAAGGCAAGCTGAAATTTTAGGATAAGTGGAATAGTTTTAATAGAGTTTTACATACAGTACCTTACATATAGAACAGTGTGTTTGCAAATTTAAATAATATCTGAATGTACAGTGGCATGAATTCTTATCAAAGATAAATTCAAGTTCACTGTCTATCAGTTCTAAATGAGTTTATACAGAGAGCTAGAACTGATAAACAGAATGAGGCAAAAGATATTCAAGTGTTATGTCATCAAATAGCCTCCTCTTTACAGTCTTTTCCCCTTTTTAAAAAAATTTCAAAACCTGTACATACATTTTTCGTTTTTAAAAACAGTCTGTTAAAAGGTAACATTTTATGTTAACCACCGATTCGTATAGTCTATAGTAATAAAACTAGATATGTGTGATATAAATATGTGTTGATTATGTACATATGTACGTTGACTATTTAAACAAGCAGACTCACTTACGCATACCTGCACATGTAGCACTGGGGGGTGCACACAATTCACACCAGGACTGGCAGACAGTAGGACCTAGGCTCAAAAATCCAGCAAGAGCTGAGTAAGCAACTTAGTTGCCTTTGGTTTCATAAATCTGTCCATTTATGATCAAAGCTAAAATTTTTGAATGCATATTTATCTTTTAAAATAAAATTTGTCTTCAGAAATGAAGCCTTTCCAGTATTCCACTACTAGCAGTTAAAAAAAAAATCTACAGCCACAGATTATTTTGATATTTTTGTCACTCCTCATCCCAGCTGAGGTTTGTTTTTTTTTTCTTTGTTTTTTGTTTTTTCAAAAGACAAACACACCAAGCATATCCAGGATCAAACTGTATGCTGAAGCTTGGACAGTGCCACTCACCTACACAGAGCACACACAGCATGTGGTGCATAGGACTGTATGGTTAATGGCATTGTGTACAGCGGGTGGCAGGACTCCTGCAATATTCAAGCCCTCTTTCCAGCAGTATCAACATTTGGCACACTGGGCCCTTTTGTAAGCCACTTTGTTTTTAAAGAGCACAATGCCCGCAATAAATTCCAATTATTTGGTGGGTTTCTTAAAATACATTCATAATGAAGTTAGAATTCCACAATTGTTTCCCCAAACGTGAGACTTCCATTGTCAGTTTTCTGATTAAATACATTCATCACCCAAGAAATAGCTCATGATCCTCCAGAAGTTTAAATAACCTAAGTATCTTTGCAGCTGTATCCAACTGTTGAGAAGGCAATTCTTAGAGCAAATGTGTAGAACTCTCCAGAACTTGAATTTCCTTACAGTGTTGTTTTGGCCAAATGCTGGTTTATAAAGATGGGTATCTCTTCTAGAGTCTATATAAACACACCATATTTCTCTCTACAGGTATCTTGAGCTTTGTGAAAGCAACTATAAGAATCCTGCCAATTCTGCCCCTTTAGTATGGCACTCGGTATTCTACGCACTGATTCTTGGCATAGATGACATTAGCATTTGCAGCTTGCTCACTCATTTTTAATATCAGTTTTCTTGATAAAGTTGTTCTTCATTTTCCTTCCACGATGCCATACTACTGATGTCACAAATCAGTAAATGACCAAACATTACTAAGCTTTTTGACTATCCACTTAGCTGAAGACACATTCTTGCCACTGAGTATTTACTATTGTTATACAGAGCAAAGAGTTGCTATTTGTTGTACTTTGCCCATGTCAAGTAAGAGTTGTTTTATGTGGCGTTTAAGTTGGGGCAGTCTTGCAAGAGGATCTGGTGGCTCCAATTCTCCTGTGAAATCAAGCCAGCTTTCCAGAACTAGGATAAAGAGAGAAAATATGTTACCTGACATTAGAAGAACAGCCAGAAGACAATCAACTAGAAGGATGGAATTGGTGACTGAAACAAAGAGTTCACTTCCCTCTTTTCAGGCATTCCACCCACAATAGTTCTAATCCTTCTAGGTGATCTTCATCTGCTATCTCAGACACTTTCCCCCTGAAATACTGGGGATTGAACCTAAAACAGGTGTTCTGTTACTGAGCTACATACCCAGACCCATTCCCTGTCACCCTACATGTACATACACATACATACATACTTCATTTAGGATGTCTTCCCTCTAGTATATATAATATGCACACACACACAAACACATTCATTAGTATGTCTTATTCACTCTCTTCAGCAACAGAAAATAACAGTTCCTCACGCCTGCTCAAACTTTCTACTAATTTAGATATTAATAATTTTTACTTAATCTTCTCCTTTGTGTACATGTGTTTGTGTGTGCATGTGATGGTCAGAAAAAAAGTCGGATGTTGTTCCTTAGACATTATAACCTTTTATTGGAGACCAGTGATGTAGGAGGGTCTTCTGTCTATATGTTACTTTCATTGGTCAAATAAAGAAACTGCCTTGGCCTTTTGATAGGCCAGCCCTTAGATGGGTGGAGTAGACAGAACAGAATGCTGGCAGGAAGAAAGCAGAGTCAGGCAGATGCCATGCTTCTCCTACCCAAGACAGATGGTGGTTAGACTCATGCTGGTAAGCCACAGTCAAGTGGCGATACACAATAGAAATGGGTTAAAGCAAGATGTGAGAGTTAACCAGTAAGAGACTAGAGCTAATGGGCCAGGCAGCGTTTAAATGAATATAATTTGTGTGTTGTTATTTTGGGTGTAAAACTAGCTGGGGAGCCAGGTGGCAGGAAGTGGCCCGCTGTTCATTTTACAGACCAGGTTTCTCATTGGCCAGGAATGTTGCCAAGTAGCTAGGCTAGCTGGCCAGCAAGTGCCAGGAATCAACTTGCCTCCACCTCCCATATCATCATTGCTGGGATTACAAGTGCATGCCATCACACTTGGCTTTTACTTGCATGGCTTCTAGGGATCTGGACTTAGGTCTTCATACTTGCAAAATAAATGCTTTACCATTTACCATCTCTCCAAGCCACATCTTCCTCATTAACAAAGGAAAGAGGTAACAGTTTCTTAGGGTCCTTCAGGATCACTTCTTTATTGAAACATTGAAAAAAGATATTCAAGTGGACTAAAATACTAGGTAGACTTCAATCAACGAATTTACATGCTCAATTTTCATTGTTTCCTTTTTAAAAAATCTATTAAAAACATGGAATTGTCAAAACACAGTTTCATTTCTTCAAAAATCCACAGAAGATAAAGTACCTCTAGCTAATGAAATTAAAATCAAATGTAAGATGCTTTTGAAAAAGGTATCCACTTCCTCTCTTAAGGGAGAGAAAGGCATAAAGCACAGCATGTCTACTTTAGCACAATGCAGTATTTACAGAAAAAGGACTAAAGGGTGGAGGCAGGCTATGTTCTATGAGGTCAGGACAAAATAGTCAAACCAAAAGAAACATATGGGATTCCTGGAATTCAATTTATTCTAGTTTCTCAAATATAAAATGGGGGTATTTTTCTGGCTACTTTTCAGAGTTTCTATGTGATGATAAAATTTACATATGTGAGAGAAAATTATTTGAAAATTTGCATGCAAACTTATGTTTTACTTGTTTAATTCGCAGGAACTAATTCTACTTAACAAATAGAAGCCAAAGTAGAAATGAATATGCTTATGAATGTGTTGACTTTGAAGAAAATATTTTTCAATAAACTAACACTCGCCCAAATATTCCATATAAAACCAGGCAAATGGGCAGTATTTAATAAATATCCAAATTTTGAATAAAACAAACAGACAAGAAACCACTACTAAAAGATAATACCACCATCTTGTCCTACAACATCCTGCACATGCTAAATACAACATAAAGGAAGAGACAGAGATCGGGTAGGGTCTACATAGTTTGCATCCTACAACTTAGCTCCAAACATCTTCTTCATAACAACACTAAATAGATGATAGTAGTTACACCTGAGCTCTTGGCTACATTACCATCCACTTCTTTTTCTATGAGGTCCATCCTGCTGGTGACTTCATTCTGCACGTTTTCTATGTGCGTGAGGAGATTTAGCTGCCACTGAAGATGTGAATCTCCTGGGCCCTCTGTGCCCTTTTTTTCATTATAAACAAACACTTTATTTCCTGAAGCAGGATTCTTCTACAAAGGACCAGTGGAAAAAATAGAACAAAATAGAATAAAACAAAACACAGAGAACTGGATGAAATGTTTCTTTAAAATGAGAAGGATAGAGTAAAACCTATCCCCCTACATAGGCAGGCAGAAGACAATCAGACTCTGAGAAAGTCTTCAGAGAAAGTTCCTGCACACCATGAAATTCCATCTAGTGCTCTTCCAAACTAAAGATCTTGCTAAATTCCTCCTCCTCAATGCCTTTTCCAGAGTGTGACTCACAGGAGACGATTTCAGTAAAATGTGCTAAATAAATGAACACACTAATTCCATTCCATAGTTGGGTTGACTAGTAACGTGGACCATTTTCTCCCTCAGTTAATTCATTAATTCCAACTGGTGACATAAATGGAGTGAAGGAAGATCAATGATTGAAAAAAAAAATCAAGCAAACTATAAAACACTAGTTTAAAAGTTCAGTTGATGATACACTGGCCTTTGTTATTGTGGTTATACTGGTGAACTAAAGGAAGATAAGAATCTTTTAAAAAACATCAGAATGCAAACTATTCAAGACATACACATAAAATCTAGATTTAGATTTGCCTAAGGTAATTAGATTCAGAGAAGGATATTAATTTGACAAAATAATTTGCTACAAGTTTCATGATATATAAGCTTTCCAAATTTAGCTGTGAACTTTTGGTGATGATTTTAAAAGCCAGAATAATAAAGAACAAGTTTTAAAGTGGCCTTGCTAGTGGAAAATCAATAAGGCATTAAGAGCCATTTCAATCTCAGTGCTAAGCCCAACAAACAGGAGACATGTTAACAGTTACTGATAATGGGATTGATATGCAGACAAATATGCTACAGATTTGGAAGTATAGGGTCATGTTTTATCCAAAACATATTAAACGTGACACCATATATAACAAATGGTCCCACAAAACTCATTTTTCATTTTGATAAAAAATGTGGGTCATTAATTTTTGGAGACATCAGTAGTTCTTATCAACTTTAGGGTAGCAGATGGATGGATTATAACAACTCAGTGTTTACATGGATAATGTTTTGTGGCAGAGAAAAGATAAAACTTTAAATCTTTAGCCAGGTATTATTGTATTAGCAAAGCCCAAGGATTAGGTGTGTTTAATGCTAACAGCTCATTCTCTTATTCTTATGGGAACCATTACCTTCTCTGACACTCCATGCTCTTTTGCTGAATACAGAAGATGGCTTTTATTTCCCATGCGGAGTTCTCCATCTTCTTCAAAACTGCTAGCATCATCATCATCTGAGCTTCCAGGGTCTGTGAGAGACTGGCAGTCCTGAGTAAAGGTTTGTGGCTTTTGATAGCTATGTTCACTTGTTATATACGTTCCTTCCATTTTCAGAGGTGGTTCTCTGTGGTTCTGTACATATTTCTTTCCCTCTGAGTTAGCTATGTCCTGAAGTGTCAGTTTTTTCTCTGCTCCAGCTACTATCTGATCCTGGTCTTTTCTCTTCCCAGAACAAGCCCAGAGATGAAGATCAGGATGATGTTTATTCCTTAAAAGAAGAACGGAGACATAGCACTTAGGAAAAGAATGACAACAACCTGAAAATTGTAATAGATTTGGTAACCATGCGAGAAATAGGTCAGGATCAAAGAAAAATTTGTTCTTAAGTTGATTCATCTAACATTTCATGCAAAATTCAATCCCCTCTCAGTTTTAAAGAAATACTACTCAGAAAATCAACAATGAACTTAATTCTGTTGATTAAAGTCTCTGATTGATATACACATGTCTTTATATACTTTTCACTGTCACTGTATGATACATAAACTTTATGTGAGCATATTTTATAACCTTTAGTCAATCAAAAATAAAAGCTGTATTCATGAGAAAAGTTCTACAACTAAACACATAAAAAACAAAAGTCTAATCCACTGTAGCAATTTTAAATGTGATATAATCTTGCGGACTTTTTCTATACATCCAAAATTATGAAAAAGAAGAAACTGAGGGGTTGGAGAGGAAATTAAGGAGCTAAGAGCACTTTCTGCTCTTGCAGAGGATCTGATGGTTTAGTTTCCTGCACTACACCAGGTGGCTCACAACTGCCTATAACTCCAGTTCCATGGACTCAGTGCCCTCTTCTGCACACATTTGATGTATACACATACACGTGGGTACTAACATATACAAACAGGAACAAATAAATCTTTGTATTTTGTGTTTTTTTTAAAAGGAAAGTATACTTTAAGAAATTGTTTATACAAATAGGACTCCTCATACCTTTCCTTTTTCCTAAACAGCACATAGTGAGCATCTTGCCCCACCAGTACACACAGACTTTATTTATTTAGACTTTAATGGGTAAATAATATTAATTGTCAGTCTAGTCCATTCCATCAGTTCTCCACCGATAGATGTGTATGCACATGTATCATTGAACACAAGTTAAAATACTGCACTCAGACCAATTTCCTGATAAGGAACTGCAGAATAGAATATATTTTTATTTTAGTTACTATACAATTGGCCTCCTGGGAAGGGTCGTTATTCATATCGACTGTGGTCTATAGTAATGCTCAAGCAAAGCAGGGCTCTGCTCAGAATTAAGTACAAGATTACTCAGAAGTTATGACTCCTCCTAAAGGCTCAACAATGGCTGCAAATTAAGGAACCTTGACTGCTCTTCGGGCTGATGAGAGAGGGGGAGTTGACTGGGGGAGGGGGAGGGAAATGGGAGGCGGTGGTGGGGAGGAGACAGAAATTTTTAATAAATAAGTAAATAATAATAATAAAACAACAACAAAAAAACTCAAAATGTTCACACTGTGGGAGTCAATGAGAAAGTCTCTGACTTTGTTCACCAGGGCATTAAGCTAATATTCTCAAACTTAAGATGGATGATGGCAACATTTGGATATGTACTACTCAATAAAATAGTTAAAAGTCCAAAAAAAAAACAATGGCTGCAAATTAATAATTTCTAAATGAAACTCTAATCAGTTTTCTTCTAGTATTTATATACACATTTATAATTTCTCATTTTATCATCTTTTATCTTTTAGACTTTTAGCAATTTAATATCCAGAAAATAGTTACTTAAAATTCTCAGTAAGTAGAAGGCATACTAGGAAGAAAATTAGTTCTTTGCCTCCACAGTCCAGTGGAATGAATCTTGCCAGTTTGGAAAGGTGACATAACACTCTGAAAACCTATATTTAGAGCTGGGCCTGGTAGCAGACACTTATAATCCTAATTCAGGAGGACTTTAAGGTCCAAAACCTACCTAAAAGGAATGATGGTTTCAGTATATATGCAATGTACCCAGTAGAGCAGGCTCAAATCTAGCCAGCAGGCAATGATGGAAACATATCTAGGGAAACTAGCTGTAAAAAGACCTGAATGTCTAAGAAACATACTTCATTTAGGGATTATGTTTTGGTATAGCTGGAACATAGTAAGTACATACAAAATAGTAAGAAGGAAGGTATGCAATAAAATCTTATTATTCAAGATCTTTTGACAGAGGCAGCACAAAGAAATTACAGCATAACAGAAGCTGATGTTCTGTGTCATTAATATGAGTGCTGCTATCAAGAGTGAGGAATAAAGCAAGAAAGGAACAGAGGCACAGAAACGGAAAGGTACAGAAACTTATCAGGTGAAATTAAACTGCCTGGCTGAGACAACAGAGGAGGCAGAAGAGCATGTCAAAAACACAGCAATCTCAGACTCACAGGAAAGGGCATGGGGCCTCTGGATGCAAAAGGGAAGAAGTATGAAATCTTGGGAGTAGACCATCCACTTTATATAAAATAAAAGGATCTTTCCTGTGTTCTTTAAATAAGGCTGGCCTGGCTTTAGAAGGAAATGAGCACAACCCCTCAAAACTAGCCAGACGTTAGGTAGAAGGACCTGGCCTTTCTTTAAATGAGACTATCCTCAGGCTAAAGCATTACAGTGCACAGCAGCAAAGGTGATCCAGAATCTGTTTCCACCCTCACCCTTTCGGAGTTTTAAGCTGACTGAAGAACACATCACCCTAGTTGACTAAATTCATTGTACATTACATCAGGAAGTGAAAACAGACTTACCACAACAGCTGTAGTTAGCTCTGTGCACACAACATGAGCTCTAAAATCTTTTGATATAGTAGGATTTGAATCAGGTAGACAGAGCTTGCCAACAAATAGTTAATCATTTTTTCTTACTTTTAAAAAGTAGATGTCTTTTAAATATTCTGTCTTCTGAAGTACTACTCTGGACCTCCAAAAGACTACCTGATATAAACTATATTACAATCTGTAAAGACAATTTTATTTCTAAACCTCCTCCCAATAAAATAATTTTTTAAAAAACCTATTTAAATTTATTTCTTTTAGTTTGTCTTTATATTTATGGTTAACTAATGTTATACTTTTATTTGTAAAATAAATAAAAGATTTGTATTTGTATTCAGATTGTAAGAATGGGACTGCAAAGCTAAGCTCAGATCTATGTATAACTAGTTCCTGGGAATCAAGCCTCTCCTTGCCTCTACAGGTACCATGCCCATGTGATACACATAAATGCAGTCACAAAATAAAAATAATATTAAAAAATTGTGTAAGGCAGTGTGAGAGTCAGTTCACTTACTTTAGTATCCCAATCTTCAGCTGTAACCCATGCAGGACTTCAGTCACACCATAGACATCAGCAAGCAGATGATGTGTGGAAACTATCTTTTTGGCATTGAGATGAGAATAATTTTCTTTTAAAAAAGACAACCCATACATTCTTCCATTATTCAACCATTCTTTATCATAACGATATTTTGCACTCCATCTCTGACCTGCAGATGAAGTTGAAATTAAAATAATAAAGGATCCTATTTATTCAGATCCTTCCCACTAATGCTCCTCATTAAGAAAAGTTCTACCACTAAAAGTGGCCTCTAAACTGTACTAGATAGCACGCTGAGGAAAGCCGAGATGTCAAGCGCTCCTTAACACTTTTGGTGAGCCTGTTCATGAGAAGGAATGCCACTGAGGGTGTGGCCAGTGGCAGATGATACCTGCCAAGAGAACTCTGCTGTACTATTTTCAATTTTATAAATCAGCCAGCTGTCCTCTAAGATGGCTGGCAGAAACCACAAGTTTCTTTCACTAACGTGATCATACCCAGATGAAGTAAAGCTATAGTTAAGCAAGTACAGATCCTATCTTCATGACAGTGATCTCACACAATGCTACAATATCCTAGAGCTCAATGCTAAATACATATCAGGTCCTCTTAGATGCTCCTGTGTTTGTGTAACTATGAGGAGCATGAATAGTTTGAATCAGTCATCATTCCTAGGTGTTTACAGATAGAATGTATTTTTAAAAAAAAACAATCGAAGGGACAGTAAAAGGCTGTATTTGTTATTGAAGACATACAATGTATAGCAAACATCTATATAATAGAAGCATAAACAATAAATTAGTGTTTATATCCACATAGCTCTGAACAATTCTCTTTCTTCTTTGTTTACATGTGTGAGGCCAGAGGCTATGCTTCTTTATTTCTTTTCACTTCAGTTGTTAAGACAGGATCTTCCGTGGAATCTGGAACTTACGGACACCGCTAGACTGGTTGGCCAACAAAGCCCAGGGGTGCCTTCTGTCTCTGCTTCCACACTTCTGGGATTCTAGGTATGCCTAACTTTTACATGGATACTAGAAATCAGAACATTGGTCTTCCTGCTTGAATGAAAGCACCTTACTAAGCCTTCCCCGTATCTCTCTGAATTCTTATATTTTTTTCCTTTGTCTTTTTGGTGGGTTTGGGAAGAGTACACTTAACTAACTAGTTATTTTATGCCTTGGTAGCTGAAACTATATTCTACAGGTAGAACGTGGTACTTAGCATAGAGGAGGGCATAACAAAGCAAGTACAAAGGACTGGGAGCTTCATTTCAGTCTGTCACTTAGTGGCGCCTCTTTAGGCACAAACATGTGACTTCCCACATCTAGCTGTTTCACCTGATAAATAAAAGATATAGGCAAGGCTCTGGAAGCCCATTTATTCTACAATAACTGTGTAGGTGGCACTACCCAAAACTTCTAAACTCATCAGATGGACAGCAGGCAATGAATATTGGTCCACTCAAACCAGTATAAATAAGGCCAGCTAGAAATCAATACATAGGGGGCTGGAGAGATGGCTCAGTGGTTAAGAGCACTGCCTGCTCTTCCAAAGGTCCTGAGTTCAATTCCCAGCAACCACATGGTGGCTCACAACCACCTGTAAAGAGGTCTGGTGCCTTCTTCTGGCCTGCAGACATGCACAGAGACAGAATATTGTATACATAATAAATAAATAAATAAATATTTAAAAAAAAGAAATCAATACATAGGAGTAGCCAAAAGCTAGCTACAGGAGAAAGCCATGATCTCTCTTTTGGTAAGATGGTTGGTATGTCAACATGTCTACATACATGTGTTTGTGCAGGTGATTACTAGGATAGTCATGCTGTAACAGGCAAAAAGTATCTTCAACCCACATTATGGCAGAGGAGTCTAGCTAACCAAGAAGTGCAGGTGCTCTACACAGTGGCCATACTCTGGAGTCCGCGTCACACAACCCACACGGGGCGGAGGGCCTCACCCGGAGGGTCCCGACAGATGTAGCAGATGTACTGCTCCGGAATGCTGTCCTCCAGGAGCCCCATGCACACACTGTGCTGCCAGCACAGGCACTCTTCACACTGCAGAGAACAGAAGAGACCCATAGTGCTGGCTGAAATGGTACCCTCAGACCAGGATAGAAATGGCACTCTCAGACCAGGACAGGCAAGGGAAGACACACATTATCACCTTTTAACTAGCTGACCTACTTTCTGGCACTGCCAGTTAAAGATCTATGTGCCATAAGAAAAAGTCATGTTTAAGACAAATTTTATCATTGAAATAGTCAACTATCTAAAAACCTATTTTATATCACATCTATTAAAATACACTTTAATAAACTACTTAAGAGAAATGCCCCATGTTCTCTCCTGATTCATAGACAATCAAATCCTGAAAACACTTACTGAGGCGAATCTATAAAATGTCTATGCAATGACACTAAGGTAATACTCGTGGTAAAATTCTAAATTCACAGCACCTTTATCTGAGAACACCATCACCACTGACAAAGAAGGTGGTTACCTTTTTCATTCCTGTAGTCTATGTTTCCTAATTTTCCTACATACCAACACAAATACGGGCCATGCTGCCCTGATTTCTCAGAGGCACCCGTCTTAGAAGGAAGCATTGTTTCCCCTTATAACCAAGTTCTTTTCTCTTTGGGGAATCCTGGACATTTGGGTTTTGATTACCACTCCCCAAAGGGTAACTAATTATTACCCAAAGGGTAACTGATTATTAAGTGTCAGCAAAGCCATGCTGCGCTCAACCCTTCACTGTGGAGGAAACCTCACCTTATGGACCTTTAAACATTTTAGTCTGAAGGCCTCAATCTGTTAACACAGAGCCTACAACGGACAGTGATAATCACAACCCGTGTCTGCGTCATTCAGTGGAGAGACTCCCTAACCAGTACTGTTGGAGCTCAAAGCACGGCAGTGTGTTATAAACTACCTTGTGAGGGATGGCCAGTAAAGAGGAGAAGAGCTCTTGTGCACCTACTCAACACCCACGTGATCCAGAACTGCAGGGCAGAGGCTGACCAAGTACCTGGATCATGAAGCCATTTTCCTCATCCATTTCACAGATACATCGCACAATCTCATTAATAGCATCATCTTCATCCTGAGACTCCTCAAAATTAGTTGAATCAAAGTCTTGGTTGTACTCATCTCCACTCAAAAGTAGACTCTCTGTGGAAGAGTCATCCAGAAACTCCACATCCGACAAGTCTAGAACACATGAAAGTGCATACCATTTCCATGTCACTTATCAGAAAGAATGGAGCTATGGGAAGCGAGTGTAAGCATTTCAGCAAACAAACACATGTGAACTGAGTACCTGCCTCTGGAAAAAAAACAGTTCATCTTTAAAGGTTGTGTAGATCAGGTGCTTTCCATCTCATTTATAATTACACTGCTGAAAGTAATTCTAACTAGCCACTACTCTTCCTGCTAACACAGGCTGTGGTTCAGGCTGATACTGACAAAAAAACTTATTAGTTTCTATACAGTTTGCAAACTTTTGATTGAATGTTCACAAATATTAGCCCCGTTCTGGTTGTAAAAGAATGAGTTTTATAATTTGTACCATAGAAATAATAATCTTTTAATCAACTATCATTGCACTTCGTATGCCAAACATTATATCAAGAATTTACACACAACATATAATGTGGCTGAACTGTGCAGCCAGGTAGTGATAAAGGCAATTAAGCATCAACTGCTTAGCAGGGCATGGTGGCTCACACTTCTAATTTCAGCATTTGGGGGCTAAAATCAAGAATTTGAGGGTTGGAGAGATGGCTCAGAGGTTAAGAGCACTGTCTGCTCTTCCAGAGGTCCTGAGTTCAATTCCCAGCAACCACATGGTGGCTCCAAACCATCTGTAAAGAGATCTGGCACCCTCCTCTGGCGTGTGGAGGCAGAAAGTTGTATACATAATAAATAAATTTAAAAAAAAAAGAATTTGAGGTCATCCTGGGCTACAAAGTAAGACACTAAATTGATGGCAATCATAATATAAAAATAATTTTAAACTATATTATTAAAAGGAAGTAGTTTACAATTAACATAAACATACATGGTCTGAATATCAGGTTTCATAGTACTGGCATACATACTTAAGAAATCCACCAGAGAGTCTTGTTTATATAACTGACTTGCAAGTATTAAGCATATGTTGGGTTCAATTTGGGGGAGGAGCAATTGAGTCACTGGGGTGAAAGTTACATAAGATATACATATCAACGTTCTTCTTACACTATCACAGGAGAAGTCACAGGATAATGATTTTGAGCAGCTTTATGAGACCTGCTCTTTTCAAACTGCTACCCCTCAGCTCTCATTGGTATGTCCCAGGACAGTGTTCTTAAAGGAGAGCTTCCAGATCAGGCAATATTCAGATCACCTGAATATTTGTTCATAGAAGCTCTGAGGGCAAGGCTAAAAGAATGTGTTTAACAAGTTCTCCGGGTGGCTATGTCAAACACTGATGGTTGAGAACCTCTGCCTCTTTCTTTCTCCAAGCAAGATAGGGCAGACAAACAGCAAGAGGGTGCAGTCCTGTGAGTCTCTACTCTCTCAAGTTTTGTCGCTTTAGATCCATCCCTTGCCTACAGTACTCTTGAGCAAAAGCCCACCTGTAGATCCTGATGGCTCATGGGAAGGGTCACATTATAAGTTCCCCAGAGTCACCAAGCAGCTATTCTATCTTAACAACCTCTGTGCTCTGTGGTTGGACTCAAGACTGTAACATTTTAAAGGCAAGGATTATGATGTGCACATCTGGTCCAGTTAAAAAAAAAAAACCAACAAAACCACTGGACCAAATGGAAAAAGGAACTGTGCCTGCTGGTAAAGAGAATAGTGGGAAGAGAGGAGCTTTTTCTTAATCCTCCCCGCTACCTCAAACTTTTGAAAATTAAGATCTTGAAAGTCACTTCTTGCCTATTTTTACCAGTAAGGTAAGAAAATATTCTCCCTCTTAGAAGATGAGTTGGCCCGGAAAGGATTAGGTGGTTAACAGGCCAAAGAACACGTAACACTATTGCACCCACATAATTACTTAAACAAGCATCTGCCTAATGAACTATAAGATTTGGGTAATAATAAAATATTATTAGTTAGTAGTTTGCATTTAAGTCTAATGTTGAGATTTTCCTATTAGCTTCTATAATTACTATCAATTGAAAGGCTTCCTTGACCAGCAACCTAAGAAGTTTACTTATTCTCCATTTTATACTGAGGAATCTCAGGTCTTATTATAGCCACTACACAGTCACACATACTTTCACCACTAAGATCAACGGACAGAATTGCCCTCGGGTACTGATAGGCTGTAGTTTTATCTGTAAATGTGCTTCGTGGAGCCAAAGAACTCCCAGAAGATCGAGTTAATGGAGAAGGGCACCTTTCCAAAAAGTCTAGGGAACTGTCTTCATAGTCGGAATAGTCTGCAATATGAAAACAGAAAGACACATTAATAAAGTTTCAAGGAATCAGGAGTCACCACAAGTCATGAGAATACACAAAACCATACAACCACTTTCCCTGTCATCTGTGACCAGCTACATCATTATGCAGCTGATGAATATGTTGGCAGGAACAAGCGAAATCAGTAACTCCATATAGTGTAGATAACTAGACTGCCAGAATCTACATGGTTATCAGTAAACTCTTAAAATGAAGGAATGATAAAGGGTCATGTCTACATTTCTCTCCATTATTTTCACAGCTATACCTCCAGCAAGACAGACATGAAGGAATTAACGTATTTCTGTCAATTAGGTAAGAGGTTCTCCCAGATGTCTAGCATAACTGTACTGATAATTTAATCAATTTTACAAAAACACACATAAGACAAACCTTTGAAGGAAATGAACTTGTATGCCAAAGACCTGCTCTTCTCAGCCTGGGTAAGTCATACAAGCAAGAAGGGCTCATATAGCTTACCGAGGGAGGAGTCTGGGAATAGAGGAAGAAAAGCATGGGTGGGAGCCAAGATGCTATGAAGCACTGAAGTCAAAAGCACAGCGCATGATTGTCAAGTTCATTACTGCTGGGGCAGAATGGGAGATAAGTAGGACAGGCACTGAGAGCAGCTGCAAAAAAGTACATGGGGCTCTTTGCTGTTTTTTTATTTTTTAGGCTTTATTCTAATATAACCAATAGCCATTCACAGGTTTTAAAGGAAGGCAGGATGACACATGGGCTCACTTCATTTCTGCAAGACCACTCCAATAGTAGGACAGAACAGGAAGCAGAGGAAACATGGACAAAAGGGAATCTGGGTCATAGGCCATAGCAGTGGTCTACACAAAATGTGCTGGTGACTTGGACTAGGAAGTTGAGAAGGAACATGCAGTAACAGTAGAATGGAAGCTGAGAACAGTAGTGGGTGACATCAGGATTGTTTTTCCAGGTTTTATTTAAGGAATCAAGTAGTGATGGTAGTCTGTGACGGGGCTAGGGAGTAAACAGGGAATGGGGAATAAGAGAAGAAACAGGTAGTTAGAGAGCAAGATTTTTGTTTTAGATGGAGAAAACTACCTAGACTCCATCTATATGAACCTAAAGAGGCAGTGTGGAGTGCTGAGAAATGCCAGAGATAATCCTTTCATTTTAACAGGAACAGTGGAAAAGATGGACATGCTCAGGGAAATGCATACATGTGGACAGAAAGCAAATTTTCACCTCCTGTGTCCTTTCTCAACTGAGCATGACTAGGGCAGGTCAGAGTGTAAATAGTTGCAAGGGCAAGTTCATAGGCACATAGTCATGACAGATCTGGTTGCTACTCAGTTCAGTCCTCCATGTATGTTCACGCCCTAATTGAACCTATACACACTTAAGTATCATGGTAAAGGGGAATTCAAGTTGCAGATAGAATTAAACTAATGGGATGTCTGTAAAGGAGGGAACAAGGTATCCCTGTGGGCTCAGTGAAATCTTAGGAGCCTATTTCAAAATGATAAAGGCAAAAGAATCAACCCAGGTAAGATCTGACTGCCTGGTGCTCCTCTGAAGATAAGATGAGAAGACTGAAGCCAAGACACACAGCAACCTCTGAAAACCAGAAAAGCAAGGAGCATTGACTATTTATGGACTATTTGTTGGAGCCTCCAAAAAGGAATCAAGGATTTAGATTAGAGAACTATTTGGACTTCCGACCTCCAAAATTTGAAGATGGTTTGTAAACCATTGTCTAGGAGAGCTTACACAATGATCACCATACAAACTAGAATATAACTAACCTGCCACCAATTAAGGACTCTCTGCAAAGATGAGAGTTCAAGTAAGTTTTGTGTGCTAATTAACTCTTAATACTCTTAAAACTCTAGTGAATTTGGTTTGGCTACTAATGTTATTTTATGAATCAAAGAACCAAGGCCAAGTACATTGAGTACACTGTTCAAAACAGTCCACTGTCACTGCATTCACACTCATAAGTCCTGGAAGACTGATTCCAGGAAGCTCACTCTTAACCAATAACCTCTAAGAGGAGTAGAATTAAAATGTGTGGAAACTGGAATGTCTGGTAAAGCCCAGGTTTCTCTCTACCATCCCAAGATACAGGAAGTAGGAACACTGCCAACCCATCCTGCTGTTGTCAAATGATGGAGTGATCTTTACATAATATGACTTGACAGCAACTGAGCCATCTGCATAACTCCACGTTATCATCTAGGCAAGCATGAAAACAGTGATTATCATACTAAATACAGTGTCTAGCACTGCACAATGATAACCTCAGTTAATCCTGATGCTACTCAGATGAAGCATAAAATGCAGTAACCATTTTAGAGGAGAGGAGAATGAGACATAGGAAATATAAATGATTTGTCAAAGGTTACTCAGTTGTAAATGTTATGCCCAAGAAATGAAACCTGTAACTTATAGTGACTGCTTTCTGGGCAAAAGGAAATGAAGTAGAGGCCAATAATATAATAGTGAAAGAAATCGTAACTTGATGCTAAAAATCAAACATAGCTAACACTTAATTGGTCTATACTATATTAGCAAATAAATACAATGACTTGGCATTCTACAGTCCACATATACATCTCTACTTCAATCCCCTCTAGCTATCAGGAAAAAAGTCTTTTAAGTTGCAAGGGTTAAGTGAGAGTACCAATCCTGCCCTTCTTTGATCCCTCCAGCTTTGAGGCTGACTTTCTAACACTGTTACAGAACTATCAAGCTATCCAGGCATCTATGTGTGTGTCCTATCACTTACACTAGATACACCAATGCTTGTGTGGAAGCTCATTGGAGGAAACTCTTTCCACTGTAGTTTTGGCATTTTGGCATCTCTAGCTCTACTTTCCTTTGATCTCCAGGGCCTTTGGTCTCATAGTAACAAACACATGGAAGAGACCTCTGAAAAGGAACAAAGCTAAAAACTGGTAAAATGTCATTCATAAATCCCCAAATGGCAACTTACCATGCACATACTGAACACAATGTCAGCTTTATATCTGGAAAAGCAGTTCTGATAATAAAAGCCTATGCTAACCCACTACTGCATGGAATGATTATAAAAAGCTACTTGAATAAATGATTACTTTCCTAAATGACATCTATACTAACAGGTGAAGACAGGACATTTCAGTATACTACCAGAGACAAGAGAAAACTTGTTCAAGGCAAGAATACAGTCTGAAACAATCTTTAGGGCAAAGGAAGTAAAATAAACAACCTAGCTTCATGGTTAAAGTTAAAAAACTAAGACTGAAGCCTACTGTACAGGCTTGAATCTGATTCTCACTACCTGGCAGCTATATGAAATAAACAAATCTTTGCTACATTAGCTATAAAATGCAGCTATCAGGCTGCACTTCAAAGGATAACATAATAAAATAAATTCATATAAATGAAACCCTCAGATACTGTTTGGTAAACAAAAAATAAAACAGGATATGCAAAACATCACTGAGTGGTAAATAAAAGAATTAAATTCCCCCACTGTGCTAATGTTAGACTCAAACATTTAGAATAAGTCTTAGACAACAATAAGAACTGTTCAGCACTAAGTGTCTTTAAAATTTCAGCCATTTGAAATATCTTTCTTTCTGTTTAAAGACCATTCTAATTAATTATCTGTGAAAGAAACACTTCAAAGATGAATGCAAACAACCCAGAATAACTTTATGATTAATACTGAAGATATTGGTGATAACCAAACTTAACAACTCTCATTTATAAATAAGCAAGGTCTCCATATTTGCCATACTCTTATAAACAAAAGTAGAAAAACTTTTTTTTATTACAACATATAAATATATGGGCCAGAGAAATGACTCAGTGAGTAAATAAATATGCTTGCAGCCAAACCTGATAGCCTGAGTTTGATCCATGGAACCCACAAGGTGGAAAGAGGGAACTGAATCCTGCAAGATTTCCTTTGACTTCCATACACATTTTAACATGCATACATACAAATAAGTGTTAAAAATATGAGAGGTATGGCCACGTCTTTATTTCAGGAGATTGATGAATTAATTTAAGGTGCAATTTAAAAAATGGCTCTTAATAAAAGGTTACTGAATTGATCCCCACTCCAAGGGTAGATTGTCTTCTGCTAATCCTTAATACCCTTCCTCCCCCAAGGGGGTAACTTCCTCCAGCTCATAAATCCTCCCTGTCCCCAGCTTTGCCCTAGTTGTTTCCCTTCTCCACTCTTCAGTGTTTCTGTCTGGTACTGAATGGTGGCGCACACCAGCGCACTGGCACACATCTGACGCACAAAGAACCAGTCGTTGCCACTGCCCTGAGCACGGAGGCCAGAATTTATCCAGAAGTTGCATTAGCAGGTTGACACTTATTCAGCGACCCTGGTTAATGGTATTTATTTACATTACTCTATTGTGTGTGTGTGTACATATATATACTCTATTGTATATATAACCTCGCAAGCTGAGGTTGTCTAGGGTATGTATCCTGCAGTGTTATACATGAAGGAACAAGGACAGCATGGGATGAGGGTAGGTAAGGAACAAGGTAGACACAGGAATGCTTAGGATGCTCAGAATTCCCTGAGAAGTGGTTTTAAGATTATCAACTCACTTGAAACTGAATCTTCAAATTTACTCTGGCAGTTTTAGAGTTGGAGAATGTGAAAATGTCATATTCTGTAGAAAACTTAGATTTGCAGAGAGAGCTGAAATCTGAAAAATTTGTCTACTTATGATTAGCTACTATGACACCTTCTGCCTAAAATTATGTGTTAAATAAGCTTTATTAAAGGTTTAATGAGTATCAATACAAATATAGCTCTGGGAACACACTTAGGTCCTTACACTTACAAGGCACTGAAGTATGTATATTGTCTGCACTATCACTTCAGTCCTGTCATTCATTCTTATAAATTATAACTAATGACATATTTATTTCTAATACCTTATTTATAGTCTATTGTTTCAAATCCTCAGTCAAATTGGGTTTTGATATAGATAGTATATTTACTATATTCTTTTCTCTCCTATTTAGAAAATTATACCCTATCATACTATTCTCTGGTGTTTATATTAGAAATATTTTTATTTCATTTTATTTTGTTTTGGAGGCAAGATCTCACACTATAGCCCACATTGTTCTAAAACTTAGTATGTAGCTCAGACTGACCTCAAACTTGTGTAAATGCTCCTGCCTTTGCCTCCTGAGTTCTGGGACTGCAGGTGTGAGCAATCACTCCTGGCTTAGAAGTCTGAAGATGCAAGCTGAACTTCTCAGAACACAGAGGATACTTAGACAGCTAGTTTAGGTGAAATGGAAAGCTTTGCCTTCAGGTTCAGTGAAGAACCCTGTCTCGAAAACTAAGAGAACTATAGAAGAAGATACTATGTTGACCTCTGGCCTCCAGACATGCATGGGCAAGTGCACATGGATACATGACTGTATACATAGACACACACAGACAGAAAGAAAAGAAAAAAAGACCATGTACACATATACATTTACACATACACACATATACGGTGGGGGAAATAAACTGCCTTCATCATGTTAAAGGGCTTGTGGTTATAGTACTTACTCCACCATATTGCTGAAAATAAAAGACTCCAGTCAGCTGGGACTTAGTTTATAGAACAGACTTGTATGGTTTTGGGATGACAAGACAAAGGAAAGTTACAAGAATGTCTCAGTTCTTAACAACATGGTGAGTTACCTTATCATACCCCTACTTTGGTGGGAGAAAAGGAGAGTTGAACAATCTAAAAATACTGTAAGACAGATCTCAGCATACTCACCATGCTGTTTAGATTTCTTTTTCTTCTTTTTCTTTTTCTTCTGCTTTGATTTGTAATGATCTTTGTCTCTCTTCTCTTTTCTCTCCTTATCCTTTTCTTTCCTTTTGCCTAAAACAAATAAAAGTAAATCCTTCAATAATCATGAGTGATCCTTAGTTGCTCCTTTGTGGTTACCCTCAAAGCAGCATGTATGTTTTCATCAGTGATTCCAGTCACCTGCCCAGAGTGGACGGATTCAATTAAACTGTTCGTGTCATGAGTCTGGAACTCTTGCTTAGCTTATTGGACTATAAGAGGGGATCTTCATTAGCAGTGTTGAAAAATCCCAACTCCTGACACCTTAAAGTTAACACAGACAGTAGTTAAAATCTTTAAATGCGTAATAAACTAAAATTCCTACTATGTGCCAAGAAGTTAAATCCCATAATTTAAAAAAGACCTCATTATGGAGAATCAGCAGTTCTATATATGATTTAATAAGGTTTTAAAGAGTTTTTAAAATATGGATGGCTTTTTTTCCTCCAGAAAAGAAAAGCAAAATTAATTTTAATCAAATTAATCTATACATAGTTCCTTCCATATTTAAGTATTTCTCCTGGCATACATAAATGAAAAGAACAAGAAAAAAATTATTTAATTCTATTGATTATTCTAAAACTCCAAAAAGCATTCTTTTCTTTAATCATATCTACTTTAAAGAAGATAAATACATTTAAGCAATATATCAGAACACTGTATTTCAAATTAAACTGAACAGATATTCTAGAAGCGATTTTTCCAGTTCAGAATGGGCTAGCCCACAATTTTCTAATTATTTTAAGTCAATTTTCAGTGACTCCAGCTAGCTAACTGAAATAATACTTTATATTGTCACCCATCATTTCTTGACTTTTGGTCATTACTCAACATAAGGTAGAAAAGACAGTAGAAAAGTCAGTAACCTTTTAATAAGGCATACTGAAGAACGTGTGAAAAGAATTACTATTTTAACATATCACCCATTACTATAAGTCTCAGTATTAGATAGAGGTTTATTTTTAAACAGCTATCCATAGTTTTAACCAGAGACGTTCAGAAGCAATTACTCAGAGAACCCCCACAGAACACACATGAGTATGACTATGCCCTGGAGAGTAGGTGCCTCTGATGCTGAACTAGGTTACACAGAAGCAGATGTTCTCGGCACAGTAAGGAGCACTAGCAGGGCGGGGAAGAGACAGATGCTGTCCTCTGTCAAGCTTTCTAGTCTTTTGCTTAAAGATTACTTTCTGTCCATACCAAATGCAGTGGAGCTTTTTTCTTCCAATTTCACTTTTTTTTCTGTTTTCGATATTCCTGTGGGTTAGGGGGACAAGATGTAAATTTAGTCAGAAAGATAAAAATATGATACAGTTTTTAAAATCACTATTGTTTGAAAAACTCTAAATAAGAATCCTTCCCTACCTTCAGAAGGTCTGCATGATTTTATCACCTGAACTAGTAACCAAAACTTATTCAAGGAATATTTGTGTTCCTTTATACCGCCTGGGTTGAATGCTTGGCCTCTACAATGCATTACTTATATGCTTCGAGTTTGTGGCTTAATGCCTCTGTACTTGTTTCCTTATTGCCAATATGAGTAAGAGTACCTACCAACGTTCTTTTAAGATTGTATGAAACAGAGTATGCAAAATGCTTAGGCTGGTGCCTGGTAAGTATGTTGCTTTACTTTTTCTTTGGGAGTGGGTTATTTGAAGCTGCACTATTTCAGAAATAGCGAAAATAGGGCTCTAACCATAAAGAGAAGTTTTGAAAAGGTCCTTAACCATCACTGAAGGTTGATGCAGTACCACGACCTTAGACAACCTAGAAGGTACCGACAGCTTTAATGGCTAACCCACATTATCACTGCTGCTTCTGTGACAATCTGGATACATTTACTATTCAGAACACTCAAAGAAAATATTCAAATTCATAGCATACTGGCTTTCAAAAACATATAACTTATTTTAATACCATGTAAACTGATATTTGACCTCTTGTTCCATAAAATCAAGGTAGTATACGTGAATATAACTTGTATATCATCCATATGAATCCCTTATTGCTAGGTAACATAAAGAACCCAAACAGAACTATTTTGCTAATTATTTTTAGAGTACATAAATGTGAAATGCAAAGGTACACATATAATAAAAATATACCATGTGAATGATATATATTACCCAATTAGAACCAAAAATATTGTACCTCACTAACTATAACTAAAGCACCAGATTTCCTTAATGAAGCTTCACAACTTGGCTCAACATTTCTCAATGTCTTGTTTGTGGCTTGGGTTAATCTAAGAAAAATACTGGAGTATATGAAATACATTTTTATTAAATTCCACTTATTAGATTTCTTCTTGATTTTTAAAAATCAATTTATACCAACCATGTAATATATTTTATATGGCTTAAATATAAAACTATCAAAATATTACTCAATTTAAGTGGCAACAAGGCTCTAGAAAGTTTCAGATTAATAAGAATAATGATCATCACATTGATTGTGACAGAAAGAATGAAAGAGACCTCACAGCAAAAATAAACACAGTAACATTGTCCCTTTTATCAAGATGACTGAACACATTCATTACTTCCTTCTGCTGACTACTGGACCATGGAAACTGCAAAAAAAATGTATTTTTCTTAAAACTAAGAAAGCATTTACAGATCAAATAAAGGGAAAAGTGCTGCTTAGGCCATAATGGTGGCATAACATGCAGAAGAAAAGTTAACAATGATTCCATCTCCTATGTTCTTAATCTGGATTGCTGAATATCCCGGTGAAAGATATCTAGGATTTAGGATTGCTTAAGGTGAGAGAGAGAGAGAGAGAGAGAGAGAGAGAGAGAGAGAGAGAGAGAGAGAGAGAGAGAGAGAGAGAGAGAGAGAGGTCAAAAGAACCATCAAATTATCTACGTTAAGGGAGTTCAGACAGGTGGAGCACACAGATAGTAATGGCAGCAGTTCAGCACTGCAGACCAGGGGATGGCACCGGAAAACACTCAGCCATTCTGAGTGGTTCTAGGAAAGCAAGTTCCAGACTATGCTGGCTTCCTGCTTAAGAATTCACAGATGGTCAGCTTTCAAAAACAAAACTGGGAACTTGACATGGGGTTATCAATATTTTATATGATAAAGGACATTAAAACGAACACAGAGATCTGCAATATTGGCAAAATTTTTAGAAGTACCTACAAATAGAAAAACAAAACAGACCTTTTCTAGATTCAACAAAAGAATACAAGTGGTTTTATAAACTATGATTGTTATTATAATACCACGTGCTACAATTTGCAAACCTAAGTATTAGGGTATTAATACAATGATCTTTAAATTTTCTCAAGAGGACATTTTCTTCAAATAAATTCTTAGAGCCACTGTAATACAAGAACAAAAGCAAAGGGCTTTCCTGACTCCAGTAAGAAAAGGAGAAGCCTGATCACTCTCCTATACACATCTGCAGAGTGAGGAGCGCTGAGTAAGTCTTCCAGCTTCCAGAGTGCAACAAAATGTAATCCCGGGGGGGAAGCCATGAAAATTGTGTGTGTGTGGGGGGGAGCAGATAACAGAAAACACAATTTCAGCTTTGTTTCGAAAAGTTCTGGAAAACTTTAAACGGTTGTTAAACAGTACATGTAGAGTCAGAATCAAATATTGAGATAGAAATGAATGCCATTTAAAAGGTAGTCACAGTCAAGAGCATGTGGACCTACTGCCATCCTCATTTAGAGTAGTCTCAGACCCATCTATGGCTTTCTTGGTGATAACACATGCTTACATTAACCAGATAATGCAATCCCTGGACTCATTAACAAAGATTTATCAGAGGTCTCTCCTCACTTAACTGTGACAATCAACACATTTACATGCCTATTATTTTTACATTTTATTTACAATGAATTCAAGAAATTACATTGAATTTCATCTAAAACTAAACTAAATTTGCCAAAAGTTGAATGGCCTGATAATGTACATTCTGATAATATAACGATATAGTGCTCATACGCTTATCAGTCTAATACTTGTATTCACGTTAACTAAAATACTCTGTAATAAAACAAATATTTCTTGATATTTTCTACTGATTTACTCAAAAATATAAAAATAAAAGTATATTACAATGTGCCTCCCAATATAGGACTAACTAAAATTGTTTAGAATTATACTCATACAATATATTAATTCCAATTTTATCTTAATGGAGGCTACTTAAGAATGGCTACCATTCTAAAACTATTTGAAAATTATAAGTGAAAGTTAATATTGTCATATCATGATTTTTCTTTCAAATGACTTTAGACTCTTGAAATGAATGATGAATGATACAATAAATAAATAATCTAAACTTCAGAGCTGGAAGTTGCCACAGACATTACCTACTATAAAATTCCCATTATAAAAATTTAAAAAAAAACAGTGCTAAGAAAGTAAATGATTTCAATTTTGCTGAAAGAAAGTGAGAACAGAGAGTAAGCAGATGGTTCCTGTCACCTTAGTAATAGCACACCTTCTTCTTGGTCTGAGGGCTTCTGAGGGCCTTATTTTCTATTTTCTTCCCTTGTATACAACATATCTTGTGTCTCTTTTTTAAACGTTCAAATGTTTATTTAAACTATTTATTGTGTGTGTGTGGGTGTATACATATCCATGGTGCACTTGGTGGTCAGAGGACAAGTTACTGACTGGAGCCAGTTTTCCCTTCCACCTCATGGACCAGGGACAGAAACCCCAAATCTCAAGCTTAGGGAACACCTCTACCCACTGACTTATCTCTCTTTGCCCCACTTCTAATGCTTAAGAATTCTTTATCTTCCAATAAGCAGCTCTCATTTATATGGGTATTTCAGTTACTAACTTCATTTCTTTGTAAATGCGGAGTATCCTGAGTGCAGCTTCTGTGTCCCTGTACTCTGTCCTTTACCTTAGGCAAGATTTAGACAGGACACAGATATCCTCAGACCCAGGTCAGGAAAGGTTTCTTTTGAAAAGGATCCTTCTTAAGAAACTTGATCTACTTTTCCTCCCAGAGAGTAGGAGAAGTAAGATTTCTGAAGTTGAATCTCTTTCTCTGATTCACTGGCTATTAGAAAAAGCATTCTGATACTTATCATAACACAAAATCAAGGGTGTTGGGTATTTTTGTTATTTTGTTTTGATATCTTAACTTTCAGAAAAGTACCATTTCTTTTTCTTTTATTTTAACTTATTGCTAAAGTGGGCAGCAACAATATTCCGAACCTGAGAGTCAGTCATGTAGGCATCCATCCCAGTGGAAGAATGTAGATCAATTAGTGCAAGCTCATAATCTCTATTGGAAAAACAATTAAAAGCAAAATTTAACCTGGTAAGAGTCCTAAGTTTGCTAAACTACTTCCCAGTTAACTATCATTCTCACCAGTTAAGCTCCCCAGGAGTTTCAAGTTTAAAAAGCTGTCAATAAAGTTCTTGTAAGCAATTCCTTATAGAGAAGGTTTAAAATAGAGAAACAGAATTTATTTTTATAATTAGGATAAACACCCACCAAATGCATGTACACATACACTCATTTACATGCATACATAAAGAAGAAACAAAAACCTGCTTTGACTCTAGATGTACATCAACATAGGGAACGAACAGAAATTAAAAATAACTTCAAGATAGTATAGAACATTTAGGTAACAAAAATATTAAGAAAGCCAGATATGATGGCACATGCCTACAATCTAAGCACTCTGGAAGCTAAAGCAAGAAAACTGAGACTTCCAAACCAGTTCAGGGTACATATTATATTTCATACTACCTGAGCTATGGACATAGCTGAGATCATGTTTCAAAGAAACAAAACAAAAAGCTACTACCACAACAGAAAAACACTAAGAGAAAAAAGCATGCATACCACACAGATGTGCACTGAAAGTAAACAAATGGACCCAATTTTAAATAAAAAATACAGCATAAACTGCATTACTTTCTTCAAAAAGAAAAAATTCAAGAGTCACAGAAACGAATTCTTACCTTGTCCCATTCAAATACCCTGTATACACTATACATGATTTTGTACATCCCAACTTTAAGTAGCTAGCTTAGAACTATGCATTTGCTTATTTTAAGCAAATATCTAGAGTACCCGAGGTAGGAAGACCCAGCCTACACATGGGTAACCCCATTTCATGAGCTGGGTCTTGGATTGAATTAAAAGGAGAAAGCAAGTAGAACACTAGCGTTCATCCGTCTGTTTCCCGACTGTGAATGTGATAAGATGAACTGTCAAACGCTCCTGCCATTTTGTCTTCTCATTTTATATTCCCTAGAACTACAGGCCAAACAAACCTTTCTCTTCAAAAACAAAAACAAGCAAAACTGCTGAGCACTGTGCTCGTAAAATGTTAAGCTCACTTACATGCATACCAATAAGATTACAGTTCCACAAACAGATCTGTAAATGTAGTGCATGAAAATCCAAAGTTTTCACTTTCTTTGGAAATTGTCTTGCTCTTTTCAGTTTCTGTGGAGGGGATGGCATGAATGAGAGACAAAGATGGGCTGAGTCTCCAGTGCAAATCTAGCCCTAGAGTATTCCTCAAACAGGAAAACAGAGCTCCTGTTACCAAAACAGAACAGCCAACCAAAACTAGCCACAACCAGCTGCCATAGAGCGGTCGTCATGCACACCATCCAAATTGCATGATGTGAAATTACATGTGAGTGGCTCTAACTGCCCAGGACTGAACACTTCAAACTGGATCACCCACATTTAAATAGCAGGAATTGCTTGCTAAAAAACTACAAGCAATGTAACAGATGCTAACCCCATGAAGATCCTTCTAAAATGGGTCATTCCCTCCCAGTTTCCCAACCCTCCAGACCTTTGCTGTACACACTACTTCTATTACTGCCATGTCCACTGCTCTTTTTTATATGCTGAAGAAACCTGATTCTTTCTACACTCATGTGATGTGGAAAGGGTGAATCCTTTACCTACTGACCTACATCCCACCAAACTCTCCAGTTACTGCTATCATTTTAAAAGAGAAGACAATGGTTGTGCCTTCTCTTTGCTCTTGCATAATTCAACATTATGAACATTATGACTACCTCTCCAAGGTAGTCAATCATATAGCAGAAATTTAAAGGGAAAACAGCCAAACCAAACAAAAGAGGACCCAGTTAATCTATCTCCTGGTTAGAAGCAAAATCATCTAGAGAAAGGATTTTAGTGTACAAACACTGTTTTGATGTTTGGAATAAACAATATGGTTGACAGTACATTTTTTTTTTAAAAGGTGTATTTGCCTGCATGTCTATGCACCACATTTGTACTATATTTTTAAGAGGCCAGAAGAGGGCACTGGATCCCCTGGAAGTGAGGTTACAGATGGTTGTGAGCTGCCATGTGTTTGCTTGGTATTAAAGGCAGGGCTCTCAGGAAGAGTACAGTACTCTTTAAACTATCAAGCCATCACTCCAGTCCTACATGACACTATTTATGACATGTACTTCTATTGATCTGTACTTCAGTCTTATTACAATCAATTCAAATATGTATTTTAAGGAACATACAAATATCTTCACATATACATCAAAAAATCATTTTTCCAGTAGGTACATGTTATTATGACATTAAGATCATTCTCATATATTGAATACAGTGAGGAGTTACAGACCATTAAAATAGTACATGGGACCTTTACAAGGAAAACTTCCTTGAAAGGTCAATGATAAGTCAGGAATTTTGTGTAAAAAAAAAAAAGAGAAAATGAACTGAATTACTCTAAGATCAGGATAAGATGAAATCTAAGGACAACAGATCAGATCTGCGCAATGAAAAACTATCAAAACCAACCAATTTTCAGATGTGGGCTTTTTTTAAAATAAGGAAACATCATCATTTATAAACCAATTTAAATCTTTATAGGTAAAATGGAATTGTAGATAATTATGTACTTGAGAATACTAACATTACTACTTTGAAAGAAAGAACAAGTTAAAGGCAGAAGATTAAATTAAGCTACTGATGTCATTTTTTTAGTGTGTAGCATGGACAGAACAAAGCAAACTATATTTTGGCTTCATCCAAGAAGCTGCCACCACATTCTTTGTGGAAGATGTTGTTAAACATAATTATTGCCAACACATTTAGCTACTTTATATTTGTCTCCTGATCTAACTTGATTCCAATCTCTCACCAGCCAGTTCCAAATTAATAATTTACTTGGGAAGAAGACAACAAATAGGAAAAGTACTATTTGACTTCTGAAAATTTTATATATGTGTGTATATATACACATATATATTATTTATGAAGCTTTAAAATTATAATATTTCTAAATAAAATGTTGCAACTTTACATAAGAAATATGAACCATGTTAGATTTAAAAGATCAACTTAATAAAAAAATTACCACCCATGTTTTTGGATTATAAACAATGACATTACCTAAAAATGAGCTAAACATGGTCGCCCCCAAAATGTAATAATAAATTATATTCAGACAGGATATTCTGTCTCCAAACATGGACATACACTTACAACACAGGCAACACAATTAAACTCAATCTAGATTCTATTTAGATTTAAATTCTACCAACATTTGTAAACTCATCCCCTGAAGTATCTTCTTGCTTCATGAATAAGAATTTCTGAAATTGTATTTAACTAATAATTTCTAATTATAAAAGTAAGGATTTCATACAATCTATTTCTTGTTGTTTTGAGACAGGGTCTTGCTATATCGCCTTAGTTGACCTAAAACTTGGTAGTTTGACCCAGCCTTAGAAGTCCTTAGAAGTGGAATTTCGTATTAATCAAGTGGAACTAAATATCAAAATGTTTAGGCCAAACTTAACTAAGAGCTTCCTTACCAGAGGCTGCTGAAGCTCCTTTTACATCACTCACTACTTTGGAGGAGGGATTTGCAAATGACTGTGGCTCCTTTCCTTCCCTGGAACATTCACCACCAGAAGAAGAGGAGTCTGGCGCTCGAGGTGCTATGACTTCTGAACCACAACTTAAATCAAGAGGGAGACAGGGTCCCAGCTTCTGGAGTGGTATATGTGCGATAGCAGGAACTATATAAAATCAAAAGGAAAAGAAAACCATAATATTAATACAGACAAAATGGCTCAGTTCATATCAGTATAGATCACTGGTATTTACACAGTGCCTGGCAAAAAGAAGACACCAGAAGGTATCTGTAGAATATGTGATGTGCTTCTAAGTCCAAGAGACATTAAGAAGAAAACTTAATGTTCAAACAATTGTTGTTAGATATTTATCTTCCTTTACATTTGGTTCTATAGGAAATCAATATACATTACCCTCTGGTACTGAAGATTCTTGCTGATTCTGAGAACTGAGGGAGAATACTTTCCCATCAGTGGCTGAAGAGGAAGAAGGAAGCTTTTCTAGAGAATCATCAGGCATGGGTAAGGTGGCTAACCGCTGAGATCTTCTTCTCCTCTCACTATGCTTGCAAGGTCTAGGGGGATTCACAGGCTGTGGAGGACCTAGAAAAAGATCTTCAATGTTCACGAAGCAGATACATACCAGGATCATCTTATAATATTTAAGGAGATAAGCGGGGGAAAAAATGAGCCATATTCTGCCCTCTGGTACTGCTACTAGGTAACCACAAGAAATGGAACATTCCAGAGGCAATCAAAAAGTGCCCTCTTCATAAAAAAGTTAGTTCATCAGACTTGTAAAATCTAACCCTACTAGAACTCCAAGAAAGTTCTATGGGATATTCATTTCCAGTAGCTCTCCCACAGTGTGAGACTGGAAAGGGCTCTCCAACAGTGGAGTCTTGTGCTACTGTCATTTGCCTCCAGGAAAGTAGTATCTTGTAAGCAAAAATAGGGGGAGGCAGGTAAAGGGAGAAAGGGAGAAAGCAGGGAGAGAAATTCCTTTGCTACATAGCAAGCCTAAGCAATCTAAAGGGAAAGGAAGGCAGGGGCACAGGTGACAGCTTGTACATACATTACACAGTTGGTGCTTTGCTTTCTTTCCTTCCCCAAGTGAAGCTACTGCAAATAACCTATCCCATCCTTACTCTCCCACATGGACTCTTACAGAAATCGGGGGCCTGATTCATTCAAAAAATTGAACACAAACAAACCAATGTGCTTATTATGGCCAAATTAGACTATAATTAACATGACACTATTCTTGCCCTTAAATATTTTCATTTGTTCCAACAACTAATTGTATCATTTATTTAACTTTTAGCAATGTTAACCCAAATGTTTGGATGATTCTTTAACACTTGAGAGTTCCTCTTTTACCCTGGACTATGAATTGTTGAATTATATAGTAGGTAGGATTGTATATGTAATATAGTATTGCTATTTTAGAAAGAAGTAGTTTAAAGGAGCTGAAGCTTTGAGTATTTAAGGATAACAATGAAAAATAATGAAAAAAGACAAGATGATAATGGGGAAAAATCAAAAGACAAATGTAACTTTTATGATACTGTGGTTGTATTAATATAAAAAATAACTTCAAGATAAAATGCTTTTTGGTGTGGTGATAATCTAATGACTTCTACTGATGTTCTTTTATAAAGAAGTTTCAGAGATAAGAATTTTCTATTCCCTTTGTTTCTCCTTATTTATTAAAAGATACAGACTGATCAAAGTTTAAAATATGTGGTTTAATGATAAATGTGAGAACTGAGAGAAAAATAGATTAGCATGTTTAATAAAGTCTTCGAAACGCCAATATCATTATTCTGGAAGACACAATAAAGAAGGACATCTGCCATTCTTATTTCCTGATTACAACACTAATCTATTTGCTGAATAAAGGGGCAAAAGGAAAGTATCACCTAGCTAGACATGTACCAGATAACTGTTCTGAATGCTAAACCTGGGGTCAAATAAACCTTATCTTTATCTAGCCAAATCCATGTTAAAAACAAAACAAAAACCAAAAACCCTTTTTTAAACATCTAACAGTGAAATGGTGGTAGCCAGCAGTCAAATCTTTATAACCAAGAAGGCATTCTCCTTTCACTAAGAATGAGACAGGACTCAAGGCTGCCTTGTTAACATAAGAATAAATATATAAAGTACACTGGGGAACTACAGGTAAAAGGAGATGCCTCCTACCTGGCCACAGGAGGAATGAGGAGTTAAGTAAAACATCCACCAAGGGTCTTTCTACAGTTCTTTTGTTTCCAGGGGTGTTTTGTTTGTTTGTTTTTTGTAATGAATCAGGCCTTGTATTATTAGTTGGGGAGAGTACAGCTGCAGTGGGACTCCTGTCATTCGATGGCAGGGCTTCTTAAAGTGCACTACAGACTTGGAACAGTAAAGCAGTAGGAAATGTCCATGATTTCTACTCTAGAATTAGTTTTAAGCTCTTTGTCATATCCACTTAATTTTTGAGTTTTCAAAAAGCAACTTCATAAAAAACAATAGTACTACAACAAAACTGATTTGAATCTATCTTACAGGATAAGTAACTATTTGTAAAGTCTGTGCTCACTAGTTTTATTTATCACTGAAGAAAGCTGAGATACAAGCGTCAAATCCTTGGCTTGTATTAATTCTGGGGCAAGTGGTGACTTAGGGGTTTTTATACACCCAGAAGACTCTCCAGATTCATGTTTGCATTTCTTGCTGCGAGCCTTCCCTGAAGACAAAGTTGAGGATAACAGTGCAGGTTTCTGAGTGTTGGCAGAACTGCTAATGACAGCTTCATTTTTTTTCTGACTTTGAGGTTTAGGTGAAATCGCCTGAATAAATAATAAAAAATTGATATTTTTATTTTGGTTTCTTCATTTTTCTTCTTGTAGTCTATTTTTGATTGTTATGCAACTTTAGTATCCAAAAACATTGTTAAGCAACATATAACATTTCTATTACAAATGAAAAACCAAAACGAACCCCACAAATTATGAACTAAAAGTTGACTAGGCTGTCTTTAAAGGGATACTGTCAACTATGAGTCTGCTTTTAATGCCTATGAAATTCTTCCATATTAAATATCCTATTGGACAAACTTTTTCACTATTAATTTGAAATTTCTCTCTTCTGAAACTGTAATTGTCAATCTTATTACTATCAGCTAAGTGAATGAAAATAAGTATTCCAGGTTTTGAAGCTCTGAAGGAATACATTCAAACGTCTGCCTTTTTGCAGCCTCTGTCATCAAGTGTGTGACTGTCTCAGTAGACAGTTTCCCTTTAAAGAAAGATCTCAACAGGAAAACAATGACCAAATCAACAAAACATTCTCTTTAACTCATTTTAGTGCTGAAAGCTAGTTTCATAAGCAAAATGCATCATGAAATCAGAGCCACCAGCAGTAGAGAGTTAAAAGACTAAGAAACAATACAGAACAAGCAACAACTACAACAACAACAACATAAAAAGATAAAGTGTAAGTTAAAACATTGGATTTAAAACAAAATACGTCGCATTCTTAGATGAGTTTTTACCTTATTCCTGCCAACTGATACTTTTTAAAAAATTAGAACTTTTGTCAGTTCTTTCTTTAAGAACATTTTATTCACGTGGCAGTAAAATTCCCTGGACATGTAAAAATAAGTGTGAAAGTATCGACTGTTAAAGACAACAGAAAGCAGCCACAGTTGGTCCACATTCTGTCATACTGCAATGCCTACACCGATTTTCATGCTGATATCTGATAGCAAAACACGAGATACAAACTTCTAAAAATTGGTATTATAGCAAGCTACTATAACGAGTAAAGTCACTAGTCCTATGAATAACATGCCTGTCCCCAAGAAATTGTTTAATTTCCATGTATTTGGGAAAGGAGGATGATCATTGAATTTGTAATCTTCAGTTTTCTAGAATATAAAAGATCATTGCTGGAAATCAAATAAATAAATAATTCTGTTCTCATTAAAATAAAAGTTACTCGGACTCTGGGGAGGAAATTATATATTTGATATTAAATATGGCATCACTGAATGTTCTAAGATGGCATGCTTAGGATCTGACATAAAAGGGCCTGTGTCAAGTGTCCCATTCATTCAACTTTCATTTTCTACTCTTGAATTTCTTCACTACAAATGTGTGCAAGTGGAACTTTCATTTGAAAAAGAACTCCATGACTGAAAAGTATTCCTAAGCTTATCATAAAAGGTGTTGCCAGGAAAGTAATTAGAGCCATTACTTGTAAATAAACAATTTTATTGTTCATCTTCACATATGTGAGAGACATCACTACAGCATCCATTACTCTTGAGTTACAAAGTTATAAAACAAGATTTTAAAACTTAAATTAATAACTTGGTAAGGTGCTTAACTTCTAAACAAGGACAAATTAACATATTTAAACCTTACTGAATTATTATGCATCAAATGCAAGTTTTATCCAAAAGTAAATATAACATGACATTTCCCTAATACAATTAAGTAATCTATAACTAATAATCTGATAATGGGGTCCAAGACCATAGTTTGAATCTATAACTCCATTAGCACAGCAAATTGTGGCTATAGGCATGTTATCAATCTGTCATAACTGGCAATATAACTTCTTAGACAACAGAAGTTAGCAACAATCAAAACTCATTTAGGTCTCTTGCTGATACCAACTGAGATAGTTAAGAGTTTTATAACTCGGCTTTTTAGCTTAGAAGCAAGGCTAACATATAGCATAAAAATGAAGAGTTTGGTTACAAAACATTTTCACATTGAAATCAACCTGAATAACAAAAAAAAAAAAGAGGGAACAGCATGATGTTCCTTAAACTCTAGAACAGTTTACAAAGGTTCCATTAATGATTATTGGTCTCTGTTACAAAATTGCTAAGGACTTTGAAAAGTCTTGAATTATGCAAGTACTAATAGCCGAGTCACTCTAATTTCCTTTTAAAATTGATTTTCTGAATTGGTTACTGACCTCTAAACTAACTTCCACATATATTAATTTTCACAATCACATTTACCTCAAAGATTATGTGTAATGAAAGATTGACATTGTAATGAATTTTCCAGAAATATTTTATTACCCAAGTCCCTGATATGTTGCATTTTGAGTATAACGTAACAGTTGTAGGAGTACAAAATATTGTTATATCTGGGACCTTGAATATAGTCATACACAGTAAAAAAGTTATTTAAAATTTGGTTGGTATACTGACAATAACGGCAAAGACTTAACCGTTTGATGCTGATAGAAAACCAGAAAGTATGAGTCATTGACATATTGATCAATTTAAAAGACCACCGATTTAATACAACATTAATGGAGGCACCAAAACAATTTACTGCTTTCAAATCAGGCCTGAATAAACACTGAAAAACTCAATACAATATCAATTAAATTTGGGCTATTCTTTAAACACATATAGAGAAGAACAAAAGATATTCATTTTAAAGTCTTCTTTACTAGGCTACTAATAAAGAAAATTAATACAAAAAGGGTATATTGAAACTACATTAAGGCTCAGATTTTAAAACAGGAGAACCAAAGAAATCCAGTTATGGCTATTACTGTGTTCGTACAGTGCCTAAGCAGGTCAGCCCTTAGAGGATGGAAACGCATGCACAGCTCATTATGTACAGTATCGTGGGAACTCAAAGGTAGACACGGCCAATTCTAGCAACCGTAGCCTTCAGTTTTAAATTTCTCTATTAGGTGGTTTAAGACAGACCCTTAAACGATTTTTAAATTCTCTTTTTATTGTAGTTATTAAAATATACATCCTAGCAAAAAATTTATGGCTCATTGATCAATTCATAAAACACAGTCTAACAACACCAACTGTTACAATATAAAAGAAACTTCTTATAAAAGAAGTTTAATTAGATGTCAAAAAACCCTGTTTAAACTCACAAATAAAAAGTATTTGTGTAAGGGTCTTTTTGAAAGCTAAAGGTGTCCAGCTGGAAGCTCATACCCTGGGACATCTGTCTCCAAGCCTTCTAATTTTGGAGACAATGGCGTTAATATCAGGCTATGGAAAACATAAGCTAATGAAGTCCATAGTTTATCTGCATACTCGGGAGAAGGCAGAGATAAAAATATATCATCAATGAGTCAGTGCTCTATTCCCATATCTGATCAGAGGGACAACTGCAATCACGTGGGTACTACAGCTCCGTGACCACTCCAGTGGGACGTGAAACAATCAAATGCTACCATTTCATACCTGCTCCAGGACTGGAGCTGTTGCAGTGCAGTCTTCTTTTTTTTCAGCACCATCTACCCCAACAGCTTTGGATGCCAACAAACCTTGAGAAGAATTGTAGAGAAATTGCTTGTTAGAAAAAATTAGTAATTTCTGCATAATAAACTTCTAAAATGATAGCAGATGAAATTTCCCATATATAGAAAGTATTAAAATGCTATCTTTTAAAAAATGCAAACACCCTTAAAAAGAGACTAAGTCAATATTGAGAGTTGTTCACAAACTTGGGTAGTATTTTTCTAGATATTACTTTTGAGATCCTTAAATACACACACTTATTTGGGGAAAAAGTTTCTGGCTTCAAAGTCCAGATAAAGATAGTTTATTTTGCTAATACTCATAAAACAGAGTAGAATATCATTCTGTCATCTTGCTAACTTTAAAAAAGTATTACTAAATTTTAATTCCAACCTATATTTTTTAACCTAAACTTTGTGCATTTGTATCAGTGCTTATTTATGTCTTATTTTCCTACAAAAGTTTCAAGACCATTTCATGGACCCATTTTATATAAAAGGGGAAGATTGTATAGTGTATGGGTCATTTGAACACCTGGCCTGAACAACTTCATTCTATAAATGGTGACAAAATGAAAAGTTCTATCACTAACACCTAATTTTAGAAGATAGAATTCTTGATTTATAATATAGCTATTTTCAAAAAACATCAAAATTCGGCTGCCTTCATTAATAAAGGCATCTAGTTGAATACAATTCTTTGCTCATTCATTCAGTACTTTCTGTGAGACCAGGTTTATCAGGACTTTAAAATGGCAAATACTCGGTTTTATGGCTGCTTTGTTTAGAAGAGGAAACATATAACAAGTGGTACCAATAGTAAACATGATATAGCAATTTTTATCAGCTTTATTACTGAAACTGTTAACATTACACAGAAGGGAAAGAGTTCCTTGAAACACTACAGGATAGAGAGCTACTCACAAGGCAACATGGCCTGACTTTCTCAAGTAACTATCCCAAAGGTATTAAGTGACCTAGATGGGAACACACATATTCACACGGCCTCCCTAAAGTAGTAAGAGAGATAAATATTACATGAGGCAGAAGGCACACTGGCTTTACTAGAAAGCTGAATACCTACAGCTGAGTAGGAAGTGGAGGCTCAGTAGAAAATAATGATTTTGTTACATCAGTGACTGGTACTCCACCTATTTTGAAACAACAGTCTATATAGTTTCTCCCTTTCCCACATAATATAGTTAGATTTAAGTAAGAAATAAAGAAATATAAACTATTTTATAAAGGTTTTAGCCCACAAATTCAATCTTAATCACACTGTGCATATTTTATATGAGTACAAAGGTGTAGTTTAGATTATTTCTTTAACATTTAAAACAACAGTCACTGTTCTTTTTTCTTTTCCAGTTAACATTCTTGAGTACAAATGAGCTACTGAAGTTTTGTTAAACGATACAGAATCAAGGTCTTTTTATGTTAGGAAATGAGCAGAAGTTCTATCTTTTAAAGCTATTCAAACATGACAAATATTTGTCATTCA
The DNA here is from genome assembly GCF_037038515.1 of Microtus pennsylvanicus. Classification (NCBI taxonomy): domain Eukaryota; kingdom Metazoa; phylum Chordata; class Mammalia; order Rodentia; family Cricetidae; genus Microtus; species Microtus pennsylvanicus. The sequence goes on from NC_134580.1 coordinate 40,005,202, forward strand.
ATATATAAATTATACTTATTCTGCTTCATTTCATAGAAGTGATAGAATGGTTTTTTATATTCACCAGGAGATGAGACGAATTATAAGCTCAAATTTCAAAATATGGTACAAGTTGTAAAAGAAACAAAACAATTCATCCATAACCTATTGTAATAGTATAGACCATACTGATTAAAAAGCTATTTCCATATAGTTGTTGGGAAGAAAAAGGACAGTCTTTTCATGTGGCCATAGATAATAATGAGACACAACAAACTACTTAAAATTAGATTTAAAAATACACTGCTATCTGGAGAATTCAAAAGCTCCAATTATAAGCAATAAGACTTTGTGTGCCGGATATACCTATTTAAAATTAATTACCAAGCATAAACAAAAGGGGACAAATGACAAAATAGACACTTGAAGAGGATAATCTACTTCTGCCTGAAGAGAAAGTCCAAAACCAGTTACCTTTTCCTGCCAATTTTAAACCCGAAATAAATGAGAATTTGAATGCAACAGACGCAATAGACACAAAAGAAATTAATTTTAATTATTGCAAATACTTATTATCAATACATTACAAACAGTATCTTAGAGAATTCATGATACAGAATCAAGATATTAAACAGTAGGTAGAAATATAATATCAAATCATCACGAATCCTGTCAGCAAACAAATTCACTTCATAATAATCTACTACACTGAGAAGCAGGAGGCCAGAGCTCCCTGAAACACAAAGGGGAGTGCTCAAAATACTGGTGAACTTTATGTGTCACTAGTAAATTTAATCTCAGGATTTTTTTCAAATATTTCAAAAATCCCTGACATTGCACAAGCATTTCTTACTTCCAGCAATGCCTACAGTGATTAGAGTATACCAACTACTACACACTATTCTTTATTATCTTACCCTGTGCTATTATTTTACAGTTGCTATTTTCAAATCTATTAAAACTCAATTTCTTGCAACTTGTTTTAAAGTTATGAATTCTGGCTTTCAGTGTAAAACTATCTACCTCAAATGAACACACACACACACACACACACATATATATATATATATATATATATATATATATATATATACATATATATATCATATGATAGAACTGTCAATAAGGCACATCACATATTCAAAAGCAATAACCAAGGGGAATACACACATATACAGAATCCAACTACAATTTTATTTCTTCCTAGATGCAAACTTTGAAAACCTCATCACTTTATCATTCTCTATACAACAACTGGGTTAGAATCACCATAGGATTAATAGGAAGGGAAGGAAAACAAAACAGTGCATCATTACACAGTTAAACTTATCCAGTTGCTGGTTCACTAATCTTCACCTAGATTTTAAAAAGTAGAGTGGAATGAGAGGAGAGTAAATGAGAACAAACTGCCATGATTCTTGCCCATTTTCTCTTGTAAAGGAAAGACACACATAGAACTTGGTAAGTTTAAAATACAGCAAAATTTCAATATGAATCTGCTATTTTACACTAGTTCTCATTTCTTTTCATGGATACAAATAAAATTTTTTGTACATAAGCAAATCCAGGGTTAGTCAACTGAAGACAATCTTAACATCTAATGTCTTTTGCATGGCATATTGGTGACATGAAATCAAAAGTAGAAGCAGAGAAGCTAATTGTGATACATTTAAATCTTCTGAGTTAATAATGGGAAAAGGCCATAAAGGCTTCACATAGGTAAGACCTTATGTGTTATTCTTGTTGCTAAACATCACATTTAAAATTCCTATGGAAAACTGAAGAAAAAGTCCTTCACAGAAGGCCTGAGGTGTTACTAAGCAACCAGGATGACAATGTGAGGCACAAGGTAAAAGGTTCTTTTATCCTTACTACTGTCTCTCCAAAGCCATGCATCACTGTGGACTCACTTGTTTTTTAGTTTGGTTATTTCTTTGAAAAATGACCTTGCCCCTCCCATTAAGGCATTTAGAAGCAGGCATATGTCAAAGAATATTGGCTGAAACTAAAAACAGGTGATATGGCTGAAGGAGGAAAACCCATGATGCTGGGAAGCTGGCAATTAGTTGTATCCTGTCAGTGGCATTTCCGTCTTCCTTGGTCTTGAATCCTCAACAGTGTAGTTTCAATCTTTATCACAGTAGAGAGAAGCAGCTTTCCACTCTGCCCTGAAAGTAGCACTGAGTTCTGTATTTTAAGCCACAACCGAAGTCTCAAGTTGACAGCAGAAGAATCAACTTAGAGAAGATTCAGGCTTTCTCCAAGGCTAACAATTTCTAAAGAAAAGGGTTCATTGGGTGAAGTAATACTAAGATATTTCCTGTACTAAGGGCAAAAACAACCTGCATTATAGAAATCCATGAAAGTACTATAAAAAAAAATGGAATAAGCCTGATCCCTGCAGTGTTGAAAGAGTCAAAATCCTCAATGGGCCCTGTCATAGAGCAGCTCACAAAAGCCCTCTGCTCCAGGCATCTGTCAGTAGGTCTCCTCTTCTGAAAACAGACACAACCACACTTAATATTTATTTGTGGCCCTAAGAAAGGAGCTAATCTTCTTCAAAGTACTTAAATTAATGCCAAAGAAATTATTCAGTTTTATTAAACCAGAGGCCCTTGAAAATATTTTGTTCTTAAAAATCAGATGTCTGGGGAGGGACTTGGTCCTGCCTCATTGTGATATGATAAGCTTAGTTAACTCTCCATGGGAGGCCTTGCCATACATGAGGAGTGGATGGAGGCTGGGGAAGGAGGTGATGTGAAGCAGAAGGAGGGGAGGGAGGGAGAACTATAGTTTGTATGTAAAATGAATAAAAATTTTAAAATAAGAAAACAAAAAAATCAATGTCTGAAACATTAAAATATTTAAGCTTCCCTTTAAATGATGAATTATAATAATGTTGCATTTAAATACTAGAAACCAATAAGGCTGACAGCCTAGAAATGTCAGGTGTAGCATGTTTGGTCATGGCTATAATACTTCAGTTCCCTCTTCTGTCAGCACTAGCCTGGCTAGGGTTGTATGCATTTTCATTATCCCTACACTACTATATGCTACCTTACAAGAAAGTACTCTAGAGACCAACCTCAAGAAAAAAGCAGGGAGTAACAAATGAGTAAAGAACTTAATTTACTCAGATATTCAAGTTTTTATAACAAATGGTTCCATTCTTAAGCCTTGTCAACTGTAAGACGTTTATATGTAAAAATATTTAAAACCAGAGAAATGAAGCCACCACAAGTTGATAAATGCAGATAACTCATTCTGACAGAAACTATTCCTACCACGCAAGAGATTTCAAGACTACAGACTCTTATAACATGGGAACTGATGGATCCTCACAACATCCCTGTGAGGTAGGTAAGAAACTCATGGTATTTTCAGCTTGTAACAGACAAAGCTGAGAGTGTTGAGAGATGCTTACTTTGAAGAACCAGAAAGTAATCAACTCATTACACTGAGTCAAAAGATCCATTTTCCTTTATTAAAAAGAAACTACTCTAACATGAATCCCTTAGCCTCCCCCACTGCCAAAAGAATCATTGTAGTTTACCAGTAATCTTGTTAAGTCGTGCTCTCTTTGCCTGAAATGAGTTTCCTTGATTATTTTTCCTCTTGTTTGTTAATGTGCTCTCTGGCTGTGGAAAGACGATCTTTGGAACGCTGTCTATGTGAAGTCCTACTTTTAATAGAACACATATATGAGAATTTGTCTGGAATCCAAAATTAAAACATACAGTTAATAGATAGCAAATTAGTAAAAGTACTTTGTACATTACTGTTTTAAATCTAATGCTTGATTATGACTGGAACAAATAAAAATCTCTCTGGATTGATACAACAGAAATAAAAGTCCCCTTCCTTCTTGAAGGAAAGCTTGAAGAGAATAATTTCTTCTATACAGCACATGGAAACAGCACAATCCCTTAAACACTTAAACCAAAACTTTCAAGTAAGATCCTACTAACAAATATAAAATGATTTATATCAAGAATAGTGAAAGCATCTAATGCCAGTATTTGACAGTATCCTCATAATTATGTATGAGATAATAAAGTTAGTCACCTAATTAAACTAGGAACAAATAATTTAATTCTAAGTTCAAAATTATAGGTAACCAAGAGATTTGGGCTTATTGCTACCTCAGTTTACCTGTGTCACAAGAAAGGAAAGTAAGAATGTATTTTGTACCAAACGGTTCACTAGATGTGGGTAGCTCCTCCTTCTTCTCAGTCTCTACTGTGGCTCTGCAAGTTGGAGTTTCTGCCTTCCTTGAAGGCACTGTAAGCCACTTTCCCCCGTCTCTCTCTTTCTCTTTATTGCTGTTAGCACTGGTCCGAGGCTTAGTCACTGTCTTATTTTTTGCTGCAGCTGCAGCAGCTGCTTTGACTAAAGCAATCCAGTCCTCCAAAGGAAAACATAAAACATGAAGTATTAAAAATCCAAGTTTAATTTCACTAATAAATAAAATTATGTATTACATCTTGACAGCTACTCACACATACACACATGTATAGGCTAGCTATATTTATGTGGCAGATTATCATTTTGATTGAGTTTTTAGTTTAATAAATTAATGGTTGACTAAGTTTAAAATGCATCTATAAGATGAAAAATATTTAACAGCATATAGTTCTTGGATATGATTTTATATAATTAAATAAAAAAACTTATAAAGCCTATAGAAATATGGAATGCTATATGCTATTTCAGAATTAAAAGTGACATTACTTTTCTTTCCCATAATACAGTGGATAAGAAGAGAATTACATTAAACTCTTATAAGTATTGAGATATATTACTACTGTTCCTCTTTAAGAAGCAAATACAATTCAATTCACAGTTAATTTCTTAGAAATCAAACTATAATTTTACTTTTTAAACATTTAAACTTTAGGATCAGTTTGTCATATCTTCATAATACTTGTAAAGAAAATTTGTTACTTGCTAAATTAATTTGTTTTTTAAATTTATTTACTCTGTGTCTGTCAGGATGAGGGACACACATGCATTGGCATGCATATGGTAAAAATTTGCGAAAGTTCTTCCACTATGTGAGTTGTTGGGTTCAAACTCAACTCAAACTCAGGTCATCAGACTTGTCAGCAAATGCCTTTACATGCTGAGCCATCTCCCTTGCTTACCTGAATCTTAATGTTTCATTTTTAACTCAAAATTCTTTATTGTGAAAGTATAACACGGTGGTTATACTATACATAGTATAAAGTGGTACTATATTGAATTTTAGTAGGAAAATTTTTTAAATAAAGGCTTGTGATGTCTCTACAAAGTTAATCTTCCACTCATGTCCCTAAAGCATTGTCTAAATGGGCAATAAAGTTCATCCAACATGATTAATTCCTATTATAAGCAACTGAAATAATTTTAAAACAAAAATGAATTTAATTAGTGGATTTTATGAATGAACATAAGCAAATAAAATGATCATTAGAAAGTTTAAACAAAAAATAAAGGTACTAACTAGTTGCCCTTGAAAATACCCGGTGATAAAGAGGCCATCGTGAACAAACAACAAATGTATCCTTAGATATCCCTCCCCTCCATCAATGAAATGATCTGCAAATATCATGTGATTTACCTAACAAGGTTTTTTGTTTTGTTTTAACTCATTTTCTATTGAATGATACACAAGACAAGCCAGGTGTCAGTATAATACTAAAACACAATGGCTAATAAAATAGAAGGGGTTAGGCAAGAAATTTATAAGGCAATAAAATTAACCATAAGACAGTGTGACAGGGAAGAAACAGGCAAGGAAGATCAAAAGTTAAAAGTTATCTTCAGCTATATGGGAAATTCAAGAACAGCCCAGACTACACGAGACCATCTTTAAAAAATATACATATGGAGAAGAAAAGATAATGTGACAGGACACAGAGAAATGAAAATACTTGAGACAACAGAAGAGAGTATTCTGACTGAAAAGAAAAACTAATGGGAGACTTGAGGGCTAAGGGCATAGGAGATGGTCTCTAAAGACAAAAAGAATTGGTTGGAAAAGGGATAGCTAAAAAGGGAAACCAAGTCTTCCAAACAAGATTTAAGACACTAAACAAAGGTAAAGAAGCCAGTGTGAGATGTATGTGGAAGGACTTTAGGCGAAGAGAAAGTAGCTGGGGACTACTATAGCTAAAGGCTGAGCTTTGAGGCTCACAATAAAATAGTGTAGTAAGTCCAACAACAATAGGAATTCAGGAGTGGCCAAAACAGACGAAGGAGGAGTAAGCACAGCCACACCAGCAGCTCCATGAAGAGTTTACAAACTTATTGAAAGAAGGAAATGTGACTTCAGGTTCCACACTACAGTTGTTTTTTTTTTTTTTGTTTTTTGCTTTTTTTTGTTATTAGTGGTATTGGTGTTGTTGTTTGTTTGTTGTTTATTTGGTTCTTTTGCAGCCGTCAGAGAAATGTCAGACAAGGTTAGGGTCATTTCCAACTCGAGTTATTCTGCTCTTCGGGCTGATGAGGGAGGGGGGACTTGATTGGGGGAGGGGGAGGGATATGGGAGGCGGTGGAGGGGAGGAGGCAGAAATCTTTAATAAATAAATAAATAAAATAAAAAATAAAAAGACAGCAGAAGGAAAATAAGCCTGGCTTTCAAATTTTAAAAACTTAGAATGCTTTTCAATATTTTAAAGTATTTTTTAATTCTAAATACCATAGTCATGGCAAAAATTACAGCCATGCCATTAAATACCTCCAGTGTACCTCCTTTGAACTTTTACATAAGACAACCTCACTGTCAAAAACAACTGATGATGCTTTTCCATGAATCAGAATCAATGACATATTTGAAACACTCTGTAGCCGGTACAATAGAGGAGTGCATTAACAATGAATGCAGTTTTGAAATCAAAGGGTTTGAGTTAGGAGTCACTCAGCAAGTAATGGGAGAATGAAACCCTAAATTCTGACGTTTTCATTGTAAGGTTAAAAACATCAACTATGTATATATGAAAAAATCTGTTCCAAGGTATTTAAAATCCATTTATAAGACAATCAGCACACTTGCAGAAAGAATGAAGAAGATGTGAAGCTGTGGTTACAGACTTTAAATTTCAAATAAATGCCTTAGAATCTTGCCCTGCAGTTACTGCTGCTATGTTTGATAATAGTGAAACATCAAGGAGAATAGCAAGTAGTAACATAGGGTTACACTGAGTGTAAGAACTGATCTCTATCATGGTAAATGTCCTAGGATTCTTAGTTTGAACAGTCAATATGTCTAGCACTCCATATTCTTCAGTGGAGAACAATGTCTACAAACGTAGCACAAAAAGGCATACAGATTACACTTCAACAAAAGCATTTCTAAAAGTTCTCTGAAGGGTCAAGTTATCTTCAGAATCCAGCCAGAGGTGGAATACAATCAACCAACTGTCCCAAAGTTAAGAACTTTTATTTAATAGGACTTTTATTTAAGCTTAAGAAAATTATTCTAGAAGTTCATATATAAAATTGCTACTAAAGCCTTATCTTACATAATTCCTAAAGAGGGTTTAGGGGAGAAGTTTTTATTACATGTTTATTCTTTGTTAAGTTAGTAAAAGATTCTTCACTTTATATATTTATAAAAAGGTTCTCAAACGTACTCAAATTCTAGAAAAAAAATGTTAGCCTTGCCTAATTATTCAATTTATGATATTTCCTAGGTGAGGTAAAAATCTAGTTTGGGAAAAACTCATAAAATAATTTATAAAATATTTAGTTAATATTTTTAATCTGCATATAAATAAAAATTATAAGGGAAAATTAAAAATTAAATGAAAAGGAAATATGCTGCCAATCAAGTATACTTTAAGTAGTTTTGTATTTGGGCACTGACCTTAAAGTTAATGTATGCCATGATGTGACTAAATATTTCCAAATATGACATCCAATAAGTCTAACATCTATAGTCTGTAATTCAACCACAAACCAAATTGACTCAATGCTCCATTTTGAAAGTTTCAAGGCAAAATAAGAGGGTCATTTCATGAAATCTGAATAACTACAAAATCACAGTATTAAAGCAAAAGAAGAAACTGATTTAAAGTTATATGACAAACTATGCTCCCAATATTTTAATTAGTCTTCCTATTTCTGTAACTAAAAAGGACACCACTGGATGCTATAGCTATTTTATGAATACAAATTCACAGGAGGACATAAAGCAATTCACTGGTTGAAGGCACTTTCACTTTAATTTCATATATATATATATATATATATATATATATATATATATAAAATCATTTCAGAAGCAATCACACTTTCTATAATACCCAAAAATAATTATTTTAAATGTGGAATTAGACATTTGCAGATCATAAAATGTTCATGCCTAACTGAAACTAACCATGCAATTGTTAACACACTTCAGGATAACATTTTTGCTACATGGTATGGAACAAACAGGGAACATATTTTCACATTAGACATTTTCATAGATTACTTTCAAGTTCTTAAATTAATTGTAGGTCCAGGTGCTGAAAATCCCAAATAACAGCAGAACATGAAAGAAAACAGTTTTTGTTTCTAATGGCACCTTTCTCTTCAATGACTGAGGAAGCATATTCAATAAACAGAACATGGCTTTTAGCTCCATCCCAGATTCTCCTTCAAATGTTCACCATTCATTCCTGCTTTGAGCAGTAGCAAAGCATAGAATGCACTGCTTCCAATAGGCTATTTAGAGAGCCCTACCTGAAACAGCCTACAGAGTGTCAGGTAAGCGCCTTTTAAGGAAGGTGAATAACTATGATTTGTAGAAGGAAAGAAGAAGATAAGAAACTCAAGTAAAATTTCATATTAAAAATTAGCTCTCTAAATAATACTCCATACCAAATAAAATAAAACAAAATTTAAAAGCAAAAAGGCACTTACCTCACTTCCCATAGACTGGTTACACGATCCAGCTGGGTCGATAGGACAACACCAGCTTAGTGGATGCTGGGATTTCACCTGGAACAGAAACTAGTGACCTATAACTTTAGCAGGTCTAAAGCCAAAGAAGCAAAATCAATTGTATAATTTATTTTACAGTCTAAGCTTCTCTTTCTTGCTGCTATTTGGGGCTCTCAGCACATAAGCCTACAATTAGTTCATTCATTAAAATATATACATATGTATGTTGATCAAACACAATTCAGGAAGACATCCCTTAAGTAGCCAGGAATACTGAACACTCTTACCTGCCCCTTCGCATCCTCAGGCATGGCTTTAATGTGCATTCTTTTTAAACAACGGATTACTCCATCATAAAACTGAACAGTGAATGTTCCTGAAATAAGAGCAGTCAGAATAATTAGAAAGTGTCATGTAACAGTGATATGATGTAAAAAGATGCATTGTGGTTGCACTAACTCAAGCATAGTCTCCTGTAAGTATTCCATTGAGCTACAAAAATATATTTTCTCTCTCCATCTTTAAATAATTATCAACTAGCATTTCCCTTAAAATATGCACAAATTGCTGGGTGGTGGTGGCACATGCCTTTAATGCCAGCACTCAGCAGGCAGAAGCAGGGGATTTCTGTGAGTTCTAGCCTGGTCTACAGAGCAAGTTCCAGGACAGGATCCAAAACTACACAGAGAAACCCTGTCTCAAAAAAACCAAAAAAAAAAAAAAAAAAAGAAGCACAAATTAAGTCCTAATAACTTAGCTGCATGTAACTTGATCTTTACTGAAGAACTTTGAAATTTATTGTGAAAAGACATAAATATCCTTAGACTATCTCATAAAAATAAAACCACTATTTACAAAAACAATATCTCTACATGAATCATTGGCTCTCTTCAAAAGTTACTTTTATAGTAGGTAGCAGAGGAAAAGATTTGATATATGATGATCATTTTCTCGGGGAGATCTACAATAGTGTTAAAGTGGCAAAAAAGAATATCTTCAATATGACGTTTAAGATAGAAAATAATTTAGAAAGCATCAAGATGGAAGTTATTAGCAGGTCATCATGACCAACGTGAGAAGCTGAGGAGAGCAACTGTGTGATACTCATCTCATCAGCAGTATAGTCATTTCTACCATGCTTTGCTGCCAGCTGTGCCTTTCCCTTCCTGCATCTATCTGCTTGTAGGTCTTGAAGCAATTCACTTTCTGTGGCAGATCTCATGCCAGCAAATCAATATAAAACAGGGTTATTAGAAAAAGTAGTGTTAGATTTTACACTTACAGAAAAATGGAACAGCACTTTAAGTAGATACTTGGCCTTTACAAAGAAGTACAAATAAAAAATGTGCTCATGATTATCAACAGGTACAAAGTTAACTCCAGAGCTAATGCCACATATATAAAAAAGATCTTTCTTTTCTTTTTTTTGTAATCTGAAAATCACAATTTTATTTCACATTTTCATATAATTAATATAATTCTACAAATAATTACAAAGTTCTAAACCTAAGGTAGAACTTAAAAAAACTAATGGTCAAGTGAGCACTAGGGATGTAAAGACAATGGCAAAATTTTAAGAATGTCAAACTGTATACATACCTTGCACTATCATCATTCCTGCAACGGTTTCTTCAATTCCTTCCTCCATAAGGCACGCCTGGGTAGCCCATGTTGTTTGTATAGCTACTGGTGGGCCTGCTACTCCAGCCCTTGTTCATGCTATTTCCTCCATTTGGATGCTACCCTGTATCTCTTACTGCACTTAATTCTAACCACTTTTCAATGACCAACCCTATGCAGAAAACATCTCTGACTACTCTAGTTCATATTTCTTACCCCCTTTCTTCACTTTTTTCGTCTTAGAAAATGTTATATATGGATACATGTATCTTAATAATATCCATTCCCCAACTACTTTCTCCCTCAATCCCCACCCTCATAACTCATAACTTACTTACAAGTTCATGGTCTCTTTTTTTATAAAATAGCCCAGTGAATCTAATTACTGTGGCTCATGTGAATATGTACAGTTTGCTGGGGGAGAAAGTAATCAATGGTCTTAGCCTACATGTTACAATACTAACCCACTGGACAAGATGTGCTCATTAGTGTAGTAATGACAATATGCACCAGGGTGGGTAGATTCTATAGGCTCAGGACTGATACTGTAAACGTGGTCAAGACTGGCGCCTAGGAAAGTCATAGGCTCAAGGGGGAACATTCTGATGTTATTTTGCTAAAAGGTCATGATTTTAAACTGACTTCTATATATTCATGTTTATAATTATAGATTTATAGTGCTATCTCTTCACTTGTGTAAGCTTTATCACAAATATCTAAATGTCCACAATAGCTAGCTTCCTTTCACTTTTACAGTGAACTAGAGGTTCACCCACTCCTATTTTTCTTTGGAAGAAAGAGGCAAGCTCATCCACTATGTAAGGCACATAGAAATCAAAATTAATACTTCTAATGAAGAGTTAAAAAATAACTACCAATATTCAGAGAAGAATCCACAGAACTACTGCAGAAATGGCAGTAGTCACAGTACCAGTGGCATTTCTACTAATGCCAACTTAATTTTCTGTTTAAAAACCTGTGGGTGAATAGAATAGGATAAACAATGACAGTAGTTTGTTTGAGCATGGTGTGTATGTACACAATTGCACAAACACATCTTACAAATTATGGAAAGTCCTAAAATGCTCCATATTCATCAAGCTGATCGAAGTTACAGAGCATTAAGTGCTTTTTCTTTGTCTGGTTTGTGGTGGATCTTAAGAAAACAGATTCTTTAGTTCTTCTTGCCAACACTGCTACTGACCACCTACTCTGTGTTAGGCTCTGCACTGGACGGTGAAGAGTGCACAGGTACAAGACTTAAAACAATACACTATGGAACACAGCTCCACAGAAGTGTGAGCACCCAAAGGAAAGGGGAAAACAATCTGCATACTCAATGACAGAGCTATCTCACACCTCTTCCTGCACTAGAAATGAAACCAGTCTCAACTGCAGCTCCAAATCACTGCAACATTAAGATCTTTGTAAAATGATACCATGATTATCAGTTGGACTACTGTAATTTATTTTTCATACACAATTCCTTGACACCCTTTTAAATGTTTGCCAATTCTATTTTACCTTCTATTTCTTTCAAGCTCACTTTTAGTTTTAATCCAAAGTTTAAACTTACTCCCTGTCTTTTATCACTTCCAAATAAAATTCAAATCTTTTAGCAAGGTCCTGAAGTCCCACACATATTGATATTTGCCTCTTCTAACCATTTCCTCACTCTTCCACCCCAAATAGAATAAACAGCTATTCTGTAACTAATTTATGTGTCGTTCACAACTTAAAGGAAGTATCCCCTGGGTAGATCAAGTGCCCCTTGCAAAGAAGCTACCACTCAGTGTGCAGTGTTTGTTTCTTTGAAAAAACAGTAAGTAGTCCAGTTTATTATCTGTCTGAAAGATTTCCCAGGCTTATGGGAAATCTCACTAACACAACCGGTTTTTTCTTTTGATTTATGCTGTGAATAAATCATGCAATATATAACAATGGTCCCAAAAAGAACACTAGCATGAAACTCACACAGGACAACATGAACAAAAAAAAGATTCTATACAACAATTACATACCTTAACTGAAATTTAAAATAAAGGAATTTTCCTACTACATTTAAGCCTGAGGTCATGTCAAATGCATACCTTCTTTGTTAACTGCTTCAATCTTGGCAGGGTAATAGCGGCAGTCTGTCCAACGAGCCAGAACTTCTTCTCCAGCTTTAAAATCCTAGTCAAACAACTTATAAGATCAATTTCATGCATGATACCCATTTAATTAACAAAAACAGGCTGCTAAATTTGACACAATTCTTTTAAAATGTCATTATATAGATAGAAAAGCTTTAAATGGGAAAACCTTCCTACTTACAAAGAACTCTTCCTCATCTTTTAGCCCTTCTTTTCTTAGCGCAGGCCTTTCAAGGGGTCGCAACCTGTTGCTGTCCCAGTAAATCCACTCATCATAACGATGACTCCAGCGCTCAAAATGGACTAACATCTTCCCTTCTTCATAATCAATTTTTTCAATTCGTGATGGATACCTCAAAAAATAAAAAAGCTTCATATCAAGAGTAATCCTTATATTGTCAAGTATAAAGTATTAAACAGAAATATTTTAATGGGTACAACTTACCATCAAAATTATGAGAAAAAAACAAAGTCAGTATACTCCTAAACTACTAAACCCATACACTATGCATCGCTATAGTCATTTTTCAATGACTGCTCTCAAAAGCTGAGAAAATAAACCCTCAGATACACTCCAAATGCAAACCATAAAGTGCTATATGTTTAGAAAGTTAATATTTTAACATTTGTCAAGTAGTAAACACATCCCTACTTTTTTGACTTAATAATCCCAGTTATAAAGCTATATATATGAAATGTATAATTTACAATAAAAAATAGAAACTTGGTAAAAATATGGTTGGAAGAGCTAAAGACATTCCACAGTTACATAAACAATGACCTATCAAACAGAGTATAATATCAATCTTCAAATGTCATGTTTTATTACATAGTAAAAAATTAAATGAAGATTGTATTTAGAATTACGTATGTATATTACATTTAGAAAATATTTCAACATGTACAGCTGCTTCCTTTTGTGTGAGTGAATGCCAGTGTGAACCCACTAATGTGGAGGCTAGAAGACAATCTCAGCTATCACTCTCCACATGTCATCCACTTTATTTTTCTCGTCTTGCCAGGTAAGGAGAGTCAGTCCTGGGCATCTGCCTATATCTGCCTCTCCAGAGCTGAGATTAGAGTATACAATATCAGTTCCAGTTTTTGTTGAGTAGGTTTTAGGGGCAGACTTCATAATTTCAATTGAGCTTCCTCCCCAGACTATACATATACTTCCATTTGGTGTCAGCACACATTTTATTTTTCTACATCCTATTATAAGCATAGATGCCAGGAAGGAAAAAGCCAAGACCGTAAATTTAAAAAAATTTGCTTGTTTTCTTCACAGGTAGATTATCCTATGATTAATTTCAAAGTAAAAAAAAAATAATTCACTTAAACTTTGTATAAGGAAAACTACATTATTCCTAACATACTACATTAAAATGTCCACTCAGCTGTTTAAAATGAATAACATTAGAACTCAAATGCCATATTCGGAAAATGATTAGGCTGTAATAATTTGTCTCATATTTTTCTATTTTAAAAATAAATTCAAAGCTTTCTAAGCATAAAGCCATTTGTAACTTCGAGGTTACTACCTATTTTATAGGTCAGTCATGTTTAGTCATTTACACATCTAAATAAGCTGATTTTTCCTAACACGATTTCTTAGTTTTGTAGCATGACACTGAGCTGTTGTGGTTCCTCACACACCATGCTCCTTCACCTTCCATTCATACCTTTCAATTCTATGCTTCCTGCGTACCCTAACCTGACCTTCCTGTCCTTTTTTATGTTCATTATTAAGGACTTGTTCAACATGCGATGCTCACATCTGACTTCCTGGACTCCTTTCTGTTGCCTTTACAGAACTCCATATGTTAAAAGCTCCTTTAGATAGGCTCCAAAACTATGGGCTGGAGAGTGTTTCTACTGCCAGAGGCATTTATATGTGTCTCAAGCTTCCAATGTCAAATACTCCAGGGAAATACTATATCAAAAAAGTTATGTTACTTGAAGAATTATGGCTGCTATCAGGAAATGGAGATAAAGCACCTGATTTTACTAAACAGGAAATGTTTTTTTTTCTCAAAATATTTATCAAGTCTACAAACAATGCATAGCTAAGGATCATGACGCTAGAACACTGCTCTATCCTATGAGCTCTGGATGTAATTAATAATTAAGCCTTGCTCCTTTCCCATAGCCCCCAGCATCTGGCACAGCCATAACACACAAAAGCTACTGGAGCAGTTTTCATCAGGAATAGGAAGCAATGTGAATGGCAGACAGTCTTCATATTTCCTAACAACTATGAGGGCTGTTGGCTGAATCTAACCTTAACTATTAAGTCTTCAGGGAGAAGTAAATAAGGAAACATTTTGTTATAGAAAAACATCAGGCCTAGCAAACCTCGATTAGCTTTTGGGTAGACATGACAGCCACTTAAAATCAAAAGTACAAAGTTCATCATTTGTAGTGCTACACTTTTGTCTTGTTGCTCTAATTTTTAAAATATAAAGGTATTATAGCACACAGGAAAACTCTCAACAAGGATGCCCTATATTTGCAACATTACTAGCCATTGAAGCACCATAAAGAGATCTTTCCGTTAATTGTAAAAACTGGTAAATCTTTCTCAAGGCATAGGAGCTTTTAATTTCACTGATCCCATCCTCAAATTTTATGTAAAATCCAAGCGCTTTGCTCTCTAGGCTCCTTAAAATTCTAAATGTATGGAACTCTTTATATTTAAAACAGTCTTCAAAGTGAGAAGAGTCCACAGTAACAGAGTCAAATATATCTCTATTTCATTACATGATTTAATTCAGTAAAAACATCAGAATCTGAATGAATTTAAATAATGCAAATCTGGATTGTTATTTTTAAACAACTTAGGGTTTTCCAAAAATATTTTAAATTTTGTTGGCTGAAAGGATGCCTAAAGCAACAGCTTGAACAAATTACATCTTGGGGGACCTCTTCAGGGTAAGTTACAGCATGACAGTCTCTATATAAATGACTAGAGAATGACAAGCATACCTACACTACTGCCAAGAATTAAAACAATGCAAATGCACAGGATTATAATCTATTTTATTTTTCACAAGTTTAATTAGTTAAAGGTGTCAGAAATATTATCAAGAAATCCACCATATACTTAAACATCGAATAAGTCAAAGGTAGTAATGGATGTTTAGTTTAGTAACAAAGACCTTGCCTACAAGAACAAGGCCTGAAGTTTGGTTCATGGGCACTATGAAAAGGTGGGGGGGGGGAATGAAAGGAGGAAGGGAGGAAGGAAGGAAGGAAGGAAGGAAGGAAGGAAGGAAGGAAGGAAGGAAGGAAGGAAGGAAAAAAGGAAGGAAGGAAAAAAGGAAGGAAGGAAAAAAGGAAGGAAGGAAAAAAGGAAGGAAGGAAAAAAGGAAGGAAGGAAAAAAGGAAGGCAGGCAGGCACTGTTGGTAGATTACTAAATTCTATTAGCATTTCATCAGTGAGCTCAGTTTGGAGAAACGGATGAGCAATGCTGCCCTGTATATCGTCTTTGTGTACTGAAACTTGGTTCTTTATATATGCTGTATCTTGGTTTCTTTCCATGCTATAGATATAATCTGCTTTAACAGATAAGGACTAAAAAAATATACATGGTACAGTTTTCAGAGCAGAGGCTGATAAAAATCTTCTGTACCATGTCAGTAGAAGTGGGGTGAAGTCTATATATGAGTGGTTAAAACATACAGAAAAACTTCTAAGTGAATAGACAACCTTATTTCACATGCTTAACTATGAGGACAATGGAAACATCACTGAAGGTTCTTAGGAAACACTGTCCATATTCAACTTGGTGGGACGTTTGAAGAATTAAGACTCTGAGTACAAATGAGAGCATATAGTTAACTAAATGTTCATTATTAAAAATATGACTCTGAAACTACAGCATATAAGTCGTAGAGGAAAACAAGGAGCATCATTTGTCCTCAAGGACTTCACCTTCAGAGATTTAAGGGCACCTGAAGGCAACCATAGTATTCCATTTGGCTAGACTATATGATAGACAGTCCAGGGGATAAATGAGAACAGGAGAGCATTAAACTGGACTTGTTAGCCTGTTTCAAACTTAAGGGGTTTTTGAAATAGCAAGCTAATGAAATGATTCTTTGTTCTAAGGAGCAGAAGTCTTCTATTTAATTTGGCCTTTGGTTATACCTTAGGAAGAAAAAAGCATGCTAAGATCTTTGCAACACAAGTACAATGTACATTCCAACATGGCATTTCACATATAGTTCTAGACAGCAAAATATTTCCTCTCTTCCAACAGATGGCCCATACTAATAGTATATGTTTTGATACACACAGTGAAAAAAAAAGTTTGTTGAGCAAATTTATTCACAAATGCCTCTCTATCTTAAAGCATGTATTATTTTCACATGCTAGTTAGGCTTTACTAGCATTGAATTGAACATAAGATTTTTCTTCCTGAATTTGGAAGATGTGGTGTTAAATGTTTTTGTTTTTGACACTTTTAAAGGCTGAATCACAGAAAGCTGTTACAGTAAAGAATAGTGATTAGGCTTAGTCCCAGACATTTATGAATGATTCAGGAAAATATTTAAGTGGGAGATAAGGATTTCAGAATCCATAGTGTCAAGATGCCACAATGACTAAAGACAAAAGTGAAGAGGGAATCTCCATAGTTGCCCCATCTCAAAGATTTAATAGAAAGAGATGAAGAGAATGTCACCTTACCAAAAGGATGACTCCTCGATGCCAAAATCCTATAGAATGTTCTCTGGCCCTTTTTCTACTACTGCTGAAAAATAACAAAGCTTTCACTATTTACCTTCCCTGCAAAGAGTCCACCTCAAAAGGCAGATGATGTTAGTACACCAGTCTGGTCCAGCAGGATTTACTGCATTGTTCTGGGTTAACTTGGCTTTTCTAAGTCCTATATTCTGGAAGCTGGGAGACAGAATATATTTGACTTGAAAATATTTTTTTGCTAATTTTAATTGGCCTTTAGGTTTGGTATTTGAGCCTTTCCAGGTCTATGTCTTCTAACACCCAAATTTAACCACAGCCTGGGCTATAAAGAGAAATGCTATTGGCAAAAATAAAAATCACTTTCACCTTCTCAGAACTCTTGAGATTTCACTGCCTTGTCCAAATACTGTAATTTCAGCACTGTAACTGGCATTTCCAACTTGAATAAAAATTTGTTTATTTAGAACAGTAACTGATGCTTCTAACTTGTATAAGACTGTTCAGAGAGTAACAGGACCTATTGATTGTAGACTAAATCCTTAACCCAGTAAGAACCAGACACTGGATAAAGCCACAGGACAAAGAAGTTAGCTTCACTTGAACAGTTTCAGTTCCCAACTACATCAACTCCAAAGTGCTGGGAAAACACAAGGAGAACACAAGCAGTCCAAAAAAGGAGCCACCGCTGCTACTGAATACCAACCCTGGCTCACACTGCTCATTTTGTCTTATATTTGCTATAGGATATATATATTTGCTATGTGTGTATACACACAAATTTACAAACACATATATGCTATATAAAATATAAATATACATATATATGCAAAATAAACTTGTTATATATGTGCATGTGTGTGATTATATTTGTTCACTTTATAATTGTCTTAACTAATCCCCTAAAAGACTGGACAATTTCTTTGTTGCCAAATACAGCATAGATGTAGATGACTTTTCTTCAGACAGGTACTCCTAAACTGAATTAAGATTTTTAAAGGGGAGGGGGCATGAAAAGAAAATTTTTTTAAAGGAATGCCCAGAACACATATTTTCTAGAAAGCAAGGCAATCTACTACCTTCAGTTCTTTATTATCTTTAGAGAGCAGAGGCATGAGACAGCAGGCATGTATAACACTAGAAATAGCAATGTTAGATGATAATCTGATGGATTAATTTTAAAAACATTTTAGAGAAGCAGTAAAATAAGCATTATCTATATTGAAGGAATTCATTCTGATTTGTCATATAGCTTGCTACATCTTGATATATTTTTATACTGATAGTCAATTGTAGGAAAGTGACTTTTGAATCTTTTGCACACAAACCAAAGGGCAGAGTTGACAACTATTTTTAGGTTACAACTCAGCAAATATAACCAGAACAGGCTTCCAATCTTTTTGAATAAATGTCAAGCAAACAAAATGGCAAAGATATTTTAAAGAAATATACCAATAAGTTTTCAAGTTTTGTTTTTTAAGTAATAGTTATTTATGTCAATAACAAAAATTGTAATCTTGTAATTTAGGAATTAACAGTTCTTTGTTCATTTCAGTAAAGGAAAATCAAAGCCATGGCAATATAAGAATGAGTAATGACATAGTATTATATAACATTAACATAAAACATGCACAAGTATTATTTAAAAAAGAATATTAGGAAATCTTGACAAAATTAGGTAAGTTTCAAATGATAGTAATAAACTTGAAATAAGAGTTAAGAATAATCTAATGTTAGGACATTCAAGTAGGTAAGGACTGACAATAAAAGTTATGTAGATGAAAATTTCATTTATATCATGTAACTACTATAGTATATAAAACCTATTAGGATAGTCAGAAACAGAGGTAAGAGCTGCCTTATGTATGACTATTAGGTTGAAAGATCACTTGCCAAATAAAAATTAAGGTAAATACAATAGTCTTGTAACCTAATAACTGTTTTATTTTGTTAGCTTCCTAGAAGCACTTTAAGTTTATATTATGCATTGTCATTTTCAATATTCCTTCACCTATTCACTCCTACTACATTAAAGATGCAACAATATCACTATGCTAGTATGTTTAAAGTTACTGCTGTCTCACACGCATGCTAGTTTTTTACATTTTAACACAATAATGTAAACATAAATCATAATTTAAACTTGGTATTATAAAAAGAAATAAATATATGAAATAGTTTAGATTCTCAAGAACATTGATATAATAGATTATTGGTGCAGGAGGTAGTTTGGTGGTGGGACAG
Organism: Microtus pennsylvanicus; assembly: GCF_037038515.1. Classification (NCBI taxonomy): domain Eukaryota; kingdom Metazoa; phylum Chordata; class Mammalia; order Rodentia; family Cricetidae; genus Microtus; species Microtus pennsylvanicus. The sequence continues at coordinate 40,024,789 of NC_134580.1, forward strand.
AAGACTACGGAGAAACCTGGTGCTAGGGTAACTCCCAGGAATCCACAAGGATGACTCCAGCAAAGAAAGACGCCCTAGCAATAAGTGAAGAAGGTGCCTAAACTGGCCATTTACTGTAATCAGATTGATGGCTACCTTGTCAACAGAGAGCCTTCATTCAGTATCTGATGGAAACAGATGCAGATGGAAGCCAAGCATTGGGCTAAGCTCTGGGAGTCCTCCTGAAGAAAGGGAGGAGGGATTGTACAAGTGGGAGTGGGGGTGGGGGTGTATCAATGTCATGACAGAGAAACCCAAAAAACAGCTGATCTAAGCTTATGGGAGCACATGGACCCTGTACCAACAGTTAGGGAGACTGCATGGTACCAACCTAGGCCCTCTGCATGTGTAAGACAGTTGTGTAGCTTGGTCTATTTGTAAGGCTCCTGGCAGTGAGATGAGGACCTGTCCCTGACACTTAGCTGGCTTCTGGGAACCCGTTCTCCATGCTGGATTACCCTGCCCAGCCTTTGTGCACGGGGAAGAACTCAGTCTACCTCAACTTGATGTGCCATGCTATGTTTAAGTCCATGGGAGGCCTGTCCTTTCTGAAAGGAGATAGAGGAGGATGAGGAGGGGAGTAGAAGCAGTGTGTGTGTTGGGGAGGGGGACAGGAGAAGAGGGAGGAAAAACTGTGGTTGGAATGTAAAATAAAGGGAAAAACTGTTAATTAGGGAAGAGTAAAAAAACCACACATCCTCTCTAACATTGAATTCTAAAAGTTCTCATCAGTGATTTCTTTTTTTCAGATTTTTGCAAACACTCCTGTGACACTTGTCAGCAGAAACTCTTTCTTCAATCTGCTTCTTAGTTTTGGACCCATTACATTCTCACATCATAAACATTATATTACTAAGGACTCCCTCCCACCTTTACTAAAGCATGCTCTTCCTTTCCCTGGTATTGGATTCAAAGTTCATGTACTTTGAACAATTTGTTTGAATTTCTAGAACCAGACTTTTAAAAATTATGTCAGCAAAATCCAGAGTTCTAGATATTTAGCATTCTGAATATTTCCAAAAATAGGGTTTATACCCCGACTGAGTTCTACAGATTTACACTAGCTCCTTGTTTCATTTGGCTCTACTGTATTTGATGCTAATGCTTATCATGTATCTTTACCATGAGGAAGAAGCCATGCTAAGTTAAGTTTTCAATGTAATGGGGATTTTAACCCTCAAAGGATTCTTTATGTGAGATACTACTTCCCCACTATTTGCTGTTTTTGAGACTGGGTCTTACATGCAGACAAAGCTTGCCAGGTCTCAAAATAATGTCTCAGCCTCTGTGTGCTAGGAGTACAGATATGTTACCACACCAGACTCTTGCTACTTTTTTAAAAAAGTGAGGTCACCAGTGTTCCTAAAGGTTCAGTAACTTGTTCAAGTTAAAGAAGTAATAAATGACAGATCCCTGAACTCAGGTTTTAGTCCACAATTTGTTTAACCAATTATTATAGATTCTCATTATGTATTAGTTGGTCAACTCATCATTATGATGGTTCAAATCCAGTAGGTTCTTACTAGTGAAAACAATATGGAAACTAAAATAATTTACCTTTTCTTGTAAACAGTCTGCTTCTTAGACAAACATGTCTGAAATCGGTTTCTGTTAGCCCAAGAATATAGGACAGTTATTATCTAAAATAAATACCCACTATGCATAATGGTATGTCAACAATGGTAACATTTAGTAAGAATGCTGAAAGGGATATGTAGAGAAATGGCTGCCTTTAAATCATGTATCAAACATTCACTCTTTTTTAGTTTGTGCCCAATCTCTGCCATTATATGAACACACAAAATAAAGCACAGTCAGCCTGAGATTTCACCTTCATATATTTACAAATCAATGAAGCCATAAAATAAAACTGTCAATTTAAAGATTGGCTTCTAAGCCAAAATCAGGAGGAAGTTCTTTGGACAGGCAGACCTGAAATTAGCTTGCCTTGCCTAAAACTGTAATCCTAAGAACAAGGGCACCTGAGGGCTCTTACATACCATGTACATACACCACTAGAGAAGTCAGGAACAGTGCAGACCTAGGCACATTTAGCCAACAGGTGAGTGCTCTTGGAAATCTACACGATGCAGTGGACTGTACTGGTGACCTCACCCTACCTGGACTGAAAGGTTTCTATCATCCAAATGTTTCAGACCCCTATATTTTGGTTCCAAGATATATTGGCCTTTCCCTACATGTCTGAACACCATTTCTTCTTCTAAGTGACTAGCAGTTATGAAAAGCTACCTATAGGTTCTTCATACCTACTTTATTTCTATCTCAGATCTGTGACAGGTCCATCTATAAATACAATTATCTGTCAAACCAGAAAAGGTGAAAAGAGATAAAGGAAACGGGTGTTGTAACTGGAAAAAAACCTACAATGGGACACACTCACTAGAAGAACACCAATGCAGAGACACAAAACACGTGACACAAAAAGCATTGACAACACATATTTTCTGGATTCTAATTAAATTTACTTATCAAATAACCCTTTTTTTCCCAAAGAAAATAAGGCTTAAAAAAAAAAAAAAACAAAAACCAACCAAACTTATAAACCAGAAAATGGATTTAAAAATACATCAGTACACTGAGACAAGGACAGAGGAACCAAGCGTGTTTTTTGATGAGCCCACCTACTTCTAATCTTGCTTTTCATACTTTTTTATCAGTAGGGCCTCATCATTAGCATCTTAAACACAGCAGGCAGAGCTCTAGTTTGTAGACGGTTAGTGTTTACACACAGGCACAGGCCCACCTTATGATCAGATTAAACATCAGAATTTAAAACGAGGTTTTTACCATTTCAATTTGAGTTCTCTGCACAAAGGGCCCTTAAACTGTTGTTTTGGTGTGTGTTGGTGTGTGTGTGTACGTGCATTTATGAACCTAATATATAATTCAATTATTTTGGTACTATACATACAACTATACATTTTTTTCCTGAGTTGCACCAGAAATCTGATTTTCAATGGTAGTGAATGACTCAAAATAATTACATTTCAAGTATTAAAGAAAATCTTTTGAAATTCCAAACACAAAAAGGCAAAAACTTTACTCACATCAGCTAAATAATCTCTATCCTGAAATTATTTGAACTCATCTAAGTCCACTTTACTTTTAAAGTGACTAATTTCCAGGGGCATTCCCTGCCAAATATATAGGCTACAAATCGCTTTATTCTTCTGAAAAGCCACCAATATAAAGTTAACTTTTTATTTTGGAAATGGGCACTTATTTTCAATTAGAGGTATCACTACTACAATCTTAACTTCTTTAACTTTCTCACATACTAAAATTCTGTTAGGAACAACTTAAACACTCATATTTGCAAATGTTCCAAACTCAAATTTAAACTGTTTTAGCAAACTCTCATACTTGGAGACATCTCCACATTTTTTAATCTCTCACTTTCCTTTTCTTTAGATCTAGAAGAGAATTAACAGAAATATTCGAAAAGAAGTCAGAAGAGTTGAACTCATCTGAATACTTTGACTGTATTTCAAATCTCCTAAGACTAACAGCATATCACTCCATCTGCTGTGTTCTCATAAATAAATTACTAACTGCAGAATAACAGCCTAATCAAATGGCAGCAGTTAAACTGTTAAAACCAGTATCATCACTTCTTACCAACTATATTCCACGTGGTTAGCTGCTGATGTGTCTACAGAAGCTCTGCAATCTAGAAGTCTACTGGAGGAGAAGATATGCTGAGCAGTTAAATACTAGGCTCCAACAGCCTGCTGCAATGGCATCTTTTTCCTATGTGAGTCTACCTCACTCTCATGCCAACATTACGGTCTACTAAAAGACTGGACACTGAAGACTTCAGATACACAGAGGTTTATTTTCTAGCTGTCCCTCTCCTTTTGCATTTATGTCAGTGTTTTAAGTTTGAAATTGTAGAATCCAAACCAGGCTTAGATATGTTTTTATTTGATTCTGAAAATATTGTATGGATAACAGTGTCAGTGGCACTGTTAAACAAAACCACACTTGCCCATACTTACCAGATCATAAATAACTGCATCAATTAAAAACCATCCACTTAGTATCCTTGGTAAAACTTTATTATAAATATTCTCTTTCTCCAAATATATTCCTATACCAAAATACTTGTTATGGTAGTCTTATGATGGCTTCCAGAGATAAAACTCAATGTCAAGGTGTGAATAGACATAGGCAACAATGGATAATATGATAGAAAACTACAATTTAAAACAGCTGATTACATTAGCTAATCTAGAACATTAAAGTCCTTATGCTGGTTGCTCAGAAAATAAGTTAAAAGAAAATGTCTTTAAAAAGATGACAAAATATTGAAAAATTAAAAGTAGGAGTTTACTCTGTGTAGAAAAGATCTAGGGAACAAAGGCAAATACAAAGTCAAACTCCACAATGACTTCTCAGGGCCTGTATTCATTAGTGCAGAGAGATAAATACATAAGCCATCAATGGCTTTCACAAATATAGCTGCATGTTTACTTTGCAAATAGGATGTAACAAATCACTACTTAATGATATAAGTGAATTTTTAAAGAGAAGCTATCTTTATGAACTTTAAGGAGAATGTGGTGTTGTTGGTTGTTCAAGAACTATTGATGGTATTCTTCCTAGGAAACAGATTGACATTTTCCTAGTAATTCAAGTCTTCATAAACATAAAAGAAGTTGCTTAACTTCATTTTATTTCTTCCCACTAAATTTGGTATATCCTTTTATTACTAGGACACACAAAAAATTATTGTTCTTTTTTTGTACATGAAAAACCTGTTATATATACAGATCAAACTAATTGACATTTTGAGAATTATACCATTATCAATATTTGTGCTTTTTTAGTTGTTGTCTGTTTAGGTGGGTGGTACAAGGGACTCTATCTTAAATTTTATGTATGGAGAAGTGGCTAGAAATGGCTCAGTGGTTGAGAACACTTGCTGCTCTTAGGACCTGGGTCCATTTAACAGCACCTACTTTGTGATTCACAGCCCTTTGTAACTCTCTTCTGATCTTTTCAGGAATCAAACAGGTAAAGGCTAACACATAACATAAAAATATTCTTTAAACGTGTGTGTGTGTGTGTGTGTGTGTGTGTGTGTGTGTGTGTGTGTGTGTGAGGGTACTCTAGAAGCTAGAAGAAAGGATCAGATCCCGTGGAGCTGGAGTGACAGGCAGTTATAGTAAGCCTTTGCATATGGATACTGGAAACTAACTTGAATCCTATGGGAAAGACACAAGTTCCCTTAACTATTGAGCTACCTCTCTATTACCTCTAATTATTCTTTTAAAATAAAATGTGATAAATTGATTCCACAGTAAGTGGTTCAGTGTACATGTCTTAAGATCAAAAAAAGTAAACATTTGCAATACTGCTCTACGCTGCTTGTCCAGTGACTTAACAGTTCAAAGTGTATATATATATATATGTATATATATACATATATATATACACACTGTATATATATATATATATATATATATACATATATATATACACACACACATATATTTATCAAATATGAACCAATAATTTTCAAATGGAACTGAATGTATATGGATGATAAAAGCATTCACTATACATGCAGAAATATTAAAGAATGGAGGGAACAAAAAAGTTCTATTTAGTATTTTGTTTTATTTTTGTTTTCGTTGTGACACAGGGTTTCTCTGTGTAGCTTAGAGCCTGTCCTGGAACTCACTGTGTAGATGAGGCTGGCCTTGAACTCACAGAGATACTTCTGACTCTGCTTCCTGAGTGCTGGGATTAAAGGCATGCACCACCACCACCCAGCTATATTTAGTATATTTTAAAATATTAGCTATTCTGTTCCTTATAAAATTGCTGAAGTTTTAAAAACCAAATTGTTATTAATTTTTATTTGACACTAAAACAAATATATGAAGACTTTACATGAAATATTGAATTTTTTACAAGTAAGATGATACACATACATACTATTCTGTATGAATAGTTAATTGTCTTTAGCTATATAACCACTTAAAAAAAACCAAACAAACAAACAGAAAGCTTCATATAACTTTTGTGCCACCTAGAAATTTAAGTAGATCTTAGCACTTCAACAGATGTTCTGTGGTAAACCACTTGATATTAAATTTGAGGTTGATTTAACTCTATTTCCTGATACTGACAATAAAAAAGCAAAACTCAATCTTAAGAAATTATTTGAATTACCCAAATGAGTGTATATGTATATATGTATACATATACAATACTCTGAAAGGTTTGTGTTTTTTTAAGGAGCCACATCAAGAATAGTGTTTATATAAATGAGTTTATAAAAATTAAAATCAGAACAAATTTCAGTGTTTGCCATGTGATTACTCTGGCCAATGTTTCTCAATGAGACCATTATCACTGAACTCACTAGAAATACAGGTAGACATTATACCAACTAGCATGAACCTCTTGTTGAGAAGCTACAATTCTGATGTATTTTCAGAATTCTACTTTGAAGCACAGGACACTAAAGTACAATCAGCCAAGGTCTGAACAAAAATTCTCTAAAAATATTTTTTAAATTTAATTACTAAATCAAATTTAACAGCCACTAAATTAGAATTCATTTCATCACCAAAAGTAAAGTTCTTATACAACAAGGTCAAAGTTATGTTAGTGTCTCTAAAAACTACTGCATGAACTAATAAACTAAATGGTTCTTCAAAGCTAGACAATAGCTCAATGGCACTTTGTTGATTGAGAGGCCTATGTGAATATATAAATATAAAATAACTTGTTATTCACAAAAGCAGTAGCTTAAAAAAGGTAAAGATTCACATCAAAAAAGGATTCTTTCTATACTCATACCTCACAAAGACTCAACAGTGTACTTCTGCAGTAAAACGATGTTGGCTAAATCACAAACAAGAAAGCCATTCTGCACAAACTGGCATCTTTTACTGCACAGTGCAAAATCAAACTTCATAGTTGTGAGTATTTCGTCACTGCCATCAACACATCCTCGCTGATATCTGCTAAGATCTGGAGACTGTTTCTTAATCACCCTTGCTATGATAAAACCTATTTCTCAGGTGTTTCCCAAGTTCAACGAAACAATATATGTACAATCCACCTCGTAAGAAACAGGCTCCTTACAAGAACTATCCACTAAGGAGCTAGGAGTAAGAGGCAAAATAATTAAATAATTGTCACTCAACCTTAAAGAAGAGTTCCAAACTGTCTAAAGAGCCCAAAATGAGGTCATTAAGCTAGGTGATAAAGACATGCGGAGGTCTAAGGCTAGGTTGTTAACAAAAGTCGAAGGCCAGTCTCAAGTCAATACTACAACTAAACCAGATTTCTGTTTGCCACTGCCAATTTGATAAGATGACTGAATGCAAATATATCATAAGTGAATCTACTGGCTCCCATCATGGCTATAATGAAGACACAGTGAGAGAAAATGTCAAAATGTGTAGTAAATAAAGTCCTGGAGTAGCTACGTTTCTAGGCCCTTCTCCAAAACAAGTGAGCATCAGGAGAAGAGAGCAAAGTTGCAAGACAGAAACTATCAAATGCTTCTCTCAGTGGCCCACAAATACCAACAAGCGGACATTAGCCTAACAGGCAGAATGATGAGCCTCCAATTAGAATGAGCAACTCATTCCCTCATCCTTATTCCTCTGTGTGCTACTTCCCTCCCCTCCTAACCAGATGGATATCACACTAGCATATCACCCTTTCCTACACCACTGTGTAAGTGACACGCATAGGGTGTTTATACTGACCATCTTTCATAGATGCACAATAAATAAGAGGAGAAAGTGCAGTTCTGGAAGACTGCCTTTCTCGTACAACAGGCTTTGAGGTTCTGCTCTTTAGGAAGGAAGAGATTAGATGTGATTTTGGTTTTCTGTGGGATAATAAAGGATGGACATGGATACTATAAAAGGGAAAATCCTAACCACTGATAAATAGCAAGAAAACAGACACGTCCAGGCCTCTGTCCAAATGTAGGAAGCCGATTACGTGAATTAACCTTCCTCCTCTCCCAAAAATAGCTGATAGTTATTCAATGGTACCATTCTATTTGACTCGTATTTTAAAAATCTCAACTATCTAAAGTACTGTACTAAACAATCTCTGAAGTTTATAAAGGCTACACCTAAAACCCCATGTGCACGTATATTTGTCAAGGGACAGATATACTCACTCGCCTGACATGTGGTTAGGATAGCCACCGACAGACTAAAGCTACATATTTGGTGTTTTGGGCCAAAGTTCTGTATTTTCCATACCATTTCTGTAAGTAGTCCAGTGCCTCCAAACGAGCACCAATCTCAAAAGTGATTCCAGGACGATTTGGGGGCTTTTTACTCATCTTGAGATCCTATTCTTCAGTATTTTCTTTCCACTACCTCAAGAGGAAAAAAGACAGTTAGATTCTAATGCATGAAATGCACAGGGAATATGGCTTAAAGGAACAAACAAAATTTAAGTAACTTTCAAAATAATACATAGAAAGTTATAATACTTTCCAGGTTTTTTTAGTTAGATGATTACCAATACCTGCAGGAAGCATGCAACATGAAGGCAATATTGGCATGGCATTAATAAAAGGAATACAGAAAGGAAAACAAGCTAAAAAGAAGGGACAAGCTATTAAAACTTAAGAATGGCTAAAATGCCTTAAACCTTAACTCAAAAATACCCAAGAAAGTTCCACCCAAGGATGAAAATGCTGTTTCTAAAAATTAAGACAATCCTGTTTATTGAAATCCTCGAGGGTAATATAGCTTAATTTCCAGAAATCTTTCAGGATGTCAAAATGTATAACCCTATATAAAACATTAGGACCCTGGAGGAAGCAGTAGACATGCCCTAAGGAACTGAGGATTCTAAGCAATCTTCTGTAAGATCAGCATGCATTAGTACATACTACCTCAGCAGTACACCACTCCATAATTTTGACAAAAAGTTGCAGAGGGTTATTTTTCTTAAATTTCATGTTTAATAATCAATAATGCTGGAGTTTGACTCTGAGTATGGTTTCATCATTAACTCAACATAGTGCCCACAATGATAATCATTAAAATAAATAAATAAATAAAACCTGCAAAGGAATTCCCTGTAGATCATTCACAGATCAAGTATTTGCTATTGTTTAGGTCACACTGGCCTCCTAGCACACTTGAGGCCTTTTCCACTACTAAGTATTTGAGGGAAATGAATACATTCTCCAAGTATCGGTAGTGGAGTGAAAATACAATTGGTATGCCAAGTCTTATCAAAACACAATTGGTAATCAGGAACATAAAGCTGGTATTGCTGGAGGAAGATGCTTAAAACATGTTTTACATTCCTACTGACTAGACTCTCTCCGGCTTATAAAAAGAACTTCACACAAACACAAAAACCCTAAAAAAACACCTCACATAACTGAAATTTATTTTTATAATGGTTTGGTTACTGCTCAAAACAGGGAAAAACATAATGGCAAACAGAATTCCAAATGTGCCTTCCTGGTTTTTTTTTAGAATCTGAAAAGGGAAACAAAAATAGGGGGGATCAAGATTACAAGCCTGTGCCTAAGGGGCTATAGAACATTCTGGCATGGTTTCAGTGAGGTTAAGATTAGTAGCCTGGGTGCATTGGGTGTAATGGCAACAAATCTAAATATTTTAAATAGCAGTCTTGTAAGTGTGCAACATACAAGGCTGTTACTTAAATGTGCGGAAATCGAATCTGAAGAGGCAACGTGCCAGTTAAGCTAACATTTCCTAAAATCAAACTTCCAGCCTGTAAATCTAATCCCCCCCGTGACTCTCAGGAATGAGGCACCTCCATTCTCTTGTGAGGAAATGGTGAAAATGAAGAAGGCATCTGAATTAAAAAACTTTTACAAGAGACAATCTACTGGAAAGATCCTTACAGCAAAACTGCTCAACACAGAGAAGGGTAGGTGAAACACAACAAGAATGGAAAAAAAAAAAAAGCAGGAAAAGCGGTAAAAAGAACTGCGGTGTGAGGACGGTGAAGTTAGCGGAGATGACAGTGAGAGGACAGAGACAGGAACACAGAGCAAGTGAGCGGTGAGGGAAAGACCGCGAAGCTAAGCAGAGGTGGAGGACAGGACGAGGCGGGCCCATATGGGCAAGGGTGGCAAGGGGAGCCAGGAAAGGCCGCGGCGCGGCTGGCCCGGAGCCCGGGAGCTGCAGGTTGACAGCCGACTACCCGGCAAGGGAAAGAAGGCGGGGGAGAGCGGCGGCGCGCAGACAATAGGGCCGGCGGGTGGCAGGGAGCCGGGTGCCGGCCGAGAGCGACGAGGGCGCGAGTGCGGCCCGGGGACCCGGCAGCCTCCAGGCCCCGCCGCCGCCTCTTACCGACTCGGCCTCCTCTCCGCACAGCAACCGGGCCGTCCGGGGCCGAGCCGGGGTGCGTCAAGGCAGCCAGCGCGGGCCTCGTCCGCGTCTGCCCGGGCAGCGGCCGGGGAGGGAGCAGGAGCCGAGCGAGCCCGGCCCGCGGCGCCGCGTCCGCCTGAGGAAACGCGGGGAGGGAGCCGGGTCCGAGCCCTCAAGCCCGCTCGGGGGTCGCTACCATCGCCGCCTTCGCCGCCGCCACCGCCGCCGCTGCCGCCGCCGGCCAGCCCTGACGCGACGCCGGCCGGGGACGTCAGCCGCCGGCGACGCACCGGAAGCGGGCTGGGCTTCATCACGTGACATGCGAGGGCCGGGCTCACGCGGCGCAGCCGATTGGCGGACAGCTCTGGGGGCGGGGCTTCGATCCGGGCTGGGCACCTAGGGAGTAAAGGGACCCTTAGTGCTGGGAGGAGGATGAAGGCCTTTTTTGCTGTAGGTTTTCATCTTATCTCTTTAGCTGACACACTGGGCAAACGAATGCACCACAGACTTTCCTTTGAGATCTGTTTCAGCCTACATTAACGACAGACGCAATGATCTCTATTACAAAATCAGAGTGTCTCTTGAATGGATTCTTTATCACTGACACTATTCTATAAAAATAACATGTATTAATCCCAACCGCACAATTATACTGCTCTCCAACCTCAGAAATTCTTACTAAACAACTAACAGACGTTCCTAAGAAGTGGAGCGCAGCTATAGCTGTAGCTACCATGACGTGACTTCCATGAGTCTACACAACTAGCGATACGTTTACTGGGTAACTATCATGCCCCAGAGTCTGTCTGTATCAAGCACAAGAGTCCCTGTCCCAGCTTTGAGAAAACCCAAAAGTGATCACAGACAAAATACTACTGAGAGGAAGCGTCTATTTTTCTCTCTCTTTCTCCACTCTTATCACTCTGCCTCCCACGTTTTTAAAGTGCATCATTGCATACAAATGGCACTTATATTTATCTTGCTTCATCGTGTACAGAGAAAACAGCAAAGTAACTCTAAGTTTCAATGATACTGAGATTTTGTAAATTAAGCAAACATACTTATTTCAACATTTTATTCAAAAGACATTCATTCAAAGATATGTTTCTAATAGCTGCACAGTTATACTGAGCTTGGTGATGCTATAAACAATGTAAATAAGACAGCTGATAGATGATTTTTGTCATCCAGTTTTTCTTTTGAATGTCTGAAACATTTCCTCCGTGGTTGTTGTTAGTTCAAATGAACTAAATATTTCTAGAATCTTTCTTCTGCCACAGGCAAAATCATATTTTCTATTTTTCTTAGTAATATGCTTGCTCATTTAATTTGCTATAAACTTAAAATATAAGCAATATTTATTACAGGTACTGGCAATGTATGATGCCAGAGCAACAAATTTCCTATGCCTCAAACTGTGGCTTGCAATGTTTGCAACAATTGCTATTTTAGCAGCACATGTCCTTGATACATCAGGATGAGCCCAGAAAACACACATCATCTACAACAAGCATGCAATTATAAACAAGAATTTAAACATAAAAATGTACAATGTTGAGAGGATGTGTGTGTGTGTGTGTGTGTATGAATTATTTGTTGCAAAGTCTAACCCTCCAAAACTAAAGTAATCTTGGAGGAAGAATCAACTTCTCACTAAATGGAATGAAAATATTAAAATCTAATGAGCTTAGTCTTCTTTGTGGCAAAAGGTCTGGCTTTAAATGCTAATTAAACCGTATTGCTTTAAGAATTTGTTTGCAAATATGGTAGCAGTGTTCATAATAATGAAAGATTTCTACACATCACATCACTGGCAGTACCACTAAAGTTTCTGACTTTCAACCTACACCTAAATCTTCTTTAAATCTGGCAGAAACCCCACTCATCTGTAAACCAGTAAATTTATATATATATGAATACATATATTTATATGAGTATATATATTCTTTACTATGTCGAGTGTCTACCAAACCAATTCCCTAACGAGTGATGACTCTGACAGCCAGCCTGCAGCAAGCAGGGTGGGCCCTTTGTTTGCGAGTTAACCAAGGAGCACGGAGTTTCGATCTGGGCACCAAGTGAAACATCATTGTGGTGAGTGAGTGCTGCAGCAGCCGGGAACAGGGAACTCAGACATACCTCAGCCCGCCTACATTTCCTGGTCATCCTACAGGGGCTATACTGCCCGATACCTCCTCTCTCTTCCTATCCCACCCAGCTTACATCCAGATCCCCCCACCCCCTGTCTCCCTCCCTCCCTCCCTTCTTTGGTGGCATAGCACCTCCCTGCTCAGCCTGCTCAGGCCAGAACCCGAATCGGGAGGGCAAACGGGAGGGTGGTAGCTCCTTTGTCTCCACAGCCAGCCTGGAGCAAGCAGGGTGGGCCCTTTGTTTGCGAGCTAACCAAGCAGCATGGAGTTTTGATCTGGGCACCAAGTGAAACATCATTGTGGTGAGTGAGTGCTGCGGCACCCGGGAACAGCCCGCCTACACTTCCTGGTCATCCTACAGGGGCTATACTGCCCGATACCTCCTCTCTCTTCCCATCCCATCCAGCTTACATCCAGATCCCCCCACCCCCTGTCTCCCTCCCTCCCCCCCTTCTTTGGCAGCATAGCACCTCCCAGCTCAGCCTGCTCGGGCGCTGGGACCGAACCCGAAGCAGAGGGCAAAGGGGAGGGCGGTAGCTCCTTTGTCTCCATAGCCTGCCTGCAGCAAGCAGGGTGGGCCCTTTGTTTGCAAGCTAACCAAGCAGCACTGGAGATCCGATCTGGACACCAGGAGAAACATCACTGGGGAGTGAAATCACTGGGAAGGTACATCAGTGGGCAAGAAGACCTGATCCTGTAAAAGAAGATCCTTAGGGGAGTATTGGGAGGAAGAGATGGGCAGATGCCAATGCAAGAATTCACCCAATAATCTGAAAACAACACGAAACCACCAGAACCCAGCGACCTCACAACAGGAGGACATGAACACCTTAATCAAGAAGAAGTAGAAAAAACTGACTTCATGAAAGTGATTGACACCCTTAAACAGCATATAAAAAACGCCCTTATAGAAATGGATGAGAAGTATAACAGAAAGTTCGGGGAATTGAGTAAATCAGTGAATGATACCCTAGGAAACCAAGGAAAAACAATCAAGCAGATAATGGAAACAGTTCATGACTTGAAAACTGAAATGGAGGCAAAGAAGAAAACACAAACAGAGGGCTGGCTGGTCATGGAAAATCTAGGTAAACGAATAAAGACTACAGAAACAAGCATAACCAGCAGAATACAAGAGATAGAAGAAAGAATCTCAGATTCTGAGGATAACATAGAGAAAATAAACGCACTGATCAAAGAAAACAGCAAGTCCAACAAACTCTCATCACAAAACATTCAGGAAATATGGGACACAATAAAAAGACCAAACCTAAGAATAATTGGAGTAGAAGAAGGGGAAGAAGTGCAGCTCAACGGTCCAGAAAATTTACTTAATAAAATTATAGAAGCAAACTTTCCCAACCTGAAGAAAGATGTACCTATGAAGGTTCAAGAAGCATACAGAACACCAAATAGGCTGGATCAAAAAAAAAAACATCCCCTCGCCATATAATAATCAAAACACAAAATATACAGAATAAAGAAAGAATATTAAGAGCTGCAAAGGAAAAAGGCCAAGTTACTTATAAAGGTAAACCTATCAGACTTACACCTGACTTCTCTATGGAAACCATGAAAGCCAGAAGGTCCTGGATAGATGTACTGCAAAAACTAAGAGACCATGAATGCAAGCCCAGACTACTATATCCATCCAAGCTTTCGTTCACTATAAATGGAGAAAACAAAATTTTCCAGGATAAAAACAAATTTAAACAATACGTAGCCACAAATCCAGCTTTACAGAAAATAATAGAAGGAAAATCACTAACCAAGGAGTCCAACAATGACCACAATAACTCAGACATCTAGAGACCCTTCACCAGCGCAACTCAAAGAAGGGAAACACACAAACCCTACTACTAAAAAAGTGACCGGAGTTAACAACCACTGGTCATTAATATCACTTAATGTCAATGGACTCAACTCACCTATAAAAAGGCACAGGCTAAGAGATTGGATAAGAAAACAGGATCCAACATTCTGCTGTTTACAAGAAACACACCTCAACCACAAAGACAGGCACCTACTCAGAGTAAAGGGCTGGGAAAAGGCTTATCAAGCAAATGGACCTAAGAAACAAGCAGGTGTGGCCATACTAATTTCTAACAAAGTTGACTTCAAACTTAAATCAATCAGAAGAGATGGAGGGGGACATTTTATACTCATAACAGGAACAATTCATCAGGAAGAAGTCTCAATCCTGAATATCTATGCCCCTAATATAAAAGCACCCACGTACGTAAAAGAAACATTACTAAAACTCAAGGCAGCCATCAAACCGCACATACTAATAGTAGGAGACTTCAACACTCCTCTCTCACCAATGGACAGGTCAATCAGACAGAAAGCTAACAGAGAAATTAGAAAATTAATGGAGGTAATGAAGCAAATGGACTTAACAGACATCTATAGAACATTCCACCCAAAGAGGAAAGAATAACCTTCTTCTCTGCAGCTCATGGAACCGTCTCGAAAATTGACCATATACTAGGCAACAAAGCTAACTTACACAGTTACAAAAAAATATTAGTAACCACCTGTGTCTTATCAGATCACCATGGATTAAAGTTAGAATTCAACAACAATGCTATCCCCAGAAAGCCTACAAACTCATGGAAACTGAACAGTCAACTACTGAACCATACCTGGATTAAGGAAGAAATAAAGAAAGAAATTAAAGTCTTCCTTGAATTCAATGAAAATAAAGAAACAACATACACAAACTTATGGGACACTATGAAATCAGTGCTAAGAGGAAAGTTCATAGCACTAAGTGCCCACTTAAAGAAAACAGAGAAAGCACATATTGGAGACTTAACAGCCCACCTGAAAGCTCTAGAAAAAAAAGAAGCAGACTCACCTAGGAGGAGTAGAAGACTGGAAATAATCAAACTGAGGGCTGGATCAACAAAATAGAAACACAGAAAACAATCCAAAGAATCAATGAAACAAAAAGCTGGTTCCTGGAGAAAATCAACAAGATTGATAAACCCCTATCCAAACTAATCAAACGACAGAGAGAGAATACGCAAATTAATAAGATCAGAAATGAAAAGGGGGACATAACCACAGACACGGAGGAAATTCTGAGAGTCATTAGATCTTACTACAAAAGCCTGTATGCCACAAAACTGGAATATTTAAAAGAAATGGACACTTTTTTAGATAAATACCATTTACCAAAATTAAACCAGGACCAGGTGAACAATCTAAACAGACCTGTCAGTCGCGAAGAATTAGAAGCTGTTATCAAAAACCTCCCTACCAAAAAAAGCCCAGGACCAGATGGTTTCAATGCGGAATTCTACCAGAACTTCCAAGAAGACCTAATACCTATACTCCTTAATGTATTCCACAATATAGAAACAGAAGGGTCATTACCAAATTTCTTTTATGAAGCTACAGTTACTCTGATACCAAAACCACACAATGACTCAACCAGGAAAGAGAATTACAGGCCGATCTCACTCATGAATATCGACGCAAAAATCCTCAACAAAATACTGCAAACCGAATCCAAGAACACATCCGAAAAATTATCCATTATGATCAAGTAGGCCTCATTCCTGACATGCAGGGCTGGTTCAACATACGAAAATCTATCAATGTAATCCAGCATATAAATAAACTGAAAGAAAAAAACCATACAATCATTTCATTAGATGCTGAAAAAGCATTTGACAAAATTCAACATCCATTTATGTTAAAAGTCTTGGAGAGATTAGGGATACAAGGGTCATACCTAAATATAATAAAAGCTATATACAGCAAGCCGACAGCTAACATCAAATTAAACGGAGAGAAACTCAAAGCCATCCCGCTTAGCTCAGGAACACGACAAGGCTGTCCACTTTCACCATACCTCTTCAATATAGTGCTTGAAGTTCTAGCAATAGCAATAAGACAACATAATGGGATCAAGGGA
The DNA here is from genome assembly GCF_037038515.1 of Microtus pennsylvanicus. Lineage (NCBI taxonomy): Eukaryota > Metazoa > Chordata > Mammalia > Rodentia > Cricetidae > Microtus > Microtus pennsylvanicus. The sequence continues at coordinate 40,041,270 of NC_134580.1, forward strand.
ATTCAAATTGGAAAGGAAGAAGTTAAACTTTCGTTATTTGCAGATGATATGATAGTGTACATAAGCGAACCCCAAAACTCCACCAAAGAACTTTTACAGCTGATAAACAGCTTTAGTAATGTGGCAGGATACAAGATCAACTCCAAAAAATCAGTCGCCCTCTTATACACAAAGGATATGGAAGCAGAGAGGGAAATCAGAGAAGCTTCTCCATTCACGATAGCCACAAACAGCATAAAATATCTTGGGGTAAATCTAACCAAGGAAGTGAAAGATCAATTTGACAAGAACTTTAAGGCATTGAAGAAAGAAATTGAAGAGGATACCAAAAAATGGATGGACATCCCTTGCTCTTGGATTGGGAGAATCAACATAGTAAAAATGGCAATTCTACCAAAGGCAATTTATAGATTCAATGCAATCCCCATCAAGATCCCATCAAAATTCTTCACAGATCTGGAGAGGACAATAATCAACTTTATATGGAAAAACAAAAAATCCAGGATAGCCAAAACAATCCTATACAATAAAGGATCTTCTGGAGGCATTACCATCCCTGACTTCAAACTCTATTACAGAGCTACAGTAATGAAAACAGGGTGGTACTGGCATAAAAACAGAGAAGTCGACCAATGGAATCGTATAGAAGACCCGGATTTAATCCCACAAACCTATGAACACCTCATTTTCGATAAAAGAGCTAAAAGTATACAATGGAAGAAAGAAAGCATCTTCAACAAATGGTGCTGGCACAACTGGATGTCAACCTGTAGAAGAATGAAAATAGACCCATATCTATCACCATGCACAAAACTCAAGTCCAAATGGATTAAAGACCTCAATATCAGCCCGAACACACTGGAGCTGATAGAAGAGAAAGTGGGAAATACCCTACAACAGATGGGCACAGGTGATCGCTTCTTAGGTATAACCCCAGAAGCACAGACATTAAGGGCAACATTGAATAAATGGGACCTACTAAAACTGAGAAGCTTCTGTAAAGTAAAGGACACTGTCACTAAGATACAAAGGCAACCTACTGACTGGGAGATGATCTTCACCAACCCCGCAACAGACAAAGGTCTGATCTCCAAAATATATAGAGAACTCAAAAAACTAGACTTTAAAATGCTAATTAACCCAATTAAAAAATGGGGCACTGAACTGAACAGAGAATTCTCAACAGAAGAAGTTCAAATGGCCAAAAGACACTTAAGGTCGTGCTCAACTTCCTTAGCAATCAGGGAAATGCAAATCAAAACAACTTTGAGATATCATCTTACACCTGTCAGAATGGCTAAAGTCAAAAACACCAAGGATAGCCTTTGCTGGAGAGGCTGTGGAGGAAGGGGTACTCATCCATTGCTGGTGGGAATGCAATCTTGTGCAACCACTGTGGAAGTCAGTGTTTCAGTTTCTCAGGAAATTCGGGATCAACCTACCCCTGGACCCAGCAATACCACTCTTGGGAATATACCCAAGAGATGCTCTGTCATATGATAAAAGCATTTGTTCAACTATGTTCATAGCAGTATTATTTGTAATAGCCAGAACCTGGAAACAACCTAGATGCCCTTCAATGGAAGAATGGATGAAGAAAGTATGGAATATATACACACTAAAGTACTACGCTGCGGTAAAAAACAATGACTTCTCGAATTTTGCATGCAAATGGATGGAAATAGAAAACACTATCCTGAGTGAGGTATCCCAGACCCAAAAAGATGAACATGGGATGTACTCACTCATAATTGGTTTCTAGCCATAAATAGGGGTCACGGAGTCTACAATAGGTGAACCTAAAGAAGCTAAGTAAGAAGGTGAACCCAAGGAAAAACATATAGTTATCCTCTTGGCTAAGGGAAGTAGACAAAATTGCCGGGGATAAAATTGGGATCTTGGGGGTGGGGTGGGATGGGGGTAAGGGGAGATGGGGAAAGAAAAGGTAGAAGGGAAGGAGGGGGGACTTGGGGAAACAGGAGGATCGGGATAAAGGAAGGTTGGACAGGGGAGCACGGAACCACAATTCTTAGTTAAGGGAGCCACTTTAGGGGTGGCAAGAGACTTGACCTTAGAGGGGCTCCCAGGTGCCCAATCTGAGGTCCCCAGTTAGTTCCTTGGGCAGCTGAGGATAGGGAACCTGAAATGACCCTATCCTAGAGCAATACTGACGAATATCTTGCATATCATCCTAGAACCTTCATCTGGTGATGGATGGAGATAGAGACAGAGACCCACACTGGAGCACTGGACTGAGCTCCCAAGGTCCCAATGAGGAGCAGAAGGAGGGAGAACATGAGCAAAGAAGTCGGGGCCACGAGGGGTGCATCCACCCACTGAGACAGTGGAGATGATCTACTGGGAGCTCACCAAGGCCAGCTGGACTGTGACTGAAAAAGCATGGGATAAAACTGGACTTTCTGAACATGGCGAACAATGAGGGCTGATGAGACGCCAAGGACAATGGCACGCGGTTTTGATCCAACGCAATGTGCTGGCTTGGTGGGAGCCTAGCTAGTTTGGATGTTCACCTTCGTAGATATGGACGGAGGGGGGAGGACCTAGGACTTACCACAGGGCAGGGAACCCTGACTGCTCTTCGGACTGGAGAGGGAGGGGGAAAGGAGTGGCGGGAGGGGGAGAAGAGTGGGAGGAGGGGGAGAAGGGTGGGAGGAGGGGGAGGGAAATGGAAAATTAATTATTAAAAAAATAATAATAAAAAAAGAATGATGATCTTCTATTTCAGCTGGAGCACAAATACAGAGTCCCTCAAATAATACTGAGAAGAAGAAAACTGGGAAGGACTGCCTCCTTACACTTGCAAGGAACCCTGAACAAACTCAGTGGGCAACACACAGAACAGAGATGTGAAAGTGGAATGGAGACTTGCTGAGAGGAGTTCTAGTGAGAGAAGGGATAAGGAAGGGTAATGGGGTGTGAACATGATGAAAATTTGTCCTCTAAGTGTGTAAAATTATCAAAAACAGAAAAAAATTTAGCGGCCCTGAGTTCTAATGTAAACTGATGCCTTGAGTGGCTTGTGTTCCTGTGGAGTTCATACCCGCCCTCAGATTGCATGTTGGAAATGAGGATGTCATGTGTAGTTGTCACTAAGCTGCAATAGGAAATCTTTAGTACTCAACAAAAAGTCACCAGATCTGCTAAAAAGCCTGAAGTGCCAATGCAGCTCTTTAGCTTGAAGAATTACCCCCACGTCATGCATGACATCTGAATGTCCATCCAGATACTAATATGAATGAAAAAAGACTTGTTAAAAATTGAACATGCCTAAAACTGCGTCTCAGGTATAAACTCAAAGTAAGTTTGAAGGAATATTCAATTTCCAGAGAATGATGCCACTATGTTAGGAAGGAAAATTGTGCACTTTTTCTACCCATCAACAGGAGGCACTGCTAGGACAATCTTGTATCCATATGTATTTGTATCTATTGCAGTCAAGAGGAATTCAACTGAGATGTAAACACCTGAGTACTACATTGTATCTTTTTGTAAATTATGACTGAAAATAGTGCATTGAGCTATTTTATTGTACATTATTTCTACACTTGATCTTTTGGTTATCTCTGTGTCATTGTCTTAGAATTTTATTGCTATGAAGAGATACCATGACTACAGCTTTATAAAGAAAAACATTTAATTGGGGCTGGTTTACAATTAAGAGATTTAGTCCATTACTGTCATGACAGGAGGCATGATAGCAGGCAGGCAGGCATGGTGCTGAAAACCCTTACCCTATCCCTAACCTAAAAGGTAGGTGAGAGTTCTACATCTGGATTGCAGGAAGAAGGAAGAGAGAGTACCACTGGGCCTGGTTTTAGATTCTGAAACCCTGAAACCCACTCCCAGTGATACACTTCTTCCATCAAGGCCACAACTACTCCAACAAGACTACACCTCCCAATAGTGTGACTCCCTATGATCCTATTTGTGCCCATTTTAACTCAAACCACCACAGTTATATTGACATTTGGGGAGTGTACAAGGAATTACTTAATTACAGTAGATTAGTACATAATCTACTCTAAAATGGAGGCATTAGATGCGACAAAACTAACAAAAATTTCACCTAGGTCTAGGCACATGGTTCAGAAGTTAAGGCTCTTTCCATGCAAGTATAAGAACTAGGGTTTGTATCCCCATAACCCAAGTAAATGCTAAGCCGGTGGACAGACATGGTGGTACTCAGATGGCAGAGACGGGATCCTTGGTGCAAGCTAGATTAGTTGTAATGTTAAACTCTGGGTCTAATTGAGAGGCCATGCCTCCATGACTAAGGTGGAGAGTTACCAAAGAAGACTCTTACCATCAACCTTGGGCCTCTACAAGCACACACATTCACATACACCTACACTCTTGAAAAATTACTCACATACACATGAGGCCGAGGAGAAAGAAAAAGAGAGAAAGAAAGGAAGGAAAAAAGGAAGACAGGGAGGGAGGGAGGGAGGGAAAGAGAGGAAGAAAGAAAGAAAGAAAGAAAGAAAGAAAGAAAGAAAGAAAGAAAGAAAGAAAGAAAGAAAGACCTCACACATTGCATTTCCTCATTGTCATACGGAGTCTGAATTTAAGATCAGGGCATTGACACAGGGAAGAGAAGACTCTAAGAGCATCTCCCAGCCATGTAACTGAGCCATATATTCCTGCCCCCTCTCTATTCTCTCCACTCAGCAGACCCTCTTCCAGATGGTGGACGTAAGCCATCAGTCACTCCAACTCCAAATATAGAAAGAAAGGCCTTACAGCTGTGTTTGGGCAGAACCAAACAAGCAGCGGGAAAAGTATCTTGAAACAACACTTGTAAGGCAGGAATCATTGATCTGAATTCCTCCAACACTAGAAATATGAATGTGGAACCATAATGCTTGCTGGAATATTTAACAACTGAGCATGTATGTAACTTATAGCAGGGAAAAAGTCATTGCTAAATAGAAGCTATCCTCAGAAATACAAGACAGATATTTTTCTGTTCATCTAATATTTGTAATTAGCTTCATCAAAGACATAATAATTCAAGAATATTCATTAATGGACTAGTTTAATGAAGAACCGCTGCTGCAATAGTCAGCGCTGGCAAATATTCTCATTCTACCAGATTTGAAAATGGTGCTAATGTAACTTCTTTCAGCTGAATAAAAGCTCGCACGTCTTATTCTCTGACTATACCCAGTTATCAGGCTGTTCAGAATGTATCAATTACAGACAAACCTCCAAGCTAGCAGCAAACTGGAAGACATATCTCCAGATGTTACTAGACCTTTCTATTCACATAGCTAAAGAACCAATCTTATTGACTACCGGCTATAGCATAATACTAGGATGTCAGATGATATCATTTTACATATATAATTTATACGAATGTATAAGTTAATATAAATACATATTTATGAAATGTTTATGTGCTACTTATGTTCACTTGAGTTTCTGCAATTTTAAAGACTTTCTACTTTGGTAGAAGTATTTTAAGATATCACAGTTCCTACTTCTAAAAGTATATGTGTGTGTGTGCGTGCGTGCGTGTGTGTATACAGATATGTGTGCATGTATGTGTGAACATGCCCACGTGCAGGTGTACGTTTGCCATGAGAGAGACAATGTGTTGCAGTGTGCCAATTGTTCTGAAGCAAGAATGGCCTGCAGCCATTTATCCTGCAATCCTGGACACTTTTGAGAGTGTAAGAAAGTGCTAGTTATTAATAATTATTTTAGAGCAACAGGTGTACTCCCTGGCAGCCACAGACAGACATACAAAATCATGCCATATACAGCAAGAAACAGTGCTAATAGTAAGGTCAGGGCCAGAAAGTGGTGGTGCAAATCTTTAATCCCAGCACTCGGGAGGCAGAGGCAAGTGAGTTCAAGGCCAGCCTGGTCTACAGAGCTAGTTTGGGGACAGTTAGAACTCTTACACAGAGAAACCCTGTCTTGAAATATGGAGAGAGAGAGAGAGAGAGAGAGAGAGAGAGAGAGAGAGAGAGAGAGAGAGAGAGGAAAAGGAGGAGAAAGAGGAGGAGGGGGAGGAGGAGGAAGAAGGAGAAGGAGAAGAAGAGGAGGAGGAGGAGGAGGAGGAGGAGGAGGAGGAAGAGGAGGAGGAGGAGGAGAAGGGTACCTTATTTAAAACAGTATTTGACTTGGGAAATCTTCTTGAGGCCTCAAAACATGATCTCCTTAGCCATGCTAAGAAAGAAGTAGGGCTCTTTTCTTTCAGCTGCTGTGGTGGCAGATGGTACCTTCTCTGATTTTTCTTATTTGCTGGTATCATTTTTACTCTCTATAATAGCATCTCTCAAGTTTTACCCCCACCAACTCATCTGTATTAGACTTCCCTGGGTTGTTTGCTAAAATACAAACACCTAGGCTCTAATTTTTATTTGAGTTTGGGGGTGATGTCTTAATAAACCACACTATGGGCCTTCTGTGGACAAAATTATCAGATCCAAAGGGGGTGAGGACTTGTTTGTTCGATTGTGATTAATGGAGAAGACCTGGTTCACAGGAACTTGCTGAGCAAACATTAGGATTTGAGTTCAAATCCCAATCACCTGTATAAACAACAACAACATATCTGGTCTTGGCCATGTTTAGGCCTATAACTCCAATGTTGTGTGGCAAAGACAAGAGAGTCATCTGGGACTCTGGTTGCCAGTCTAACTCAAGATTTAGCAAGAGACTCTACACATGTGGAGCAAACCCCATATCTTCCAGCAGCCTCTGAGGGCAACACACACACATGAACACACACATGCACACACCACACAGGAAAATTTAATGGAAACAGTCTTAAACACAAAGAGAACTTACTAAACTGGAGAATTAGTATGAGATAAGGATATGACTTCCTTTGAGGTTAGTTTGACCTAACATCCTGCACTCTATTTCTGAGGCTGGCTTGGGTCTTAGCATCTATATTTTGGTTCCCAGCAGCTTCAGTTTTCTCATTGAAATACTCTGGAACAAAAAGACAAGTTTTAGAAGCCATTCTTTCACTGACCTAAATCAAGTTCAACTCTGACTGAAGAGTGCCCATAAGTGTAGCTTGTCCTGATCTGACGGAAACCCAAATCCCTACCCTGCATGTAAAAGTCAAAACTCTCCCAAACCCTACCAGCTGAGGGATGGAAGTGAGTGGGAACTTTAAAGGAAAGCAGGGATGCTTCCTCTAAAAGAAAAAGTGAGAGCTGGCAACAAAAATAACTAATATTCAGCTCAAATGGTGTAGACTAATTGTAGCTCCAAATTACAGTTTACAGCCATCCACCACAGCTGAGCATGTACTTCCTGGGCCGCAAAATTAGAAAATCAAGTCCAATGAAGGACAAATCCAGTGAGAGACTGGTGTGAGCTGGTTCCAGAGTCCTTGAGTGTTCCCTTTTCCAGCCGCTCTACAATTTAGGGATACAATTTTGGGAATTGTTGCAACTTCAGGGAAGAGACCGAGTAGCAGAACACAGCAGTCATACAAACTAACGGCCACCAACACTGTCCCTTTCAATAAGTGTATTCTTTGATTTAACTTACTGAATTTTTAATTCTGGATTTAAAAACCTCCAACTATTGTTTGGTGCAGAAGTACGTATACAAGTTTGGTAAGATGAGGCACAAATTATTGGCTTCAGTTTTGAGTTAGATAGCTTTGAATATACAAAATGAATACAAAATTATCAGGGTAAAGGAGTCCCTCAATGGTGGAAATTAAAAAGTACTCTTTTACCCTGTGTTCCATCCTTCAGTAGCTTAAAAATAAATAAGTAAATAAATTGTGTCAGAAAAAGATAAACCAAGGTCTCTAGGTGATAGCTTCTTGAAACATGCTCAGTCTGATGGCATCTTCAAATGCAATGGACAGCCGGGGGTTTGCATTCACTTACTAAATCACTTAAAAGCTTATGCCTCACATAAAGGAGGCAGATTAAACACCCAAAGTGTATGTCTATTCTAGAGACTTGGAAGTTCTAGAAAAAAAAAATGCCAGCCAATTTGGTTCTTGGAACTGTCATTGGTCTGCAGTTGGCCATCTTCTCATTGCTTCTTGACAGAGTGGTAAGAAGTCATCTCTGCTGCCTCTTCTAAAGCACAGATATCATTCATGAAGGCCCTGCTTTCATGACTCACATAATTCCCAATGGCCCGACCTCTAGGCACCACCACATTGAGGATTAGCACTTTAATATGAGAATTTAGGAAGTATATATTTAGGTCATCGCAGTCTTCAGGGTGTTTGTGTTTGTATTAGGCATCCCTTCTCTAATGCTAAAATGTGAGTGTCTTAAAGTATGGGTGTAGGAAGCAAAAAAGAAGAAAAAAAAGAGGCTTCTACACTAAAGTGAATTTCTGTGATGGAAGATGGCTACAGAAACAAACACGATGTGAGGCCAAAGATAAAACATCATGAAGTAAAAGAATTGTAGGAATCCATGCATTCTTCTTGGAGAGATCAGGAAAGAGTGCATGAAGAGAAGGGGCCAGACTTTTAACTAGGATTTGAAGGATAACACCTCTATGCAAAATTCAACAATTTATTTTAAATTTATTTTATGAGTATAAGAGTGTTTGGTCTATATTTATGTCTGTTCACTGTGTGTGTTCTTGGTACCCTCAAATATCAGAGAAGGCATAAGATTCCCTGTCACTGCTATTACATATGGTTGTGAACTGCTGTGTGGGTACTGTGAGATAAACCAAGGTCCTCTGAATAAGCAACAGGTGCTCTTAACTGCTGAGCCATCTCCCCAATCATCTCCTACAAACCGTAATTATTGGTCCCTTATAGTTCTTCATAAGTGTGAGTCAGTAACAACAGAATTTTGACTCTATTTCCATTTCTTTCACACAGGCATTTATTAAATATCCCCAGTGTTCCAAGAATCCAAGAACAGTGTGAGGCTTAACTGTGTGTTGGGTGGGTGTCAATTCACATAGCTTTGCCAGTACATGGACCTAAACATTCTTCTGTAGAGGCCAGAGCCAAAAATACTGATCTCTACCTTCCCACCTTGAAACAGTGTATTGCATTGAACTAGAGGCTCATAGGTTTGGTTAGGCTGGCTAGCTCAGAAGCTTTGGGGATCCACCTATACAACCCGTCTGGCTTTTGATGTAGGTCCTGCAAATTCAAACTCAGGTCCTTATATTTGCAGAGCAAGAGCTGTGACGTATTGAGTCATATCTCCAGCCTCCAATTCCTAGCCATAAGACATTTAATAGTGAACAGGTCATTTGCATTGCATACAAGGGTTAGCATGCAGGAACACACAATCATGTAAACTTGACCACTTGAAATTTGCCTCGCTGTTCGTCCTCTTATCCTACATCCCCAAGTTAACTGCTGGATGTTGAGATAGAGGAGGTTATTCTCTGTGGAAAGGGTTAGGGGAGGATGATCCCAGAGGGTATGTTGGCATCAGCATTGCTACCCCCCTGGCTTGCTGGCTTCCCCTTGTAAGATTCTGAAGCAACATCCACTGTGGTCAGCTACTGGGACTTCCTCTCTAGTGACTTGGCAAGATTCTACAGAAACAACTTTACCCTAATAAGGACAAGTATCCTTTGTTTTTCTTTTCTTGTTTTAGGACTAGCCATATCCTAAAGATTATAGAAAATTGTAACGTTGAAGAAAATAAATCTATTGGCTTCTTCCATGCTATTGCTTATTTCAGTAGCAATCCCAAACAGTAAAGTGTATCCGAGGCAGGGATTTGGAATAAGGTTAGAAATTAGGTTAGGTTTGATATGGAGCCAGCAGTTTAGAAAGTAGATATGTCTCTGGTTGGTTTTTCTTCATGTTAATGGGCATTGCAAAGCTGTTTCATGGAGCTGTAATGAGAATTGAATGGAGAAAACAAGACTCACATGCTTCCTAAACAATAAAGAATGTTCATATGCCAGAGGCTTCCCATTGGTCCTCTCACCTTTCTTGGTGGTCCATGTACCTGAGGGTAGCTCTACCTCCACTCATTACATGCTCATGAAAATACACATTTTCTGAGAAATATTTAGATATTTTACATATACCCTCAGGCTTTCTGCTGGGGATCATGGAGAACAATCCAAAACTATTGTTGCCTCCTAGCTGATGGTTTTCCTCATCTGCTCTCCTTCTCTCTCTATTTCTCCCTCTTGTTACCTTTCTCTTTTGAAAACACTCATGTTCTTCAAGTTTCAGGGAAATAGATAAACCCTAAAAGATTCATTAGGAACAAATACAGACAAAATTTAATCCGAAAGCAAATACTAAATGTGCTGAAATGAGTTTAATCACATAGAAATTATAGATTGCCAAACTCAGAAGGCTCCAATAGAGAATTCGTATTGTGTCACTATCTGGACAAGAAAGACCATAGCTTTTATACAGGGGTTAAAGTTGAATCACTTTAAGTGCCTCACAATCTACCTAGCCTGACGATTTTTCTTATTTGCCTTGTCCTACTGTATAACTTCCAACTGTATCATTATCACATCTTCCCTATACTCATGTGAATAATCTCTATCCTTCCTTCCACAATCTTCACAAGGTAGAATACCCTTGGTATTCATATCCTACAATATGGTGACAGATTAGACAGTCATTATGATCTACCTAGTTTTCATCAAACTTCAAACTTTGAAGACAGTGTGGTGGTTTGGATAAGAATGCTCCCCAGCTCATATATTTGAATACTTAGTCACCAAGGAGTGGCACTATGAAAGAATTTAAAGGATTAAGAGTCGTGGCCTTGTTGGATGAAATACATCATGGGAAGTGGGCTTTGAGGTTATCAAAGCCCAAGACAGGCCCAGAGTTACCAGCTCTCAGCCTGAGGATGAGGATATAGCACTCAACTCTTGCTTCAGTGCCATGTTGCTGCCATGCTCCCTGCCAAGATGACCATGAACTAAGCCTCTGAAACTGCAAGCAAACCCCCAGTTAAATTCTTTCTTTTTTAAGAGTTGCCTTCATCATGGTATCTCTTTAATAGCAAAAGAACAGTGACTCAGACAGTGTCCATGAATGAATCCTATGACACTTGGTGGAAATCCAAGAAGCAAGTCACAGATTTGGGCCCAAGCCCAGCATGTCAGCAATTAAGAACAAAGAAACAAGTCTAAAATGAATTATAGGTAGTGATACAAACATAAGGAATGTGATTAAATAAAACGGAAGAAATATGCCAACTGTGTTTTTGATGTAAAACATAGCCAAAGAGGTGCTAAGGTACAAGAAGATTATGAGAAAGAACCCACAGACTCAGAGCTTCTTGTCATTTTTCAACTTCTGCAAAGAATCAAGTCTGTTGGGGGAATTTTGCAGGCCCATGGAAAGCTCATCTTCTTAACTTTTGGGTGTAGATAATGAGTGCTTTGGAAATAAAAGCTTTTAGTATCCAGAACAAGATGCCCAAACCAGTTGCCCGAGGTGCTGGCTTCATTGCTAGAACATGCCCTGTACTGAGCACATTGATCACTCGCAGGATCCAGGGCTTTCACATGGGAGCATCAGACCTTCTAGTCTCAGAGTTCCATGATCTTGCCCTGTCCATCCATCAGTCCTCTTTCTAGAGTCTTGGTGGAGTTTATTCTGCGTGGTTCTTGTTGGACAGAGAATCCAAGATTGTTCCATGGCCTCCATATCAAGAGGGATCACATTGGGGAAGAGGTCATTGTGAGAGTCTAGATTTGAATTCTGCCATTATGATGGATTTGTCTCTTGAATGTCCTCTGGGGAGAAATGAATACACCATGCTTGAAAGTCAAGGGTGGAGAATGTATGTATCTCTGACATAAGCCTAGAACTATAGTAAATTAGAGATTATTTCAGTAATATCCTCCTCCTCCAGCTATCTGCTCTTTGTCTTGTCCATTACTCTGACTGTGATGATTCATTTGGTAAAATAAACTTTTTACTCTTTGGAGACATTGAGCTTGGCCATTCAGGTTGCTTCAACTCATGCATGGCATACGAGTGGAAATTTCAAACACCTGTTGTACAAAAGAGCTTTGCAAGTCATTATGTGTTTCTGTAAACTCTCTTGTTCTTTTCACTCTGCATTAAAATGAGGATGTCTGTGCCTGGGAGGTGGATCATCAGTTAAGAGCTCTTGTGGCTCTTTCAGAGAACCTGCGTTGAGTTCCCAGAACCCATGTAGTAGCCACTAACAAACATTTGTAACTCCAGTTTCAAAAAATCCAATGTTCCCTTCTATGTCCCTTGGTCACTGAATGCACATGGAGCACTTTCACACATGCAGGCAAAACACTCATACACATGAAATAAAATAGAAGACCTTTTTGAAAATAGAATTTTGAAGAAAGGGAGATGCTTATCATGGGGCTGATTCTCCAGTCTTTGATACTAAAACAAGCTTGGCCTAGGGCTAGGGCTTTAGCTCTAAGTAGAGTACTTGCCTAGTATGTGTAAATTCTTAAGTTCAATACCCAGTACCCCCAAAATAAAATACTATAATAGCCCAAAGTACATAAGACTGTAGCCATTGTACAGCTAACTAACACAGGACAGGACATGAGAATAACTAGCAATGACGCGGGTCATGCAATTGTAAAATCGGGAGCAAACCTCACACAAGTATACACGATTTGTTAGAGTCAAATTTGGTGCTTTTTTTTATATTTTTTGAGACAGGATTTCTCCGTAGCTTTTTGGTTCCTGTCCTGGAACTAGCTCTTGTAGTCCAGGCTGGCCTCGAACTCACAGAGATCCGCCTGCCTCTACCTCCCGAGTGCTGGGATTAAAGGCGTGCACCACCACCGCCCAGCCGAATTTGGTGTTCTTATAAGCAGTCCAGAATGGGAACACAAACAACAGTTGATGAGGTTCAGAAAATTTGCATGGAGGGGAGAAAAGCCACGGAAACTGAAGTGTTTAAGAATCAATCAGAATCAGATCTGTCGCTGACAGCTGTGTCGTCCGGCTCCCACCCGACAGTCCTAACCCTCAACACCTCAGATGCTTTGAAAAGAATCTGAGGTTGTCTCTTCACAGCCATACTTACTTACTTCTCTCTTAGGCTTTGTAAAGCTGGTGATGAGGACTCAGTAGGGACTGGAGCTTTGGGCTCAGCCCATAGAAAGATCCAAATGTCTTTTGCAGGTATGTATGAGTAAGATATAAACAGTCTGACCTACACAAATTGTTTGCTTGTTGTAACAAATAGCCTGTCAAAAAGCAACATGGGAAGGAAAGAGTTTATGTGGACTACAATTCCAGGCTGCAGGGCATTATTTTGGAGAAGTCAAGCCAGGAATTCAAGCGGCTCGTTGCATTGTATCCACAGTTAAAAGCAGAGACAGAATATATACACCCTTGCTTTCTTGCTCTCAGTTGGCTTTCTCTGTTCTTAATATAGTCCATGAAGCGCTGCTGTCCACAGTGAGCTGGATCTTCCTATATGATCTAACCATATGGTAGCCCCACAAAGATTTGGCCACAGGCCAATCAGATCTAGGCAATTCCTCAATTAAGACTTCTGTCTCAGTTAAATCCTAGTTGTGCCAAGTTGACATTTGAAAGTAACCAGATGTGGACCTTTTCATAGCCAGCCAAGGCTCCTACTCCATTTCTACATTTCGCCTTCTGTGCAAGTTCGTGGGTAGAGAATGAAATGCAGAGAAAAGTTCGGCTTAGTCATGGTGACCAATTGCAAAGCCACCACCTGTTAAAGTAAAAGCATATCACCATTAACAACTAAGGTTCAAACATTTGTTTTTTTCCTGTGGAGTAATTGCTGTGATAAAATGACTTCCCTACAGCTCTTTAGGGGTTATTAACTTTCCCTAGCTATGACCAGAAGAGCAATGCCAGGCTGTGATCAAATTCTGTACTCTGTGTGTGAAAAAGCACAGACTGACTTAGATGGAAAACACACAACTCATGTATTTTTGAGTTCCTAATGTGCAGTGGACCTGGAAATAAATGTAAAGCTGGTAGATGGCAAGAAAAACAGACCATATGCTCCCAACACTCACAGTAAAGCAGAAGATAGAACATCAACAGACTCTTGGTTCATTACCTGTAGCTACAATGCACATTCCTAAGGACAGCGTAGAGAGCCACGGACTCTATAGCTCAATGTAGGAGGGACAGAGCGGGTTAAAGAACAAGATGGAGAGACAAAGGTGGTACGTTACAAAGGCTCTAAGGTGAAAGCAAAACTGAGCAAGATCAAATGCTAAGGTCAGAATGGTTGGATTTTAGACAACAAAATGGATGCACTATGAGGCTAAAACTAAGGCAACACTGGACCTCATAGGACTTTAGAGGCCACAGGGATGATTTTGAACTTATTGTGAGGAAGTAGCAAAGACTAGCCCTTGAAGGTTTTAATTTAAGGAATGACATCATCAGATTTTCATAGTGAGATAATTCTGTATGTAGTATGCATAATGTATTGGAGAGAGACCAAGTGACAGTTGGAATGTTAGCATAAAACCTCGGCAGAACGAGGTGATAGCTGAGGGCTTTAGGAAGAGACAGCAGAGGTGGGTTCTGTGTGTGAAATAATACTGATGTCTCCCAGCATCAACAAAACATCAGTACTGTAAGGATTCCTAAGAACTGATGACACCAACTTCTCCAACAGACTGACCAAGCAACTCTTCAAAGAGAAGTCAATTGATAAAATCTAATAAGGAATGCATCTTGCATTTTTTTCTCAGATACCCAGCTATTTCTCTTGTCTTTCATCTCATTTAATTTTCCAAGGCAACTTTGGGAGTATAGATTATTACATTTAAATTTGAGAAAATCGCAGCTCAAGGAAGCAAAGTAACAAGTAGGCCATTTTAATCTTAGCCTGTGAGACTGTGAATCCCAGGCTCTTTCCACTACTTGGTGTTAGCTCAGTGTTGCTGGGATGATTTAATTCTATTGTCGCTTAAAAAGCATCGATGTTTACAGAAGCACAAAGTAATTTGAACCCTAATAAAAAGTAAATGTAGAATGTTACCCGTTGAACATTTTGAAAAAAATCAGACTTTTTTGATTCAACAGTTTAGTACTGTGCAAATTCTCATAAAAATCACACAATCATATATCTTTATAGCATCCTGAATTTAACAGCTTTGATATATTATCTTCCATATAATTAGGTTAATTGGACCAAGAACATAATTATATACTACCCATAATTAAATGTGATCAGAAAATGACAGACAGGAAGAGTTGCTTGATTAAAAGTTTTTATCGTGTTCATACAGGTTGGGGTGACACAGTAACTCTAAGAAGCACCCTTCATTGACCAGAAGGTATCCAGCTGACCTGACTCTGGGTTGTCCATGTTCTACCACGGTCAAGGAGATTTGCTATCTTCACCATGTTCCACTATGTGAACACCACTGATACGATCATGACAGGAAGTATGACCTCACTCTGCTGCCCTGCCTCTGGTTCAGAAGGCTGATTTTGAAAGTAAACAAGGGCTGCGAGGCTTGACTCTCCCAAGAATGACAAGCTATTCTATTCTAGGAAACAGTTAAAAGCTCCAGAGGCCACCGAAGAACTAAACTGCACTGTGGATGCCTCCAAGTAGCAGGGATGCGGGCAGTTTGCACCAGAAGGGAAGACGGGATTCCCTTTGTGAAGGAACTTCTGCACCTGTTGGCATTCTAACGGGCTTTCAGCTGAAGGACTGCGGGGTCCAGATTTCATCACTGCCAACCACGGGGAAGCTTCGTATTTCAGTAACCATCCTGTCATTTGTCAGTTGGAAGAAGAGCCTGGGGACTCCCTGTGGAGGAATATGTATGAGCGAGTTCTATTTCAGAACACAGATGCATTGCTTTGATGAACGGGTAGACGGAGTCTGTTTCTTGAAAAGTTCTTGAGCTGTTAACGCAAGTTGTTTTCACAGTTACTAATGCTTGACTAACTGGCGTTGTCCTCACTGTACACAGCTACTTGCTTTTGTAAGATCAAACAGTGAGACCTTCCTTGCTTTCTGCTGCAGAATGTCACGGCTTAAAAATAAGCAAGTGAAACTAGCATACAGTCACTTGGACCAGATATATTCTTATTGTATTTGTCAATGATGAAGTGACAAGTGACAAGCTAATATGTTTGTGTGCAGTATCTTATTTTTCACATCAGTAAATTTTAAATGTGTGTTTTGGTTTAGAAACCTTCAGAGAATTCTAGAAATGCCTCCTGTCTTCTTTAAAGGGATCTTATAAGCTGCAGTATATGATTCCTTGAACGGTTCATACATACATCAGTAAACTGTTCTATATTGAGTCCTAGAATTGATGAGATTGATTTAACGTATTATGTTACAATAGTCAATTATTAGTTGTCATGTTTATTACAAGTATAAACAGAGATACTGGATCATAAAAGACATGAGTTTCACCTTACAAAACTACCAGGGTAGTGATTATACACTATACACACACACACACACACACACACACACACACACACACACACACACACACTAGCCACCTGGAGATAGAACTATGTGATAAGAAGTAACTGATCAAAATTTACACAAAGAGTACACTTGGATGTACACTTACTTTGTAATTGAAAAGTAAATTATATGCTTTCAGGAATGGAGCTTTGTGATCTGGGTGGTGGTGTGCTATTTGTAGCTCAGGGTAGCTTATGCTCTTTAGGAATGTTCAAACTGATAGTCACCACAAAAAGCACCAGGCTTCTCCATGGCCACTTGTCAATGGTTCATGTTGTTGAGCAAAGAAGACAGGCACCAGTCCGTAAGCACTGTCTGCAACTTGATAATATAGCTACATTCTGCAGGCTGCTTTAAATAACATGAGTTTGTTTCAAGGACTCTAGAACCAGCCACGCTTTCAGATTTCTTAATTAAGTAAGGAACACTATTTAATCTGGAGGACAAATCAACCTTTGTAAGTATTGCTTTCCTCCCAAAAACGGGGTCCTTATTTACAGAATATTCAGCCTTATGCAATGAGACAATGAAAAATAGAATTTGAAGTCTCTGAAGCAGGCACCACCTCATTGAAGTTCCACAATCTGGTCTGCTGTCTTCAATCTTACGTCTCTCTATCATTTCAGCAAACAAATCTCACTAGGACAATTAGTAGATGCCATCTGTTTGGGCATCATTTGTCTATTTTTAATATATGGTCCATCTTTTTTTTTAAACGTCTTTTGCAGAAAAAAAAAAAATCTGTGAAGTTTGAACAAGCGGCCTTCTCAAGATGTACCGAGTCTCTCAACTGATGTCGACACCAGTAGCAAGTAAATATGAAACTGCTCTGTGCAATTATCTTTGAATGATTAGAGTCCTCTTAGCAATTTCCTTGCTTTGATTTTGCTGATACTTAGACCATTAGCCATCTGTCAGTAGCTTGTGTTTCTTAAATGCCAGTGTGTGCTTTGGCAATGATTTTGACTTCATTTCTTTCCTTGAGAGAAATGTGGCATTTTTTTTTCTTTTCAGGAGAAAAAAAAATCACTGTTTTTTAGATGCTTATGCATAAATGTGAAAGCAGACTGTTTACTGGCTACAATTAAGATGCAAAACTGTCTACAAAAAAATGCTGAAAGATTGATAGCTACTTGCCGAAAATAAGGGCGTTGTTGAAACGCTAGTGGTTTTGAGTTCCTTCCTTCCTCTTATTTTTCTGCCTACACCCCCTTTCTCTCCCTCTCTCACACCCACAGTTTTCTACTCATAATAAAGGTCCAAGCTGAAAGTCTAAATTACCTTATTTGTTTTTAGTAGTATTTGTCAGTAAGGAAACCAAGTTTCACTAAGCCCCACTGTTAGAAGTCTTGCTACCATCAGTGCCTGTTATAAAATTATGTGGCACAGCTTAGGCTATTAATAACCTGCAACCCTCCTCCAGGTGAAGCCCATTGTCATAGGCCAGAGTTTGTATTTAAGTCTTCTTTAATGAAGATCTCACAGGCTTCATGCCTTTAAGAATCATATATTTAAAAGAAACAAAATCAAACCCAGGGCCGGGGATGTGGCACTGTGATGTGAAGTGTTCACCATGCGAGCATGAAGACCTGGATTCAGATTTACATAGCCCACAGAAAGGACTGGGTATGATGGATGATGGTACCTGTAATCCTGGTACTGATAGTATACGTTCTAGGAGAATTGATGAGATCTAGAGAGAAACTTTATCTCAAAAAGGTGAAGAGCAATAGAGGAAGACACATGCACACACACTTGCACACACAAAATGAAATTTTTATACTCCGCCCAAACAATGCCTTCTGTTTGCTGTTGTAAAAATCTACAAACACACAAATAACAAAACTTGTGGCCAGTGATTTAATTTCTCAGATTATGGAGTAACCTACCATAACCAACACATTGAGCCACAGATTTTGATTTTTTTACAAAATCACACACATTTCTTTCTCTTTTCCATTCATAAACTCAGTTTGGTGGCCATGATTTAAAGAAAATTTTCAAGGACTGTGGAGTGTGAGAAAGGACAGAAGACAGAAATTTCTCGATTGTTTTATGCTTCCCATAGGGAATAGGTGACAAGTTGGTGGCTTCCCCGAAACTAGCTTTTCACACCGCTCTATTACATTGCTGTCTTCTTGCTAAGACTGGGACATCTAGACATACCTGCTCATGGGTCTCCACTGTGGCCAATTGTGATCACCAATGTTGGTGAGATGTTGAAAATTTCTTTCTTTTTTTCCTTACACAGATTCCACCAGGTCACACAAAGGACATTCTGGAGAGCTGTCCCCCACATGCATTTTCCCAAGGTATGTCACAGGGTTCTTCTCTGTCAAATCAAACTTCCTTCCTGCCCATCTTATTTTGTCTTCCTTTAAAAGGACCATGGCTATTTATTTTCCACCCTGTGCATTAGTAACTGGAAACTTGTCTACTTGAAGAATGACTTGTTTTTCCTTTTTAGTGTGAGTACGTAGGCAGGTACGATCATTTCTTTATTGAGTGGAAAACTACATTGAATTCTTAGATATCACTGGGTTTTTTGTTTCTTAAGCTGGTGTCTTAGCTGCTTTCTTTTGCCATGATAAAGCACCATGATGACAAAAACAACTTATAGAAGAAATTGTTTATGGATGCTTACAATTCTAGAGTGTTACAGTTCATGACCATCATAGAGGGGAACATGGCAGTAATGGGACAGGCATGGTGCTAGAGCAGCAACTGAGAGCTTACGTATGATCCAGAAGCAAGAGACAGATAAAGAGAGAACTAACAGGAACAGGCATGGACTTTTTAAACCCTAAAGCCAATCCTCAGTGACACTTCTCCACCGACAAGACCATACCTCCTAATCCTACTCAAACAGTTCCACCAACTGGAGACCAAGCATTCCAATGTGCGAGTTTATGGGGATCATTCCCATTCAAACCACTTTTGTCTTCCACTTCATTTTACAAGGGTCAGAGTATTTACCAGCAAGATGGCCATATTTCATATTCTGCTCACACTAGTTGATTTCATCGTTTTCTTCTACCCTGCAATGGAATCTTTGTTTTTCTTTCCATAGGCTTTAGTCGAGGTTTCCTCCAGCATTTTCTGAAATGTACCTGCAAGATAAGAGAATCTAACACCGATATTAGAATCTGTCCTTCCTGTAAACATCAGGTCTTCTGATACTACCATATGAATGAGCCAAGGGTACATAGGCAGAAATATGAATTTGTGTTGGGTCAGTTTAACTAGGATTCCATCCTAACTCCCCTGTATGCTAAGTATCCCTGCCTTTTAGAGAGATTTACAAAAGGCAGAACAAATAAAAAATTGGGGGCTATATACATGGTGCAACTTCAATAATAATTTCCTTTTCTTTTTAAAGATTTATTTATTTATTACTTATTATGTATACAATATTCTGCCTGCATGTATGCCTGCAGGCCAGAAGAGGAAACCCAATCTCATTATAGATGGTTGTGAGCTGCCATGTAGTTGCTGGGCATTGAACTCAGGATCTTTGGAAGAGCAGCCAGCACCCTTAAACTCTGAGCCATCTCTCCAGTCCATTCAACAAATAATTTCTATTAATTAGTATATTATTAACAGCAAGCTCATATGTTAATTGTTCATAGGTTTTTAAATTGAAAAGTTAGAAATGTCTGTGGGAAATATAGAAAGAGGGGATGAGACATGACTTACAACCGACAATAGATGAATAACTACACAAAGTTTTTAAAGGCTATGGTAGGGTCTGCCCCTTCATCAACACCAGAAATCAAAATTCTCCCAGGACTTGTTCAGTCATCTCTCAAGACAAGAAAGGACTTGGTGTTAGAAAAAACTGGGGTTGATAATAATTGTTGAAGATTGAACCTTAGAGGGCAGCTAGAAATGCAGGTCCAGAGCTCTGTAGTTCCCAAGTGGCCAGTGCACTATGGATATCTCCAATGATTCTTGAGAAGGCAAACAGTATGGAGAGGAAAACATAGGTAAAGAGGTCAAAAAATAATAACAATAGAAATGTGTAACTCACCTCTCACTCAGAACCATCAAGATCTTGGACAATTATTATCTGTTGTTATTACTGGTGTCTTCCTTTCCTTTTCTAAAAAAAAGAGAAAATGATGAACAAAAAATGATGCTGAAATGAAGTGGTCCAGGCCTCTCTGGAGAGAGGTCATTTCTGGCCTTTCCAAAGTCTCAGGTCCCTGTACTTGTACTGTTCAGTATTTTCATCAGTGATTTAAAGTAAGAACCTGGCACCATCAGTAAGTCTATAAGTTGTTTTTTATTGGCAGGAAAGTATTAAAAATTATTGGGGCATTTTTTTGAACTGACTGTGTTTCAGTGATTCTCCTCCCTCTGTTCTCCCCACTCTTGTTGCCCCTAGGCTTCCCTTCTCCTCCTCTAAATTCTTTCATCAGTCTTCCTTTCCTCTTTCATGTGCTGTGTGTCCTTTGTCCTACCCTCTATCCTTCTTCATCACCCATTTTTATCTTCTCTCAGTATTCTTTCTAGTTTATTAGCTTTTACCTACATTTCCATTTAAATGAAATTATACAAAGACATTAAAACTATTACATTGATGGAGTTAGTGTCATAGTTACCTTCAACTTGACAGTTGACACACCATTAGAGTCACTTGTGAAGAATTATCCTCCACCAAAGAATTGTCTCGCCGGGCAGTGGTGGCGCACGCCTTTAATCCCAGCACTCAGGAGGCAGAGGAAGGCAGATCTCTGTGAGTTCGAGGCCAGCCTGGTCTACAAGAGCTAGTTCCAGGACAGGAACCAAAAGCTATGGAGAAACCCTGTCTCAAAAAATAAAAATAAAAAAAAAATAAAAAAAAGAATTGTCTCAATTAGATTGACCTATGGCCATGCCTATGGGGCATTTTCTTACTTGCTGCCTTTTTGAGTGGTGCCAGCCCTAGACAGTGGACATGGGCTATGTAAGAAAATTAGTTTAGCAAACTAGAGGAAGTAAAACAATAAGCTCTATTCCCTCAGGTTTCTGCTTCAAGTTCCTGCCTTGTCAGTCCTTGAGGTTGGACAGTAACCTGTAAGATGAAA
Source organism: Microtus pennsylvanicus (assembly GCF_037038515.1). Classification (NCBI taxonomy): domain Eukaryota; kingdom Metazoa; phylum Chordata; class Mammalia; order Rodentia; family Cricetidae; genus Microtus; species Microtus pennsylvanicus. The sequence goes on from NC_134580.1 coordinate 40,062,754, forward strand.
TGAATTCTTTCATCCCCAAGTTGCCTTTAGTCCAAAAGCTTAACACAGCAACAAAAAATTAAATTAGAACAGTAAGAATCTCTTCCAAATTCAAAAACACAAAATATGAACACATATAAATAGTAGCCAACGTGTTTGGTTTAGAATGTTTAGAATATACAAGATATCAGTATTAAGAACTGTTCATGAAATTATTTCATCTTTGATAAAAATCTATGAGGCTTAAATAACCTTTAGTGTACAGATTTTTGTACAGGATGTACAAGAAATAAACAGGAAAATAGCATGTTTCCAACATCCAGAAAAGGCTGTTTGGCGATATTTTCAAAAGAATGGACCAATATCAAGTGTGTAGTAAATCCATCATAAGGTGATGAAGCTGACTGGCCAGAATGTTGTCACCAAAATTCAAAACAGAAATAACTAAATGCTGTGTAGTTCAAAACCCTGAAAGTTAAGAGCGCCATTGCTAAGCCCTGAGGAAGTAGTTGGCAGTCTTTATTATGAAGAATGAAATTACTTTCATAGTGTCTAGATGGTCCTATGGGGTTTGTGTGATTGTAAGTACTTGGTAGTGACTTAAAGGACCTTTTCTTTTTTTCCTTTTTAGCTTTGATTGTGGCTTCCTGGATGGAGAGAGTTCTTTTGAATGCTGCTCCATAGACCCCCTGACAGGCTCCCACTATGTCTGTCGCAGAAGCCCCCGACTCCTCACCAATGGCTACTACATTTGGACTGAGGACAGTTTCCTTTGTGACCCAGATGGCCACATCACTCTGAACCCCTCCCATACCAGTGTTATGTACAAGGAGAACTTAGTTAGGTAAGTAGAGAACACTGTAAAGGCCTTGTCCTTTACAATGTTAAAGGGCCATTCTGCACACTACTCGTTCATCTACATAGCTAAACACAATGCTGCCCAAAAGCATGAGAATAAAAGAGTAATTGGAAGCAGGGGAAGCAAACATGAAAACAAATAAAAATAAAATGAAGTGATACACAAGCTGGGGTGGAAGTTTTGAATTCTAAAAGATTTAGGTTGCCTGTTAAAGTAGGAAATGGAGAGCCATGGAGAAAGGCACAGGCAAAGGATTTTGAGAAACCCTCATACAATTGGGAAAATGCAAGAGTCTTGGTGGGGACACAGTTTAAGGAAGGGGTTTACTACAAGAAAGAAGGATAAAATATCCGAATTGAGAATCATGAATAATTAGGGCTTAGAACTTGCGGAATGTCTCAGAGGGTCAAATGCCTTGCGTACAAGCATAAGGACATGAGTTCAGACCCCTAGCACCACACAGAAGCCAGTCACCCACAGCATTGTGCATCAGTAATCCCAGTGCTGGGAAGGCAAAGACAAGTACAATCATGGAATTCATTGACCGCACAATCTAGTCCAATCAGAAAGCTCCAGGTTCAGTAGAGACCTTGTCTCAAACAATAGGATGGAGAGTGATAGAGAAAGATACTCAAGCAGGACCTCTGGTCTACACACACACACACACACACACACACACACACACCATGCAAATTAAATAAATAAAACCCACGGCGACTTGCTGTAACCTACCTTTACACTATGGGAAAGCCACTTCAAAATGCATCTTCTGAGATTGATTCTAGATGCCCGTCTGAATGTTGCCATGATAAAAGCATCCATTTCCTTTCTGTGATACTTGGTTTTGGATCAGCCCTTTCACATTTCTCACTGACATAATGTGTTCAGCACAGGGCTTGACACATTCCACACAGGTGGACAAGAAGTGATATTGTCATGAATTTTCAATATCTCCTTGATCCTCCAAGTCATTCTTTGTGGTTTGGAAATAAAACCTGAGTTACATCATTACCCATCCTTTTCTCAAGTCACACTCCTGTGGTTTCTTTTACTCTAACATTCAACCCCAGGCTCCCCTAGGAAACATGCAGGACTTTTTGCTATCTTTCCATCTTCACATTTAACCATGACCCAATATGAAAGACATTTATTTTTCAACAATCGTCTCATATAATTTATGCTTTACTTACCCCAGAAAACTTTATTGAGTCTCAATTATTCTGACAATTCCAGTTCTTAGTGGGCATTTTCTACATAATTCTTCAGAGCACATATCTTCAACATAATATGATGGTTAGGAGCATTGTCTGTGGAGTCAGACTGATTAGATTTGCTTCCAAGCTATGCCATTTCCTGGTTGGATGACCTTAGCCAAACCATATAGCCTTCAGGTAGCACAACCAAATGAGAAACTCTACTATAGGTCCCAGGCGCAATCAGACTACATTCTTAGCTTTTAGGTCAGTGGAATTTATGTCAACAGATTCCAGCGGGTCTCCAGGAATAGTCACAAACAGATATGGGCAATGAATTTCTATAAATGGACTAAAGAGAACCTAAGATAATTTGTATTTATGCTCTGGCTCTGCAACATTCAAGCCTTTCTACAGTGGATATATGTTTTAAGGTATGATTACTTTGGGGGAACTTAAATTCACAACCCCAGAACACAGTAACCTGTAAAAAAAAACTTTTGAGGAATTGAGTGTATGGGTTTGTTGTAGACCTACTCTGTGCATCAAATCATTTCTCACGTGGGATTCCGCTCTGTATGCTGTGATTACCATTAATGAATAAAGAAACTGCTTTGGATCTATAGCAGGGCAGAACTTAGCTAGGCAGGGAAAGCTAAACTGAATGCTGGGGGGAATAAGGCAGAGTCAGGGAGAAGCTATGAGACAGATGCCAGAACTTTAACAGGTAAGCTACAGCCACATGTCAATACACAGATTATGGAGATGGGTTAAATTAAGATGTAAGAGTTAGCTAAGAAGAAACTAGAGCTAATGGGCCAAGCAGTGATTTAAATGATATAGTTTCTGTGTGATTCTTTTGGGGCTGAGAAGCCGGGAACCAACAAGTGGCCTCCTACAACACATTTCCACTGGATTGTTTCCAACCTGAGGTGACTGCTACTCACTGCTTTCATTTCTTCCCAGAATATTTAGAAAGAAGAAGAGAACCCACCATTCTCTTTCTTCTCTCCTGGACCCCAGAGCCTCTAAATCTTGGCTGCATGGAAGAATCTTTGGAGATGCTGATTCACTTCCAAGCGAGGACATCTGGCTGGAGGGAATCAGAAGCTTGGGTATGTACCACTGCAATGAAAATGGTGTTCTTAGCTTTTGCATTTCATGATGCAATGCCATTTATGAATGACAGTCATATGGTCCTGACCCAAGACATGGTCTAGAGATGACTATCATTTTGGTGGATAGGGTAATGCCAGAATTTAAAATTTCATTGACATGCTTCCACATACCCAATGACAAAATATACAAAGGTCATATCATGCAAAAATGTCAGAGTGTAAACTTCTGCATCAGAATATTGATAGTACTCAGAAAACATCAGCCCATTTCCTGTACGGCTTTACATGTATGGAAAAGAAGTGGAGAAATAATAATGGAGACAAATTTAGAAGACCTGTATTGGAGACAGTGACCTGGAATCAGGGTTCAAATCTCAGTTTTGGCATCCTGGTGTAGCACCTTTGTTAAGTCTCAATGACTTTAGTTTAAAAATATATGCATGCCTATGCCTGCAGTATGAGGCTGCTTGCTCACTCCCAACTGCCCAGAATGGTTATTTGAAATAACCACCCAGAGACTGTACTAATTAAATCACTGCTTATTATTATTATTAGGTCTTAATAATATATATAATATATGTGATAATTAAATATATTATTAGCTCTAGCTTCTTTTTGGCTACCTCTTACATCTTAATTTAACCCATTTCTATTAATCTGTGTATCGCCATATGGCTGTGGCTTACCAGTAAGGTTCTGTCCAGTGTCTGTCTCTGGCAGGGCTATATGGCTTCTCCTGACTCTACTTTCTTTCTGCAAGCATTCATTTTAGCTTTTCCCACCTACCTCTGTTCTGCTCTGTGAAGGCCCAAGACATTTTCTTTATTAACCAATGGTATTCACAGCATATAGAGGGAAATCCCACATCATATGCTTATACATATATGTGTGTGTTCTGTTGAAATAGATGATATATACATATATAAATTACTTATCTAACATAAAGATGTGCTTATGTGTATATATATGCTAGGAACTCAAAGCCCATTCACTCATCAAATCCTTTACTACATGTTCTATGGAAACCACTGTGCTAAGCACTTTTTCTAAGCTAAATAAGACACAGTGATGACCTTGGGAAACTCCTTTCTCAGATAAGGAGGGAAGTAGGTTTGCAAACTGTTACAGTATAATGCCTTACGTGTTGTAGCAGGGTTAGGAAGATGGAGAGAATGGTGGTGAGAAAGCTAATACATAAGCCAGAACAATAATATGAGCTCAGCCTAGATAAGGCCAGAAGGGTTTCAGGTATAATAACACCCAAGAGGGTCTTAAGAAAGAAACGGCTTACTAGGCAGATGGAAGCCAGAATGACATTGCTGCCTGCTCTATTCCACTTGCCAAATTGCTGGGATTATGACCTTTCCAAGGTATACATTGTGGCTAGTTTTTCCTTAATAACACATATAAATCCCTTTGGCTTTCTTGTGATTCTTAGAATAGACTTAAGTTTTAGCAACAAGTACAAGTGAGAAGGAAGAGGCTTGGGCAAACAGTGTGAAATGTGGTAGTGGTGTGCTGAAGTCAAGTGAGGCACACCTGAGCACAGGTCCCTGCACAACCGCTCTCACCTCCATCCCATGTTTCTGGTCCCATCTTCAACATCACTTTCTTTCCTTTCCCTTACATACATTGTACTGTGATCACCACAGATACACCATTGTTTGCAAGAATGGATCATTTCAATGAGTGCTCTCAGGTTGAGAACTCTACAAGAATCCATCCCTTAAATTAGGAAAACTTTTTTCCTAATGGAGCCCAAAACTGTCTTTTTTCTGAGTACAGTGTTGAACAAAGCCAATGAAGCTAGTGATTCTTATGGACACTATATTTTGTTGTAAGAAATAGGCCAAATATACTATTTATCATGTTAGAAATTGTGACTTACACAGAGAAAAATTAAGGGGAAAGCAATGATACAAATTTGTACCATCTCTCCAGTTTATCCTAGTTTGGATAATATTCTGAAGTACTGTACATTGTTGCCAAAAGGGAAAAACTGGATGGATACTACAAATTTCCCAATTGACATGATATGAAGATTCTCTTGTGTGTGTGTGTGTGTGTGTGTGTGTGTGTGTGTGTGTACGTGTGTGAGGGTGTGTATAATGCTAGATTCATTTAAAAGAATAAAAGCTCATCAAATGAAGAATCAATCACACGATAGGAACAAATGATTAATGGAACCAACTGCAATCTTGAAGGCGTAAGTCACAAACAATGCCACACCAACTTGGGATTATGATTAATAGGGTGATATTTATTTAAAGGGGAAAAAACTTACAGATCACTGTCAGCCCTCTGCGTAACCAGGAAGGAAGTCAAGTCACTGGCGGAGCAGGAAGTGAAGAGAGCGAGGAGAGGGAAGTGGCCGCTTTTTTAAAGGGAGAGAGACCACACCCCAAGGGGCTGGTATCTCAGCGGCGATAGGCTGGAGGAGTGGGAGGACCTCCCGTAACACCTCCCCCTTCTGTTTAAATAAGAGAGTTCTAAACCTACTATGAAATTATATACAATAAGTACAAATATCCTATTCTAACTAGCTTAGGTCTTGTATAATAAATAACTTGGCCAAGTCATGAGAGAAAAGTAACTACATCTATATAGTCTTCAACCCCATCGAAGATCTGAGAAGGGAAATAATGTTACCTGGTTAATTAGGAAGTTCAGTAAAACAACTTCCAAAACATGCAACAAATCACAGAGACAACTAGCTACCTAGGCAATCACCCAAAGTCACATTAGCAGTGTTGAAGCAACCAACTTTGGCTAAGGCCTAACATAACTGACACACCATTTTCAAAGGCAAGCAACTTTTCAAAACTATCTTACCCTGTCTTGGCAGGATAAGACAGCCCTGTTTTATACATTGATGCATGCTCTGTATCTTTGTCAGTGGTTGAGGTATGGGCATTTCTTTGCCCCAAGGCCAGTTCTGCCAAAAGGAAAGGCTCCAGGTGGAGTGTCTTTGGTGCTCAACATTCTCTCGGGAATAGAGTGGTGTTGCCAGGAGCAATTGTGTCTCACTACCACAAAACTCTGAGTTAGATTAAAGGCCATTTTCTACAGCTCTTTGAAGAAGTTGAAGACTATCTATCTATACTGAGTATAATCTCTATATATCTAAAGAATCTGATTAGTCTAATTATAAATGACAAACTTAGATGACTATTAGTCTATATAAACAATGTACAAATATACATTGCAGTAGGTAAATATATATCAATACACAAACATTATATAAGTATCTTAATCAGAGGTAGAAATGTACACAGCAATATGGTAAATATATACAATACAATATATGTCAATACATAAAAATGTTTTAAACAAGGTAGAAACATGCATGCATCCAATAGTCAATATAATTTAACTTTGTATCAATATACAAGAATCTATACCAATATATTTGTCTAAAAACAGTAACTCACAATTACAAATCTATTATCCCATCATCCCTCTTTTTTTTTTTTTTTTCAAAATGATCCCTGAGCTTATAAAATTCCTCCCCCAACCCTCAATCGTATACTAATTATAATCAACCCCTAAATGATGTCCCTAAACCCAAGGGCAAACTTTACTGGGAGAGGGGACGTCGTCCTCTAGAATTACTTCCAGCTGTCATGGGGGCGACGTTCTTTCTGGGGGATCCTGTGAAAGTAAAATGATGGTTAAATTTCAAGATCAAGTCTTTTAATATTGCCAATAGTCTCTGAGTATTTTGTGCAGGTCTGGCCAAAATGTTGTATAAGATGTGCACCATTTCAGCTAACCAAGTTGGAACTGTCTTGTGCAGCTGGTACCCAAAGCAGGTCTTGTTGTAGCGCTATCAGTATCATGACGTCATATCAACCAGGTGGAGTTGTTGTTATGGGGCCCCATCTTCTTCCTGGAAACTTCAAATGTCACTTCAGGAAAAACTCATTGTTCATTATGAAAAACTTAAGCATTAATCATATAGACATATATATATATATTCAATGAAAGACATGATAGATATATTCAATGAAAAGTATGATAGATATGAAGAAAAGCAAAGATGTTTTCTAAACTCATATTTCTTTCTGTCCCACATCATGGCTCTTGACATGAGACAGAAACTCCAGAAACTCTGGGTTTTTCTCTTACTAACAGGCTTGGAATTGGAGAGGGACTGAGCCAGAGTCCAACTTCAAAACCAGCTTTATAAATTTAGAAATATGGTTTAATATTACTTACACAACCCATTCAGTTTTCTTGATATTTCCTATCGGGCAGGTACTTTTCCATCTGTCAGTATCCAAACATCCAGGGTCCCTTGAATTTTTCAAAGATGAGTGTTTTCCTGTGGAGATAAGAACAGAACCCTGCCCCCATTCTATATGTTTTTCTTACCATCTGTATGAATATCATCATTGTAGATAAGTTGTCATTTCTCCTTTCCAAGAGGTTTTTCCTCTTCAAATCGAAACTTTATTAATTTTGATGGTATCCACAATTTTTCTTCTCCTGTGGAAACAAGAGCAAAACCCCTTCCCCAACGTAGCACATCTCCTGGCTTCCACTGAGCGGTCAGCACATCTTTGAAATAAATCGGTTGATTTAGTTCAGCAGACTTTTCCATTATCCAATGTCTCTCTGCTGCTGTCGTTCCTTTCTCATTAGCGTTAAGAAAATTCAAGGTTAATAAAGCATTATGTAATCTATTTCTGGGGGTATTTTCGGTCCCTTTCTGTTTGTTCAGCATATCCTTTATAGTACGATTTGATCTTTCTATAACTGCCTGACCTGTAGGATTATTTGGTATGCCTGTAATGTGTTTTATATTATAATAATCAAAAAAGCGTTTCATTTTCTTAGATACATATGCTGGACCATTATCTGTCTTTATTTGCGCAGGTATACCCATGATGGCCATAACTTCCAATAAATGTGTGATTACTGAATCAGCCTTTTCTGAGCTCAGGGCAGTAGCCCATTGAAAACCTGAATACGTGTCTATGGTGTGGTGTACATATTTTAATTTACCAAATTCTATAAAGTGGAACACATCCATCTGCCAGATTTCATTTCTCTTAGTGCCCTTTGGGTTACTCCCTGCAGGCAACGGTGTTTGATTATAGAAAGAACAAGTAGGACATCTCTTTATAATGTCCTTAGCTTGTTGCCAAGTAATGGAAAATTCTTTCTTTAGGCCTTTACTATTGACATGATGCTTCTTATGAAATTCTGAGGCCTGCAACACACTTCCAATCAATAATTGATCAATCTCAGCGTTGCCTTGGGCTAGAGGACCAGGCAGACCTGTATGGGACCGGATGTGTGTTATGTACATCGGACAAAGCCTGTTCCTGATTATGTCTTGTACCTGGATAAACAATGAAGTCAACTCTGTGTCATCTGGTATAAATTCAGCGGTTTCAATATGCAAGATAACTCTTTCTGCATATTGTGAATCTGTAACTATATTAAGAGGTTCTTTAAAATCCCTTAGCACCATAAGAATGGCATATAATTCTGCCTTCTGGACAGAATTATAAGGGCTTTGTTCCACCTTACTCAATTCATCTGACTTGTAACCTGCTTTCCCTGATTTATTTGCATCAGTATAGAACGTACGGGCTCCAGTTATTGGAGCATCACGTACAATTCTAGGAAGAATCCAAGAAGTTCTTTTTATGAGGTTAAGTCTACCACTTTTGGGATAGTTGCTATTAATTTCTCCCAAAAAATTAGCACAAGCTCTTTGCCACGGTTCATTGTCTTCCCATAACTTTTTTATTTCTTCAGTAGTAAAAGGCACTATAATTTCTGCTGGGTCTATACCTGCTAGTTGACGAAGTCTCAGCTTACCTTTTATAATTAATTCAGAGACTTTTTCCACATAAGTTTTTAATTTTTTACTTGGTTTATTAGGTATAAATATCCACTCTAAAATAATATCTTCCCTCTGCATTAGAATCCCTGTAGGAGAAATTCTGGAAGGCAATATGACTAGGATGCAGCTAAGATTTGGGTTCACCCTATCCACATGTGCCTCCTGTAATTTTTCCTCAATCATTGTCAGTTCCTTTTCTGCTTCAGCTGTCAGTTTTCTTGGACTATTCAAATCTTTATCACCATCTAAGGTTTTGTTTAAATGAACTATTAGATCAGGTGTTATCCCAACAGCTGGTCGTAGACTGGAAATGTCTCCTAACAATCTTTGGAAGTCATTAAGAGTCTTTAACCGGTCTCTCCTAATTTGTGCCTTTTGCGTTTTAATTTTCTCTAACCCTATTCTGTAACCTAGGTAATTAATAGAATTTCCTCTTTGAATCTTTTCAGGGGCAATTTGTAATCCCCACCTAGGCAAGACTTTCTTTACTTCTTCAAACATCCTTTCTAAAGTATCTTTATTTGAATCAGATAACAAGATGTCATCCATGTAATGATAAATAATGGACTTGGGGAATTGTTTACGAATTATTTCCAATGGCTTACTTACAAAATATTGGCACAGTGTAGGACTATTGAGCATACCCTGTGGGAGGACAGTCCATTGATATCTCCTATTGGGCTGAGAATTATTATAAGTAGGCACTGTGAAGGCAAATTTTTCTCTATCCTTTTCTTGTAACGGTATAGTGAAAAAACAATCTTTCAAATCAATAACTATAAGAGGCCATCCTTTTGGTAACAGAGAAGGCAAAGGAATTCCAGATTGTAGTGAGCCCATAGGTTGAATTACTTTGTTGACAGCTCTTAGATCTGTCACCATTCTCCATTTACCAGATTTCTTTTTTACAACAAACACAGGAGAATTCCAAGGGCTGGTTGATTCTTCAATGTGGTGAGCATCTAGTTGCTCCTGCACCAGCTGTTCCAATGCCTGTAGTTTATCTTCAGCTAGAGGCCACTGTTTGATCCATATTGGCTTCTCAGTTAGCCATTTTAAAGGTAGGGCTGTTGGTACCTCTAAAGGTTTGGTATTTGCTGTATGTTCTTGTACAGCCTGAATGGCTAGTGACCTTTTTCCATAATACCTCATCATATACTTCCCAGAATTATGAGTTCCTGGAACTACAGGAATGTTAATCTGGGTATTCCATTGCTGTAGCAGGTCACGGCCCCATAAATTTATGGCAATATTGGCTATATATGGCCTTAGTCTTCCTATTTGCCCTTCGGGCCCTATGCATTCAACCCATCTTGTGCTTTGTTTTACACGAGATAGGGTTCCAATTCCCAGGAACTGAACATCTACCTCTTGAAGAGGCCAATTCGGATGCCAAGATTCTGGGGTAATGATACTTACATCCGCACCTGTGTCTAATAAGCCTTCAATAAAAGTGCCATTTATACAGACTCTTAGCTTTGGTCTTTGATCATTAATAGAAGTCTGCCAAAATATACGTTTACTCTGTCCAACTGGGTTTTTTGACTCATCCTCCACATGGATTTCATCATTTAGACCAGTATTACTTTTTACAGCAGAAATTGGAGCTTTTAATTTTCTTGGTGAGGCACGTTCTCCACTGTGACTGGGAATGACTGGGCCACTGTTGGCTTGGGGGCCTGCGAGAGGCCCCTCAAGGAGTTTCCCGACGGTATCGGGTTGCCTTGTTTGTCTGTTGTTGACCTGCATTCATTGGACCAATGTCGGCCTTTACCGCATCTCCTACATATACCTGAAGGCCTAGGTCTCCTATCTTTGTCATTCCCAGAGGAGATAATATTCCTAGAAATTCTGTGCCTGCAATCCCTTTTCAGATGTCCTAATTTACCACAATTAAAACACCTGGCAGTTTGATGTCTCCTCATTGCTGTGGAAATCGCTTCTCCTACCCAAGATTCATCGTTATAGCTAAACGTCTCAACATTCATCGTATGCTGAATCCATTCATCCATAGGTGCTGATCTAGACTTTAAAGGCCCAATTATCTTTTTGCATTCTATGTTTGCATTCTCAAAAGCTAGAGATTCAAGAAGTATTCGTCTAGCTTCTGGGTCTGTTACCCCTATGTCCAGAGCCTTAATTAATCTTTGCAAAAAGTCAATAAAGGGTTCTCTCTGTCCCTGCCTAATTCTGGTATATGATTCAACCCTTTTTGCTGGATCTTGTATCCTATTCCAAGCATTTAAAGCTGCTTGGTGACATAGACACAGTACTTCATCATCATAAAGAGCTTGGACCTGTGGATCAGCATATTCTCCTGCACCAAGAATTTGATCTTGGGAAACCTCAATACCTTTTGCTCTTCCTTGCTGTTCCATATGTTTGGATTCTTCTCTAAAATAAATTCCAAACATCAAGGAAGGTCCATTATCTAAAACTGCAGACACTAACTGATGGAAATCATGGGGGGTAGCTCTAGCATTAGAAGCCCAAGTCCTTATCATTTCCTTTACGTATGCAGAGTGCAAGCCAAAATTAACAATAGCTTGCTTAATTTCTTTTAGATCATTCATTGCTATTGGCGTCCATCTAGCTTCTCTGACTCCCTTTGAGCCTTTAGAAGTTGACGCTTTGTCAGAATTAAGTATAGGGTATGCTGCTAAAACCTTTGGTAAGCCAGTTCTAATAGCTGGTGTTGGCATTGTATCCTGTCCTTGTGCCTTATTACTCTGTTCACCAGCTCCAATCATTTCTTCAATCATTTCAAGTCTTCTTATTATTGTCTTTATTATTGTCTCTTTTGAATCCTGAATCTCCTGACCTGCATGAGTTTCTAGTAAAGATTGTATGGTTCTTAGGAGTGCCATGATCTTCCTAAATGATAGAATATTCAAAAGAATACTGAAACCTAGTAACCAGTAAATTAAGTTATCCCCATAGTCATATAAACCTTGCATGATATAACCCATTGTATTGGTAACCAGAACAGTAAAATTCGCGTTGGAAACGAGAACTGCCATATTACCTATTATCCAGCAGGTGGCGCTGTTGCCAAGTCTCGACGAAAACACGGTCCTGTTTCAGAGTCCGCCTAGTATTTGTTAAAAACTGGAAAATGTAAGTTGCTCAACAAAGTAAATGTAATTAAATCAATTCCAGAGATGGAACCAGAAACCTAGAATCCAGGGGTAGAGAAGAGCAATCTGGAAGCTACTTATGCCTCCACGTGACAGAGTCACCCTGAGGGGTTGCAGCTTTCAGCAACCGCGTGCTCTGGTTCGCGCCACTTAAGAGCTGTGCTTGCAAGGGAGATTTGAAAACGACTCAGAAAAGAGCAAATCACGCGGGCAGAGACTACGCGGGCCTGTGGAGTTTAAATCCACAGGCAGCAGCTGAGGAAGCAAGGGCTCCCGCCAAGCCGAACAAGCGCCCGCCAAGCCGAACTTGCGGCCGCCAAGCCGAACTTCCGGCCGCCAAGCCGAACTCGCGGCTGCGAGCCGGGAGAGGTTCTAAAACCAAACGTTGGGCGCCAAATGAAGGCGTAAGTCACAAACAATGCCACACCAACTTGGGATTATGATTAATAGGGTGATATTTATTTAAAGGGGAAAAAACTTACAGATCACTGTCAGCCCTCTGCGTAACCAGGAAGGAAGTCAAGTCACTGGCGGAGCAGGAAGTGAAGAGAGCGAGGAGAGGGAAGTGGCCGCTTTTTTAAAGGGAGAGAGACCACACCCCAAGGGGCTGGTATCTCAGCGGCGATAGGCTGGAGGAGTGGGAGGACCTCCCGTAACACAATCTAGTTCCAATAACAAGGAAATCTAAGCAGGACACAGACAGGAGGCAGGACTCGGGGGTTGGACTAAGAAAGACCGATGGTGGAGGCCTGAAGAACCTTCTGTGCCTTATTGAAAAGACAGAGCTTATTGAATGATTCAAGGAAATTCTGACGGATCGTAAGCAGGGTGAAGACACATCAGATTTTGATTTTCTAGTAGTATGCAAGTGAAGATTGGATGGAGAGTCACTGGCAGGAGCTCAAAAGTAAGAAAAGCAACAAGCATTCCAAGGAAGTGCAGAAGAACTAGAAGGAAAAGAGTTAAGGGCTTTTTAAAAAATATATAGAATTGACAGGTTTGTAACAATTAAATGAGACTGTGAGGGGAGTTTAACAAATGGATGGATTTTATTTGGGGCACGGTATAAAGACACCTGAGAGTGTCAGCTCTGACAGACAGGAAGGCAGAGTGATGAGAGGACATGTCTTTTGGGTCAAATGCCCCTGAATTCAAGTCCTGGAAATACCTCTTCCCACTTGTGTGTTCTTGGGCACACTGATTAACTTTTTTGATCTTCCACTTCTTTGTCAATATAATGACAAAGATAATACCATGTGGACTGCTGTTAAGATGAAATGAGTAACTCATAAAAAGTATCAAATGAGCTTGGGATTGATGTTCTACTCAACACATTTATTTTTATTGTTTTTAAGTATCCCTCAAGGCCAGAGGGCTAAGGACCCCATGGGCTGGAGTTACAAATGACTATGAGTTGCTGTGTTGATTCTGTGAACCAAACTGGGGTCATATGGAAAAGCATCAAGTGCTCTTAATTGCTGAGCCATCTCTCCAGCCCCATTTGTCAATCAACATGCTCAGTACTTAACAGACTTACATTTGTGTGTGCATGTGTGCAAGCGCATGTATGTGTGTCTGTGTATTTACTTTCTCACTATGACTATAAATAATTAAGATCAAATTTCCTTTAAAATAAAAGCACAAAAGAGACAGCAAAAAACTGGAAGTGACCAAAAGAAGCCAATTTCCATAAGGTAGCAAAGAACACAAAAATGGTGCCTGGTAACTATAGCTCATGTCTCAGTGGTTGTTTTTCTTGTTCTGTGGCAAAATTCAGGACAAGAAACAATTTAGAGGAGGAAGGATTTATTCTGGCTCACAGTTTTAAGGTATACAGTCCAGCACCACAGGGAAGATGTGATAGCAGAAGAGTGTGTATGGGTCTGGAAGCAGAGAGCAAAGAGGAAGTGCAGCTGTGTTTATAAAACCCTGAGGCCTACTTTGAATTACCTACTTCCTCCCATAAAGTTCCACCTCCTAAGAACCCTGCCACATGTTCAACCAGGAGGTGACCAATACATGAGCTCATGGAAGACATTTCACACCTAGACCACAGCCCTGGGGAATGGTTTGTACAAAGGCCACTTTCACGTATTTGGAAATTGGCATCTGGCATCCATAGTTGGTTCTTCCAAATGTGCCCAAACAACTTGAAAGCAGTTGGACCACGGTGGTGCTGCACATGCATGCGGTACCTTATTAAGATTCTCATGGTTGTCAAATATCTTCTAAATATAACAAATCAAACCACCCCTTCCAAAAATCAGTAATTAGTCAACCTGGGTGCACACAAGACTTGGAAAGCTCTCATCTCAGCTCTCAGCTGTAATCAAATTTCCTCAGACGTCTAGTTTTCCGGTTTTACCCAAGGCCTCTTGATTTATCAGCCATTTATTTTTCTCTGGAAATGGAGCCTAGTTAGAAGACTCCAGAAGAATTCAAAATTAAATTGTTTTCTATTTTCTCTCTGTGCGGCGGCTGCAATCAAACACTATTTCCCCTGATTTTCTCATACTTCGTTTTTGAGACGAGAGACTCTTTTGCCTACTTGGTTTGTCCTCCTCTCACCCCTTCCCCAGCTGCACACAGATACCTTCCCTCATTAGTCGCAATTCATTCTTTAGCCCTGGCATTTTTGCAGTTCCCAAGTTCCCACCCCCACCCCACACTGCAATTTGGAATGTGTTCCTAGAGCTGTGAGTCACCCTGAAAGAGAACAGAGAATTAGCACAGGGAGAACTGAATGGAGCAGGGTCTTCCTTTAGCCCCATCTGTTGGCCCTTGGACAGGCAAGTCCCAAGCTTGTGTTCTGAGATTTTCTCTAGCTAGAACTTCTGTATGTGCTCTCAATGGTTATGTTTATCTGTGGCTTTGTGCTTCTCTCTAAAATAATAAAATGATTATTTTATGTAAAAAGGTGTAGAAAATGTTCATGTATGTATATATATATATACATACATACAAACTTGTCCTTTTTAAGCAAATACAATCTGTCTTGAATTTAAAGAAAATAGATGAAACAGCATAAAATTAATGCTTTCAAGCATAACACAACTAAATATATTTTCTGAAATATTGATGTGTTAAGAGCCATTCATTTATTATTAAATTTAGCAAAAGATGAAAGTCAGTCAAAGAAAAGTTTGAGTTGGGGCATATTATGTCTTTTTGGAGACAGATATCTCCTTGGTCATTTTGAGTATTAAGAATTTTTATGATTTCTGTGTTTAATGCTATCATTTAAATGTTCTCTGTAGGATTGCTAACATGCCCCATAAGAGGAATTTGCTTTATTTAATTCAATTATCAGTGCTAATTCTCTAAGTTAGACCAGGTAATCCTGAAAAACAGCATGGGATATTTTTTTTTCCGTTGCCACAGAGCCTGCCTCATGTTCTGGGATCATAACTAGCTTTTCAGGAATGTGTGATCAGCCAGGATATCCTGGACCCTTTCTTACTTCCATATTGATTTGGTCATCTAGCCATCTCATTTTCTCTTTTTAAACAGCTTTACTGAGGTGTAATTGATACACAAAGGAATGTACACATTTAATATGCACAACTTAATGAGTTTACTATATGCAGACACCTGTTAGCTATCAGCATAATTAACATAAAGGAAATACAAAGTTACTCTTTAAGACAATTTATGTCCTTCTCTGTGTTGTGCACAGATGTAGGTGTGTTTTAAGAACAGGTAACATAATCCATCTTCTTAACAAATTGTTAAATACAGGCACCTAACTGCCACACACATCCTTAAAACTCATCCACTTAATGTAATGGAAATGCTAAGCTCCCATTTTTTCTTCACCTCCCAACTCTCGAAGCCCTGGTAACCATAACTGAATTTTCTGCTTCTGTGAGTTTATCTATTTAGATCCTTATAGAAGTAGTCTCAGTATCTGCCCCTTTGCACTGAATCAATCATCTTAGCAAACTGTCATGCAGGTCTTTCCGTGTTGTTGCAAGTGGCAGGATTACCTTCCTTATTTAAGGCTGAGTGACATTCGATTAGATACGCATGCCACATTTTCTCGATGCATTCATCTGTGGGCAGCCACTCAAGTTTCATCTGTGTTTGGGCTGCTGTGAGCATGCCCTAGGACAATCTCTACCATGTGATCCTTCCTCGTTATCTGTTGTTTTCTTTTATCTATGGCAACCAATAAAGATGTTTCCTTAGACTGCTTTGGCAAGTGCCCAGAAGACATGGGAGAATGGCAGGAAGGGATATGCATGTGCGGCAGGGACTCCACCATCCAAAAGTACCAGCTCATTGGTTCAGTATCTAGGCTATGTATGACCACAGCTTGGATGAGGCCACAGGGTTGGACTTCTTAAAGCCTATGTCTCACATCAGCCTCAGCTTCCATAGGGGTGAACACTGACCCACTGCCTATGGTTACCGAACCCTTGTACTTGTCTCAATTTCTCAGCCTCACATGATCTCCACATTCATGAGCATAGTCAACTTTTCTTTTTTAAATTGAGGACAAGCTATGAACTAAGTACTGATTACATTTTCTGCTGCAGATGAGGTTACTTGTTCTTCTTGGAGCTTTTAATCTAATCGCTGATGGAGATGGGCACGAATCAAAAGGTCACATGAATTACATATTCCACAGTCGAGTTTTATAAGATATTGTAAATTATGAAATGTCTTATGAAGGCCGAGAACAGGATATTTGGATAAGAGTAAGGGCAAACAGCTAACACAACACTCCTCAGAGTGATTGGAAGAGTTCTAAAGCTCACAGCACTTTATTATCTTGGTCTGTTATCCCTTTGACAGAATTCTCCAACTTAGTATAACTGGCCTTGGGGGATGGTTGTGCATCAGTGTGTCAGACATCCGGTATTTTAAAGCATGTTCAGAGCATGCAGCCTCTATTTACAGATGACAGAAATAGCCTACACATCCCCAGTTATGATAAGCAACAGTGCCTTCAGATGTTATCAAAGAGTCCTAGAGAAGACAAATATCACATAAATAAAAACTCTTGCTATAAGGGGACCCCAAGTGTCTTAGTATTCCCAAACCCGTTCTAGTTCCAATGAGGACTCAGGAGTTCTAAGGGCTCACTGCTTAGAGTGTTTTAGCCAGGAGGCTTGTGTCCCATTCACATTGGAGATTCATCAGTGACTCCAAATTCCTAATAGAGTAGTCTTAGAAACCGAACATGACAGGAGGCTTTGAAAATATCATATTACCTAAGCCCAATAAGAACCACCTTGAGGTCTCCTTCACCAAGCTCATTCTTCCATCTAGCCGTCTAGCTCACTGGGAACCTACCATATTGTCTCTTGAGATGGATGTCTTGGCTTTGCCCTCCCTTCCCTCTCATTTCCTCCCCCTGTGCCTGGCCCATTCATTATCTTCCTACTACCTTCTAGTAGAATTCCTGCTCATCCTCTAGGTTTCTGCTTCAGCCCTGCCTCCTCTGTGAAACCTTACTGTGTTCTCCCAGGTAGACACAGACATTCTTTCTAGACTTTCCCTATAATAGGACTTGGCTCCTTTAGTTCCTTAAATAACAATCCATTCAGAATATACAATAAGTGCATCGAGGAAATAAATAGACTTTCCCTCTCTACTTCTGAGAAGCACCTGTCTTTCCATGTTTTGCGGCAGTTTTTGAAATCCTCTGGCTTGAGAATTTCCCTGAGGTGTCACTGGAGCCTGCCTTGCTTCTGTCCTCCCATCTGGCATCTTTCTTCCTTCTTCTCATGTGTTGGGCTTTCCCTGACAGCAGTGGAACCAGAAAAAGCCTTTCTGATTGTTTACTAGGACTGATCAACTTCAGCTTGCTTCCCTCAAGGTTCCGAATGCATGGGAAAAAAAACTGCCTTCCAGACCGCTTCTTTTTTTTCTCCCCCCTTCTCTTCAGTTTCTGCTCTCTCTAAAATCATTTTCGGGCCATAGCTATTCCCCACCACACTTCGGTTGTGTCCTTTCTGGAGATCCTCTCACTACACATTCAGCCAGGTAAGGAGCAGGTGGCAGAGGATATCATTTATCCCACAGTAAATTCAGGGGAGGTTAGAGTACGTGATAAGTAATGGAGCCTAGGAAAATCTGGGGGAAGAATCAAGAAATCCTGCAGGGACAATTTCCTAGATGTCCAATTCAAAATAAAAAAAAAAGGTCCTTTTGCCAAGGAAATATTCTGAATAATCTGTCCCATCTGGAAACATCATTTGATGACAACCCAGATCTTCCTGTCTCCACCCCGGAAGTGACCATCCCACACTTAACCACAAACTCTGCATATTATAATGCATATTAATAGTAAAAGCTCCGGTCCTTCATCTATCCCACGCCATGAGATGTTTACATTGTCCTCATCTTCCTCAGTCATCACATCACTGTGGAAGTTGGAAACTACCTGCTTTAGAGATGAAGAAATTAGAGATCATAAAATTAAAATAAAACGACCTATGTTGCTCTTATTATAATTCATATTCCAGATTTCCTGAAGCCTAAGTCTTGGCAGTTTCCATCCAATTTTATGATGTATTTTAATCAATAAGATCTGGTTACATGCATCTCTACCCAACCAACAATGCCTTTCTTCCTGTCTCCCCCTGATTGAGCTCCCCCGCCCCTCTTCACACTAGGATTTTCACCTCCTTTGGGTCAGTGTCTGACTCTGTTCCCTTTTATCCCTCCCATATAAATGTAAGTGACCCAAGATATATGGACTCAGCAAACATTTTGAGTCTGTGATCTGAATATTCCACTAGTCATGGAACCAAGACACCTATGAACCCTGAAATTATTGTCTAATTAGACATTCGAAAAAATCAGGTGATATTGCAAATGAGAGAAAAACAAAATATCCATCTCCACTCCATCATCTTCCCTAAAATAAAATTAAAAAGTTTCTGCACCCCAATAAGTCTCTCCACTGACACAATAATCAGAATCAGGCCAAAACAAACTGAATTAGAAAAAGCCCAAGTTTAATGGATACAAATGCTCCTGGATGGCTTTCTAGCCCTCTAGAGAGGAGACAGGAAAGGAAGACTGGACGTTGTTCTCTGGGAGGCAGTTTAAATACCCTGTGGGAGTGGTCTTGAGTATTCCTGGAGGGATTGTAGTTTGGTGAGCTTTCTCTGGGGTGGGGTCTGGATTGAGGCAACTCCCAGTGGGAGGGGGCTTAGGATGGAACTTCCATCTGAACATTCCAGACTCTTTGGATATATTGATGCCAGGGGCTGGGATGAGGCTTCCACCCAAACAAAAATAAGTTAGAACATTTTCCCCAAATACCAGGCCAGCAGGTCAAAACTGAAATCCAAGCAATGATGGCAAGAGTACTCTGGGCATCTATTACCTAGGGTTCTCCATCTTTCACAACCACATTTGTTTTTCTTTGCCATGTGAGATGATATCTCTGTACATTTCACAATGTAGGATTGTAAGCAGCTCTCTTAGACATTCTCTGAAGGAAGCCATGCAGTTTGGATGGAGTGATGCTATACGTAGGCTTTATACTGGCTCCTGGCAGCTATCGAGGGCCAACACTGGTGGAAGAAATATTAACTCCTTGGATTAGTATAAATTTGAACTTGAAACCCACTTTCAAGAGAGTTTCAAGGAGATAGTTTTTTGCCTGGGTCTGAGCTATTGAATGTATTTTTGTTCATTTTGTTTTGTTTTGTTTTTTTCCTCATCTTTTCATAGGGGGAACAGAGTATTTCAACCCTGCAGGGACTTGGTTCTCATTTTCTGCCTCTTTTAAGAATAAGGAGCCTTTCTTCATGCGCTATAGCACCATTTCAACAGGAACCATTTAGTTATGACTTTCATTCAAATGCTCCTTTCCATCCCCCAATCCCTGTCAGTTTCAGCCACAGCTCTTGTTTAGGGGTGTGACTGGCCTCAGCTTGCCTGCTGGGAATGACCTTTTCTTTTGAGTTTAAGTATGCAGCTTGAAAAGAATGTGTGTTGGATACTTGCCATCCTTTAAGCCAGCCCAGGAAACACCTGCATTCCAGGCAGGACTTCTGCCTGCTCTTTGGGAATGTCTGTGTCTCCAAGCCAGAGTGTTCTGCATTGTCTCAAGTTCTCACCTACAGACAGGGGAGTGAAACTAAGCTTTGGGTAGATATCACACAAACCATCAAAGCCGGGGCCTTGAGAATTCTTAGGACATTCATTCCAGATTAATCAAATCAGTGGATTCTACCTATATAGTTGAAAGTCATCCTGACTTACTGATTTCATTCTTTCCAGCAACGTTCTCACTTGGAAGGTTTGGGGTCTTTTAACCTTAGATTCAGCTCAAGAGTCAGCAACCAAGTGACCCATGTTGAGGATACCAGATGTTCCTAGGAGTTATCTTAGCATGTTTCAACTTTTTGTGAAACAGGATTTGAGATTAAACTTGACCGTTCTTTGGGAGGCATTGGTAGTCTAGTTCCAGAGTTAGTAAAACGTATTTATGAATGAACCATTATAAGAGAGCACATGTGTGTTTTATAAACTATTTGCACCAAGCATCCTCTGTGAATGATAAAACAAAGCATGTATTTGCTATTCAATATTTCATTCAGTGTTTCCATGTGTTTTATAGACAGTGGATTTCCATAGCAACACCTATCACAATATATTCTGCCACTTACTTCCTACCTGAATATAAACCTCATGAAACAAATGGTGACATGTGTCTAATTGACTATTGCTTCTCAACAGCATGGTCTGATATACAGTCACATTCAATAAATGCCAAATAAGTGAAAATGCAAATTGGAAGGAGGAAATATCTTTGTTATGAAGTTTAATGTTGTAAAGACGTGATGCTCAATTGCTCACATGTATACTTCAAAAAAATCCATTCACCATCTAACATCACATGGAGGCTGAGGGTGAGGTAACACATCTCCTTGCCTACATGTGTATTAGAATACCATTTCATTATTTCTTCCAGGGCCACCTGGATTTTACTATATATATCATACTGTATGTTATTTTACCTAGTTGAAATACCATATGAATGTGTACATGGTGACACCCTTACTAAGGCACAGTTCATCACTCCCCTTCATCTATAAATGGATCCCCTACCCTGGGGAAGTCAGTGTGTTCTGTGATCTGTCCTCTATCTTGTTGTAAGATTATATTTTCCTGGATTCTATGGGGTCATGTTATTGTCACCGCTATAGTTGTCTTCCTTCTCAAAACACTCATCCCTCTTATTTTTGCTTAGCATTCTGAAGATAAGTCTTTTAGATTCCAAAGGATAGGGACATATTAAAATACCATCTTATCCAGAAAGGCTCCTCCTCCTCTCCCCCACTAGTGCAGTAGACACTGATTGTTGGGAACCGTACATAGGTCAGCTTTGTTGATCAATTTCTACTGTCAACTTGACACAACCTAGGATTTGTCTAGATCAGGTTGGCCTGTGGGCAAGTCTATGGGCAATTATCTTGTTTATTAATTGATTCAGCCCACTGTGAGATGCACCAATTCCTAGGCTGGCACCCCGGACAGTGTGAGAATAAAAAAGCTATCTGAGCAGAAACAAGCAGTTGGTACGAGTAAACTTCTTTCTTCTAAATATTGCCGGGGTGGGGGTGCTCCGTGACGAGCTGCTTGAGTTATTTCCTTAAATTACTTGAAATGATGGTCTGTAACCTGGAACTATAAGCCAAATAAAATTTTTTCCCCTAAATTGCTTTAGGTCAGGGTGTTTCATCATAAGAAGAGAAATAAAACTACAATAGCATCATTGGATACACACACACACACACACACACACACACACACACGAAGAAAGAGAGTGGGAGAGGGAGAGAGGGAGAGATTAACTCTTTTGCTTTCCCAGGAAGTGATCTGGACTGTTCTTCCCTGAGTGATGGCTGGGACTCTCAGAAGCCAATCACAGACACTTCAGAAGCCTCCTCTTCTGGCGACATCCTGTCTCAGCATCTCAAAGAAAGCGCCGAGAATTCCTCTCTTCAGCCTCAGATGAGAACATCAGGACATTTCCAAAAGAACATTTTGGTTCATTCAAGTGAGTCCTTTTAATCTTTGCCACACCCAAAGAATTCTTTCTTCTTGCCATCTGAGAACGAGTTAACAGTGACTAATATTTGCTAAGGAACTGGTATCAACCTGCTCGAGGAAGGGGCAGCCTAGGCTCCTGGTGGTGTGCAGATGACGCAGAGGAAGTGCCTGCCTTTGAGTGTAGTCGTGAAGTCCTCAGCAGCCCTGACTTTACAGTGTCTTCTTTTTCAAGATAAAGTTGTGAAGGAGCACAGGTCTTGATTATTTGTGCCTTGATTTTTGAGCTGTGTGCTTGGCATACTCAAAAAGAGAAACATTGAAGAGAAGAAAAACACACCTTTTAGTGCTAGGCCCCCAGGAAGGAAAATGGTATTCAGCTCTTAGTATATCCTTACGTGAGTAATGAAAGAAGCTCATCGGTGTGCTGCCGACTCCAGTTTTGCACATTAATGACATTTTCATGCAGTCTCATCCAGGGAAAAAGAGCTGGGCTGGTTCTGTTGAGTTTGCCAAGTATTTAAGTTCAGGCCTCCACTCATAATTTACAGCTCTACGAGCCACCATAGGGAAGAAAATGTGCTAGGCTCTGAAAATTTTTTTCATACCAATAAGCCTCTTTGCCAATGCAATAATCCAAATCAGATCAAATGAAACAAAATTAGAAAAAGCCCAGGTTTAATGGATACCAATGTTCCTGGGTGGCCTTCCAGCACCCAAAAGAGGAGGTGGGGAAGGAAGACAAAAAAACCATGTGTTTGTTCTCTGGGGTACAATTTAAATACCCTGTGGGAGTGGTCTTGAGCATCTCTGGGGAGGGGTTATTGTTTGGTGGGCTTTCTCGGAGGTGGGGTCTGTACTGAAGCAACTCCCAGGGGAGGGGGTTTGGGATGGAACTTCCATCCAAACATTCCAGATTTTTGGGGTATATGGATGTCAGGGGCTGAGGTGACACTTCCAACCAAACATCCCAGACTCTTTGGGTATAGGGATGCTAGGTCAAGGCTGGCTACTTCCTTGGGGCATAGGGCAATGTGGGGGAGGGGAGAGTTGGCAGTTGGTGGGCTCACACTCAGTGGGAGGTGTGGTTGGAGAGGCTTCTGATTAACTGCTATTCTGTCAGGCATCTGTTTCTTGAGGGAGATGAGAAGGCAGGTTGCTAGGAGAAAAAATAGATTGTTATTACTGGTCCTACAAATGAGGCTAGCCATGGGAAGGGGGATGAGCTACCAGAAAGAACTGCCCTGGTTGTACAGGAGAGGCTCAGGTGAATAAGTGAGACATGAGAACTGATATTCCCTTTAAAAGCAGAATTGAGTTGTTGGGTAGGTGCCCATTTTAGCTGGGAGAGGTGGTACCAAGGTGAAGTTCCAGGAGCTAGTGCAGGTGCTGGCATTATCTGGAGGGCCCTCTGTAAGTTGAACTTGGTTCAGACAACAGGAGTGACCTGTAAAATATGCTGGGGTGGAATCAAAATAGACTCTGGAGACTCTTCACCAGACCAGATTTCTGGATACAGCAGCAGAACTTTTCCAATGAACCTATAGGTCTCTGTAAGATAGCTTGAGCATATTTACATCTTGGTGTCATAGCAAACTTTAGGTTAAAAGGCACAAACATTTTAGAAGACAATTAAAGAAAATTGGAAACTTTGAACCTCTGAAGAGACATCTTAAACCTGTTAATTTTGGACTATGAAGCCTGTGAAAGAGGTACACCTGTCTGTATCTTTAGCAGGGAGCTTAACAAAGGAAGTAATAAGCTACCAGTACCAGTCATCAAATGCCATCAGACAGATCTAAGAGGGATAAGTAAATGAGCAGAAGCAAGACAGATTTTTTAGCTATGCAGGCAGTCCCAAGTCTCTCTGTAGTCTTTAGCAAATACCAGTCTTAGAAGCAGTGCTTTTAGTTGCTGAGCCCAGGAGGCCTGGTGGACTTTTGTGGGGGTAGGGTTCAGTCTACCTGTCTTGGCAGAATGAAACGATTGATCCCTCAGTGTAGTGTCCAGGAAGTAGATGAAGTGGAAGGCAACTTTTTGCTCTGTGAGTGGCTTTGCCATATCCAAGGGCAAGCCTCCAGGACAGTCTTCTGCAAGCATGCATCTTCTTGGAGAAGTTATAGGATGCTGCAGGAGCTGGCATGTCTCTCTGTCATAAGATTGACTTTTGTTAAATGTCATACTCTCAAATCTGTAAAGGTACTTGAGAGTCAGGTGTATTTAAATTAGACATAAGTTAAATTTGGACATATAGTTTACCCAATCAGTTACAGCTTACCAATGTTAGTAGAGGCAAGAAGATTAGAAAGAATATTTTAGTAAGCCAAAGTATATTGGAGGCAGAGTGTCTCCTTGATAGGGCCAGCACATGTGGGTACTCTTACCAAAGATGGCACTGAGGTTTTTACTTTGACTTCAACCAAAAATGGTGGCTATCCACGTGTTTGTATTTTCCCAGAGCTGTTGTAATCTGGAGTTACAAGTTTTACAGATTCTAAAACAAGCACACAAACACGCACAGACATAAAACAACAAGCATATTGTGGTCACATTGTTTACACATATATATATTAACAGACAGATGGACAAAACTTTTTTTAGGAACCTGTGTCAGCTGACCAGCTTAAAAATTTTGGAATAGGCTGCTAAAAGCAGGCGAGTACACAGGTGGTCTCATTAGGGTCAGATCAGTAGATGCTGTAAGGGAGAACAGAAACAAAAGGACAGAACACCTATGCCGTTTTAGAGTGGAAGGACATGGGGAACAGATCCATTGTAAGGAGAATGCTAGCGTGACCAGATCACATGCCAGGAATGCAGACAAACAGCAAATAGCTAAGAGAGAGGTGGGGAGGAGGAGCGGGAGCACAGCATCCAGAAACTGTGGGCATTGCAGCTGGGGTTTGGGGTGCGGTGGGGGTGGGTGGGTGGTGTTTACTTGTTCTCATGCCTCCAAAAAAATTTTAGGCATTAGGGACATATTGTGTTCGATAGCCCCAATTTAAAAAAGACTTGGTTAAATTGGCAGGCTTAAAAGGTAGCCCAAGAGCATTTGGAGATTAGGCCACGAATTGTAGGTGACCATTTCGCAAGTCTATGCCAGGATCCATAGCCTAGCACAATGCATCCACTGTGGTAGACTTTGGATCAAGAAAACAGAGGGGTGTAAGAAATATCTACAACAGGGCATCTCCTAAAAAAGGAATCCCACATGGACAAGGCAGGTCCTTGTCTTGGGTCAGGTCAGGTACCTGGTTTGGCCACGTCTTTCGTAGGACAGTCTGAAAACTGCATGAGGCCCTGGGCTTCTAAGGCAATTGACTTAGAACTAGAAATTTACCCAGATGAAGCCAAGCTTAGCCTGGTGGAGAGCAGGTGCAAGGGAGGGTGCTTTCTTACCATTTGGCCCTGGGCAGGTGAGAAAAACAACCTTTTGGTGGGACCTCCAGATGGAAAGTTTCTGTGCCCCGATAATCCTCTCCACCCATGCAATAATCCAAATCAGACCAAATCAATCAAAATGAGAAAAGCCTAGGTTTAATGGATATCTATGTTCCCAGGTGGCCTCCTAGGCCACCAGAGAGGAGACTGGAAAAGGAGACCAGAAAACCATGTGTTTGTTCTCTGGGGGACAATTTAAATACCCTGTGGGAGTGGTCTTGAGCATCTCTGGGGAGGGAGTCATCTTTGGCGGACAGTTTTGGAGGTAGAGTCTGGACTGAGGCAACTCCCAGGAGAGGGGACTTGGGATGGAACTTTCATCTGAACATTCCAGACTCTTTGGATATATGGATAGCAGGGGCTGTGGTGTGGCATTAACTTAAACAGGCTCTGCAAGCAGGTTGCCAAACTCTAACATTTAATCCTGCCTCTGTGCAGAGAGATAATCCTACTTTTTACTTTGCGGTGTCTAAAATGGTCCGAACGATTTAATGTGTCTTGTTCACATGAATACCGAACAGATTTGAGGTTATCATTGCAGGGGGCAGAGATTGAGTGGACATGATCTTTATTTACCTTGATAAACCACAAATGAATAGTGTCCCACTAAGCATCCCTCCAAAGACTCACTCATGCCCTGTGCTTTATATTCTCACTGTTCAGGAAGTGCTCAAGGTTCTTTAAGTTCCCCATGAAGGAGTTTCAATAACAGAAAAGCTAGCTTTGAGTTCCTGGTTAAGTGCCAGGCTACTGAAACTCAGCAGCCACCTCTTCCAGGGAGTCTAACCCTTACAATTCTGATTCCCAAAACTCTTCTTTATCATGCCCATGAGCTGCACCACTATTGCATGCTTGTCTGTATTTCTCCTCATTCTCTGATCCCTAACTAAGGTGCCTTGGCAGGACAAGTTCTCCCTGATTGTGGTGAAGCAATTTCTAAGTGTATCTGTTTATTGTGCAGATGAGTTACTAACATTCTACAGATGGAGTAAGCCTTTGTATTCATGGCCAAGGATGTGACCATGACAAATGCATGCTCTTGTTGTATCTGGGGTGTCTGTTGTACCTGCTGTACCTAGATGGCCCCTGTTCTTCATCAAAGCCCACTCTAAATGGGACTACTTCTGATGGACCTTCTTTGAATCTTTATGGTTGGTGGATGAAATAAACTATTTTCCTATGATTCCAGGGCACTTTGCATGTATTGCTTCACTGAAATATTTATTGTCCTTTATTGCTGGGCTCTGACTTTCTTGGCCATCTCCATCATTTCTGCTCTGTATGTGTAGGACCCGAGTGAGCATTTTGTTCCAGGTGGTACAGAAGACGTTTAGAACTTAGCTCAGTGGTAGAGCGCTTGCCTAGCAAGCGCAAGGCCCTGGGTTCGGTCCTCAGCTTCAGAAAAAAAAAAAAGACAAAATAACAAAAAAGACCAAAAAAAACAAGGTAACTAGAACACTGGCCTGCATCATTATTTGTATTAGTCATGGCTTTTGAGTTCCAGGCCTAAGTTACAGAGATAGGATGTACTGTCTCCTGCAAGTGCTAATTCCTAGCAGAGACCTGTTTACCAGTCTTTGCCTCCTGCCCTCTCTTCTGTGTTGGTGTTGTTCCTCAGAGCCCATCTTCCCATGATGGCTCCTTGTGATTCTGCAAACACATACCTTTCAGATTTCTAATCTGTCAGGAGAGATTTCATTCATTTATAGTTATGATATGAGACCTGAAATTGCTACATCAGTTCTGGGAGGATTCCATTTTCATGGCAAAAGCAGTCACTTTCTTGATGAGTATGTAAGGTTCCAGAAGTTGTTGAATGTGTCAGATGCTGAGATGAAAAAGAAAAGAAATCAGCTGCTCCACCCTCTAGCAGAAAAAAGTGATTCACCACCAAGAATAGGCATTGCCTTCAAAACCAGGAGGTAGATGGTGTGTAGGGACAGATTTTTTTTTCAGTGGGGAATAGAGAAATGAAACAAAAAAAAAACTTATATGTGAAAAGATGTTAAAGTAAATAGAAGGTGGTAAAGTGGGAGGACAGAGAAAGCATCTACAGGTTGGGAGAAGTTGGAGGAATCAAGGCCAGATTCCTGGTAAGATAAGCCAAAATAGGTACCAAGTCAATCACCACTGAAGGAGCAATGAACATAAGGTCCAAAGTCACACAACTGATTTCTTTATCAAATTCAAAGATACACCCACTCACCCTTCTGTGTGCACAGCCAGTGATCTTTTTTTGTGTCTCAAACTGGATTTATTTTCCTAATTGGCATGAAATCTGGATAGATAGAGGATTCAAACACGCTTTAGATGGATGGTTGACATTCCACTGAACTCGCAATAATTTATTTAATTCACACAGTATACATAAATCCTCCACACTTTGAGTGACATAATTTACTACTGCTCCAGTTTGAATTGCCAGACTTCAGGATTCCACTCTCACCAGGGGCTCAGTGAGATTTATAGCTAACTCTACCCGATATTCAGCATAAATCACAAAAATAAAAACACTCACAGTAAAACTTCTTCTGAGTTTTAAACAACTATTGTAAAATTAAACCCCTGAAGCCTTTGGGGAAAATTAAATTGAAATCTATTCATAGATATTTTTTAAAGTCCTCATGTGGTGGTAATCTAACTCAGCTCTGATTTCTTATAGGTGTTAGTCTGAGACTCAAGGTCATGATTGTCATGATTCTTGTGGCTGTAACTGCTGGAAGCTTTGTACTTCTTTCTACCATGATTTGACAATGTTGAAATAGTTCAGAGCTTTCAGAGTTTTGAAAGGACTATTTCATAATACATATTTTTTTGTCTCTTTGGTCTTTAGAGATTTCCAGTATGTGAAGTTGCAATTGTCTTTCTATGCCTCATTTCAGACAAAACATTATGTCCTGTCTAGATGTGGTTTTTAAATCTTGGTGCTGGCACCTCATAGCTTTCTGATCTTGGACTATTGCATCATGTCTCTCAGTCTTGGTCTACTCATCCACATGCTCCCTACTTTGCATGGTTTGGGGCTGATGAAGTAAGCTAACGTATGAAAAGTATTTGTGAATAACAAAGCGCTCTGTAAACTTTAGGCGGTTTTATTATTGTTGTGGCTGGCACAGTCATAATCATCATCACATTTTAAGAGTTCTGACTTTAGCATAAGCTCTACAAAGGCTTCCTCCAATATCAAAGCAAACAGCAAGCTAGGGAGATTTAGAATATAGACTCTTGTTATAAAAGGATTTTTTTCATTGACTGTGTAATTTTCTAATCAATGGATTCATATAATATGACATATTTTTTAAGAAAAGATCTTTCAAATTTATGAGTATATGTACATATCTGCATGAGCTTATAAGTACCACGTCTGTGCAGGAGTCAACAGAGGCCAGAAGAAGGCATAAGATCCCCTGGAACTAGAGATGTGAGCTACCTACCATATAGGTACTAGGCGTGCTCTTAAACACTGAGTCATCATTCCACCTTGTTACTGATGGTCAATTGTTTAAACTGGCATACATTTAAAAACTATGAAGCAACGTTGGCAGGAATTTGTTCTTCAGAGATATTTAATCAGAAATCTATGACTCATTTCTTTTTCGTCCTGCAGAAGCTGGTCTGATGCATAAGATCTCCTTTCAAGCAATCCTGCTCACAGTGTGCTTAATCATCTCTGCATGTGCAAGGTAATTCTAGTTTTGCTTTCTTGCATTAACAATTCATAATCAATGGGGAACTATAATTGGTAGATGATTTCCTTCCCCCCCTTTACAAACCATTTTAGGAAGCTCAGTAGCTAAACCTTGTTCATTTATCTGCCATGATAGTACCTTTTATTCTTTACATAGCCCCTCCATCCTCTACAGTACATAAACAAGCCAGTGTACCTTGCTTAGAAGTGGATTTTACCGTGTGCTATCTTCTGTTTAAGCAGTGGTGGCAAGGGTAGTTACAATCTACATTCCCATTCCAATGCATTCCAGAACACTTGAAATTCCCACTGAGTCTGCACTTCTCCTATTGTAGTTTGTATCCTAAAATACTGAAGAATCAAACGATGTTCTCTAAAGAGTAGCAATACTTATTTGGAACTAACAGATTGCTGCTTGGAAACACATAGGCAGCCATGGGTGGATTCAGAGGCTAAAAGAAAGTGCTGTTTATAAAGGGAGAAATAAAGAGAAATATACCACGTAGTTTGAGATGACAATGCTTGGCCACAATGACTGAGAATAAGAATGATGTATTGAGATTGAAAGGAAGTTGTTGGGCAAATGTCCCTATAGAAGTACTTAGATGTAAGGTTGCATTGGGCTGGGAGAAATTTTTGGGCCTGGGTGGAGTCTTTTGGAATAGTTACTGTCAGGCAATTATGTTATTAATTTTTCATGTCTTGAGTTTAATACCTGGAACCCACACTGGAACAAGAAAACCAACTTCTAAAACTTACGCCATTACACACATGCACCATGAAAACATATGCACATGTACGCACATAAATCTTACAATTAGGTTGCATGCACACACAAAATAGGTAAAATTTAAAGTATTTCTTATAGAATATGGACAATCCAGAAGGGCCACCGATGTATTGTCCTTACTTCCATATCCTCAATGACAATAGTTCATTGGTACTTTTGTTTGACTGGATGAGACGAAAAGAACAGTGAAGCCCTGAAAGCTCCACAGTCTTTGGACTCTGGTGGGAAAATGCTACACACTCTGAATTCCTGCATCCTGAGGGTCAAATGTCTCTGTATGGCTCAGGAAGGTTGATTTTTATAATACCAACTCCTAGATCCTCTCATCTGAGATATGAATTTAGTCCTGTTGAGAGTTGGTATTTTAAAACAAGCCTCCCACTTAATTATGAGGTTTGAGAAAGATTTTAGATCACAATGGGACCAAAAGAACAAAAGGAGGATGATCTCTGGCTAAAAATGGATTGTAACATTCTTCATTGCATAGTTCAAGCTGGAAACTGATAATGTGAGTTAGGACAATAATGACTGGAAGAAATTATGCAGAGCAATCACAATCAGCATTCTTTTAACTAAGTGTGCTCCAAACTTCCAAGTTGGTCAGGAAACCCCATTAGACAGGGCTGTCAGTGAAACATTCCTCATGACTTAACCTATGTGAATGCATTCAGCCTTGAGAAGTAGAGCTTAACTCTATGTTGCCTTTGTGTGAGCTGTGTTTAGAAACTCATATCTGTATAGACACAAGGACTTTTTTAAATGGGCTTCACCGAATTCATTCTTTGACAATTTCATACATGTGTATAACACATTCTGATAATACTCATCCCTTCACCCTCTCTATCATCTTCTCACTTTACAGAATTTTAACTTGTACTCTGGGATTATAATTTAGCACTATGGTTTGGTCACCTAAAAAATTTTCTTGCTCAATACTTCTATCAGGAACTCTTGCAATCTTGCAGACTGGCTACTATGGCCCTTTCTTATACCTTTATATTTTAGATTTACTTGTGCATGTGTGTGTGTGTTTCCTATAACCCAGGATGCTCTTTAATTCTTTATGCAGCTGTACTTTTCCACCTCTTGACTCTATCACCCAAGTGCTAGAATTACAGGCATGTACTACCACACCTGGCTTTTGCTTTTCAAATCAACCAACATGTATAAAATGTGCACATTTTAATTGAAATAATAACAGTATAGCAACGAGGAATAAAAATATGAAGACATAGTCCAGTAAGAATGCACCACCATATGCTGACAGTGACAGTGAGTCACTATCATCTGTAAGTTGACTCCTGATTTAAAAGAATGTACATGTCCCTTTAAACTGATGAGATAAGGCTTGTTTGCAAAATTGACATTCACTTGGCCAACTCAACCAAATATCCTTAGTCACACTGGGTTTATATTCTCCTCATGCTTTTATTCTAATTTCCCAATCAGTAAATCTTATTTCTGCCTCAAAATATATTATGAATCTTCATTTCTTAGTACTTCCATTATTCCTTATATTTTTTTTAGAAAACAATTAAGTAACAAATAATTCAGACTCATCTTGTATCTGCCCTAGCTTTAGTCATTTCTCTGAAATCCGCAAAATAGGTCAGGGTGCCAAGTGTACTCATTGGTATTAAAACGTCATTGCTTCTAGGCCATGTACAGACAGAAATGAAGGATATTTGTGCGTATATAATACCCTTGACACACACACGTGTGGAAATTATGTATATATAAACACATATAATAACCCAAATGTGTTTATATTAATATATCTAATCCTGACCCAATATCATACGATTCAGTCCAGGTTTTCCTGTCACCTTAGTTATCCACAGGTTTCCGTCCTGGCAGTCATGGAACTGATTTCCACTACTTTGCACTGAATTGATTCAGTCTTACTGTATATGTGCAGGAGTTTTTGAACTAGTAACTCATACCCGCTAAAGAGGCAGTCTGATGCAAACACAATGGTTATGCTTAATGCCTCCCATCTCTGGTCTTAGAGTTCCAGTTGAACCTCCATTTCCCGAATTTATCTAGATTGGTACCTCTTGCCTTCTTCCAAGTGAGGCTACATCATCCATAGGTAACACAGTTATTTTCTTTTGTCAATATCTTATCCTCATGGTTTCCAATATCCTGATTGAATTTTTGTTTTTTTAGTTCTAACACACTGATAGTCAGTAACTTAAATGGCTCTCCTCAATAAATAGGTCATCCGGACAAAAACTAAACAGATAAACACTTGAATTAAATAATGCCATAATCCAAATTTACCTAACATCTACAGACTATTCCACCCAAACACTAAAGAGCATACCTTCTTCTCAGCAGCTCATGGGACTTTCTCCAAATCTGACCACATATTAGTGCACAAAGGAAGTGCAAACAGCATTTTAAAAATTGAAATAATACCCTGCATTCTATCTTACCCAAACTGATTAAAGGTGGTTAGCAAAAGCAATAGAATTAGCAGAACGTATGCAAACCCATGGAAACTGAACAAACGACTTATTATTAAATAAAAACTGGGTCAAGCAGATGCCAAGAGTGAAATTAAAACATTTTATAGTTGAATAAAAGTGAAAATAACAGAATGAAGGCAGTATTAAGATGCAAGTTCACAATACTAAGTGCTTATATAAAAAATTATAGTGAACTAATATTAACAACTTAATGACACATCTGAAAGCTGGAAGAAATGATGCTCTAAAAGAGTAGACAGGAGGAAATAAACTTAGGGCTGAGTTCAATGGAGTAGAAGCAACAATAACACAAATACAAATAATCAATAAAGCAAGGAGAGGGTTCTTTGAGAAAAATCACCAAGATTGATAAATCTTTAGCCAAATTAGCCAAAAGACAGATAGAGGAGATCCGAGTTAAGAAAATTAAAGAGAAAAATGGGAGGCATTACAACAGACACTGCGGAAATTCAAAGAATCATAAGGACATACTTTAAAAAAAAATCTTTATTCCACCAAACTAGAAAGCCTCAACAAATTGGATGAATTTCTTGATCTATTTGACCAACAATAGTTAAATCAAGATAAAATGTACAATTTAAACAGACCCATAACCCTTAATGAAATAGAAGCGGTAATTAAAATCTCCAAACCAAAGTAAAGCCAGTACCAGATGGATTCAGTGCAAAATTCTGTCAGACCTTCAAAGAAAACTAATGCTGATAGTCCTCAAATTTTATATGAAATAGACACTGAAGGAGCAGTTCTAATTTTGTATACAAACCACTATCACCCTGATGCCAAAACCACACAAAGATCCAACGACAATAAAATAAATTGTTGTTTGTATAAAATATTTTTATAAAATATTTCTTCTGAACATAGATGCATATATTCTCAAAAATACTGAATTTTTATTAGCAAAAATTAAGTTTTTTTCTGTTCCCTAGCTCTATGAGATTTTTCTCATGTAAATAATTAATATGCAAAACCATCTACTTCCTTAACATGTGTTCCTAATAGCAACAATAAATGTGACATTATGACCTTTCACTTTTGTTTTTTGTTCAACAATGTCCCACTGTGTAGGTGTATGTCAAATTTTTTTTTATTTTTTAATTTATTTATTTATTAAAGATTTCTGTCTCTTCCCCGCCACCGCCTTCCATTTCCCTCCCCCTCCCCCAATTAATTTTTTTTGTAGTCGCCGGTCAAAAGTATCTTGCTGGCTTCAATTTTTAAAATTTTTTAATAAAATCTATACAAAGAAAAAAGGCTTGATTGAGCTGGATATGAACCAATGAATGAAAATGTAGGATAATATAATAAGTCTGTCTTTAATTTTGAAGAAGTGCCAAACTATTCCAAAATATTTTCACCATTTTTCTTCCCATAAGCAATGATGGCTCTGATCCTGTCACTTGTTTTGGCCATTTAGAGGCTTAACTGTTCTGATAAATGCTCAATTATTGCTCAGCATTGCAGTTAGAGCTATGCTGATAAATTAGCTTGCATTGTCTAATAACAAATGATGTTTACATGCTGATCTTCATTTACATGGTATCTTGGCTGACATATAATGTGTGTTCACATTTTCTACCCATTTGGAAGGTTGTTTGTTTTCTGGTTGTTGAGTTTTATTTTTAAATTATCATACAAAGTAATGATTTCATTATGGTATTTCATATATATGCCATTATACTTTGTTATTATTCAGACCCTCTTATGTATTCTGGACAGGACCCTTTGGTAGATTTGTGATTTGTAGATATTTTCTACTGAATTTGCATTGTCTTTTCATCCTCTTGACACTGTTCTTCCTGGAGAAAAGCTTTTGCTCTTTAATCTTCAGAAAGCTCAATTATTCAAGTTTTTTCTTTCAATAGACTCTGCACTTTATACTGTACTTAACAACTCATTGCCAAACACAAGGTCATACAGCTTCCATCTTTGATTTCTTTTGGAAGTATTATACTTCATGGTTTATAATGTTGTCTCTGATTTATTTTACTTTAAATGTTATGTGAGGTAAGATATATGCTTGAGGGTTCATTCTCATGCTTTCAAATGTTCAATTCTTTCAAGACCTTTTGTTAAAAGTACTTTCTTTCCATTGAATGGCTTTTACATTTCTGTTAGAAATCAGTCTACAGGATGACAGAGAAGGCTCACCAGTTAAGAATGAATGCTCTTCCAAGGCAGTGACCTCCACAGGAACAGGTACAAGGGAGCAAAGGCTGAGGGAGCAGGCCCAAGCCAGAGACCTATTCAGGACTGGGCCCAAACCAAGGACCTCGGCGGGAGCAGGCCCAAGCCAGGGGCATCTGTGGGAATAGACCTGAGTCAGTGACCTCCTTCAGAGCAGGCCCAAGGCAGCGACCTCAGCAGAAGCAGCCCCAAGCAAGCAACATCTGTAGGAGCAGGCCCAAATGACCCCAGGGATTGCAGAGTGATCCCCAGGATCTCTGAGCAACCTCCAGGAACACCCTGTGACCTCCTGGGTGACTGGAACTGTGGCCCTGATTGCACCATGAGGAGCAACCATCTGAGCCTTGGATCAATTGGCACCTGGAAGATTGATCACCAGAAACACAGCCCCAACTACACTAATCAGAGGACAATATCGGTAAACAAGATAAGAACATACTCAACACCACAAAGAGCAACACAACACCAACTAAAACTAGTGGCCCTACAACCAACAAGACTTAAACACCCAAATACAGATGAAGCAGAAGAAAGCGACCTAAAAACTAACTTTAGGAGACTGATTGGGGCCCTTAAAGAGGAAATGAAAAATTCCCTCAAAAAATGGAGGAAAAGACAAACAAAAGATTGGAAGAAATCAACAAATCCCTTAAAGAAATCAAGTAAAAACAATGAAACAGATGAAAGGAATGATTCAAGACTTGAAAACCAAAATAGAAACAATAAAGAAAACATAAACCGAGGGAATTATAGAAATGGAAATTGTGAGAAGATGATCAGGAGCCACAAATGCAAGCATAAACCAGAGAATACAAGAGAAGGAAAAGAGAATCTCAAGCACTGAAGATACAATAGAGGAAATAGACTCAATGGTCAAAGAAAACATTAAAGGAACTAATGGAGGCATTACAATCCCTGACTTTAAACTCTACTACAGAGCTACAGTACTAAAACAGCCTGGGGTTGGCATAACAACAGACAGAAGGACCGATGGAACAGAATAAAAGCCCCAGACATCAATCCACACATCTACAAACACCTCATATTTGAAAAAGAAGCAAAAAATATAAAATAGGAAAAGCATATTAAACAAATGGTACTGGCATAACTGGCTATCAACATGTAGGAAAGTGAAAATAGATCTATATCTATTGCCAGGCACAAAGCTCAAGTCCAAATGGATTAAAGACCTCAACATAAAACCAACCATTCTGAACCTCATAAAGGAGAAAGAGGGGAGTACATTTGAACACGCTGGAACAGGAGACCACTTCCTAAATATAGCTCCAGTAGCACAGATACTTAGAGAAACAATAAATGGGACCTCCTGAAACTGAAGGAAAACCTTCTGTACAGTGAAGGACACAGTCAACAAGACAAAACAGCAGCCTACAGGATGGGAAAAGATCTTCACCAACCCCATATCCTAAAGAGGACTGATCTCCAAAATATACGATGAACTCAAGAAACTTGACATCAAAAGAACAAATAACCCAACAAAAAAATGGGGTACAGACCTCGACAAAGAACTCTCAACAGATGAATCTCAAATGCCTGAAAGACACTTAAGGAAATGCTCAACATCCTTAGACATCAGAGAAATGCAAATCAAAACAACTCTGAGATTCCATCTTATACCTCTGAGAATGGCCAAGATCAAAAACACTGATGACAACCTATGTTGGAGAGGATATAGGGTAAAGGGAACACTCCTGCATTGCTGGTGGGAATGCAAGCTGGTACAGCCCCTTTGGATATCAGTATGGTGATTTCTCAGAAAATTAGGAAACAACCTTCCTCAAGACCCAGCAATACCACTTTTGGGTATATACCCAAATGATGCTCAATTGTACCACAAGGATATGTGCTTAACTACATTCCTAGCAGCATTCCTCAGTTTTTGTGTAATGTCTTCACTGGAAGAATTTCTACTGCCCTAGTTTGTTCAGTGAGGTTTCTTTCTACTGTGTCTACTTTGCCAATAAATCTATTAAGAGAAAAAAAAGAACAAAAGCTCTTACAGTGGTCCCAAGTTCAGGTTCCAAAACCCGCATTGGGTGGCTCATAATAGCCTGTAACTTCAGCTACAGGGTGATCTCATACCTCTGACGTCCACCTTCGTGGGCTCTGCACTCACAGGCACAGACTGTCCCTCCTACATGCATAGAAACACACATAATCAAAAATAAAAATAAATATTTTTTTTTAAAATTCATTTAGTGCATTGATGTGTTTCTAGTTCAGGATTCTTTGTCTCTTTTGTCGCCCTGTCTGTCCTTTTGCTGAAACATACTATTTTTATTCTGCATCTATACAGTCAATTTTGACATTCAGAGTCTCTTTTTGGTCTGAAAGAACACTGGATATGTTGGGAATACAGGATTAATATGTTACAATGACACAATTATGTTTTTTCAGGTGGTTTATGGGAGGAGAATT
The DNA here is from genome assembly GCF_037038515.1 of Microtus pennsylvanicus. Taxonomy (NCBI): domain Eukaryota; kingdom Metazoa; phylum Chordata; class Mammalia; order Rodentia; family Cricetidae; genus Microtus; species Microtus pennsylvanicus. The sequence goes on from NC_134580.1 coordinate 40,099,951, forward strand.
AGCCAGCATCTTTACCTGCACAGTGGTGGTCACAACAGCATGTAAGTAAATTTTCCAAAGTTGGTGCTCTAATTCTTGAACTTTGCTCAAATCATGGTTATTTAAATAAAAGTCAATGTGTATTTCTCTTTTCTACCCAAGACGTTGCGAAGCCTCTGTTTCTCAGCCTTGCCAGATATTTCAAAGCCACCGCCTGGGCTAAGTAAGTGCTGTTTTTGACGTCATCACTGTCTAATCAAAGATGCCAGAATCTGGTGTTTGTGGCAGGTCTCTGCTGAGTGAGAGATGGTGAGGGCCACATAGGTGATCAGCCCCATCAGCACGTGAAGAACATTTTCTTTTACTGATAAAAACTAGCAACAGTCATAGAATTACGCTTTAGTCTCAAAATAACTAGAATGAAAAAGATATAAAAAATTACTAGAATGATATTTTAGGGCCTGAAGATATTGGAAATAATAGGAAAATCAGTGTCCTCAGTTCTTTGTAAAAGTGTCATTAGAGATTCATGGCATTACACTTTCTAAACATCTCCTAGTAAGACATCTTTGTGGTACAGCTTCCCAAATGTCTGGCAAAGTGCCCGTGAAATGATCTGTTCTGAGCTACAATCTTTCTGTCCTCTCTAACTCTGCTAATGAGTATTTCAGAGGGCTTCTACGGTCTAGGAGATGCTCACAGAATTTAAATCAGACCCCCTCGGGCTCTTCTCATTGCAAGACTGGCTGTGTTGTTGACCTTCACTGGGGTTGTTGAGAACAGCTACCTACAATGGCTTGAAGACAGAGCAGGGTCTGCAAATCAAATCAGTTTATTGGCCAGTGCACTTGCCTCTCTGCATCCTTGTTTATGAAATCTTGGTCCTGATTCTGAAATCACAGTGGGTTGTGTGGAGATTTATTTTCTTTATAACTCTAAGTAGTATAGAGAATTTACTGATACACTGAGTGACATTTCCCATAATTCCCAGCCATTCAGGTTTCTGAAGACAGCCATTGATGAAACTAAGATTTATTGAATCTAATATTGAGATAACTGGGTATTGGTAACATCTCCCAAGTCCCTGTTCTTTAACCCTTCTTAGTCACATTTGTTTAAAATTCTTCTAAGATAACTGTTTACCTCCTATTTATGTTTGAGGTCATTTTAGATCTAAGTGGAGACTCACAGGCTTCGTTATCCAGTCCTACCTACAGGTTTTTTTTTTCTTTAGGTAGGATCAAGTATGCTAAGTCTTTATTTTTGACAGTTTCATTCATATGTGAATATATATAGTTTATATTATATATAATAATTTTAGTCACTTTTGCCCAGTCTTACCCTATTTCAGTTCCTCCTCTTCTGCTGAAACCCTCCTTCTTACTAAGTACCCCTCTTATTTTTCATATCTTTTTTGTATCTGTGACCCAATGAGTTAAAATGAATATAGATGGAGTTTATTTATTGAAGCACGAGCAACTTATCAGTGGTGTAGCGACTCCCTTCCCCTAACCATCATTCACTGTCAAAAGTCCCTCGGGGAAGTGTGTGGACTCCTGAGCCCTTCCCCTTCCCATGATGACATTTTGATGGGCTCAGTCTCATACAGCTCTTCTGCAAGCAACCACAACTGCAGTGAGTTCACAAATACACCATGTGCTGTGTGTCATGCCCGTGTAACTCAGATTCTCAGTGCTGCTCCCAACCTCTAGGTCTTATATTTTTTTTTACCTCTGTTATTCTGTGATGTTCCATGGTAGTTCAGGTTTGTATGCTAAGATGACACCAGACTAACAGACTAACAGAAATGGTCCCAGCATTCCCTAGCATTCTCAAGACCTTAGGTTTGAATCATCAGAGCCACCAAAATGAAAGGGAGCAAGAAGGTGACCTGAAGGTTAGTAGCCCAGCTGTATAGAGTTTGCTTCGGAATGCACAAGGCTTACATTTGATCTCCAGCATCACAATAAACAAACAAACAAGAACTTTTTTGTTTTACCCAAGGAACTATTTTAAAAACCAAAATTCAGTTGCAATAACATCGTTAAGGTTTGCTAGTGTGATATATACAAATTGCTCCTATTAAAAGAATTAAATGTACAATTAATTGGAAAGATACATTGCCATCAGTTATAGAAGAATTCCTCAAAGTGGGGGTGATGGTAGGGTCTCTAGGCTCTAAAGCCATGGAAGAGCTATCTTCTGCCCCCATTCTAGGCCTTCTGAATCCAAGTCCTGAAGGACTTATAACAGTCTCTCTGGGTAATTCTTTGCAATTTGCAATGATAACCTTGGAAAGATGATTTATGTACCTTTTAATCCTTGATTTGTGGCATTACTTAGCCTACCAAACTCTGCAGGGAACTGTACTCTGTACCAAGTACAGTGCTCAGTTTTTCTGAACAGTCATGAAACAAGTATTCAACATGGGTTCCAAGGTCACAAAACCAAGGCCCGTGGCCAGTCTTAATACTTTAGAGCTTAATAATAAACACATAAATACAATAGGCAGGGTAAAATTTTTCTGAATGGTAAATAAAAGTATGGAGCTAGTAATTAGGCCAAGTGAACACCAGAAAGGAAGTTTCTCCAGACTGGGAGAGGCAAGCCTTCCTGGAAGAGGTACCGTGTGAGATGAGCTGCCACAGTTACTTTCCCAAGTTGGATTTTAGGCACCTCCCCATTGCTCTGAGTTCTTTCCTTATTCTCTTCTTGAAGCAAATACATCAAGACTGCAAGTCCTTCTGCACTGACATTCTCATATGCATCTTCATTTATAGGAAAAGATCCTTTCTCTAATGATTTATATAGATACTTTGGCCTCCCCCTCCTCTCCTTCTCTTCTTCCTCTCTTATTGTCTCTTCATCTTTTCCTACTTTCTGCGCACCAGCTTGCCTGTACACACTCCCTTACATTGAAGACCTGTGAAGACAAGAACTGTAGACACCCCAACGCCTTTAAAATAGTAGGTGCTCTATGCATATTCATCAGCCCAAAGATGTTTTCTGCATCATTGCTTGAAGGACTCCTTTTACAGCAAAGAGTTCTTTGCCTGTACATTAGCGATGCTGCAACTCTTTCCTTTTTGCATGAATGTATCTAAAAGATGAGACACATATGTGGTGATTAATATCAAGAGTCAAGAATGACTCATAAGTCTCCTCTCACAATCAATGATGAGTGTCTAAGGCATTGGGGGAAATCACTGAGTTCAGTTCAACAAACATCCACACTGCAATCCTCCCACACTCATCTTGCACTTTGTGAGGATGAATTCGATGAGGTGCCTCCTTCTTGGCATTTCAGTCCTCTCAAGTCATATCGCTTTTTACACCTTAAATCGATTTCTTTCCACCTGCATTCCCCCTTGAATTTGAAGTCTATAAGTTGTGAGGGCTATACTACTTACTCAACGTGGCTGGAGCAGCCCTTACTCATGAAGGTCATCACAGGTGTCTTATGCCTCCAATTATTCTATTTTTAATCATCAGTGTGAATGCTCTGCATACCTATGACAGACATCCTGTGCCAGAACAGGTAGCATATTGCCCCAGTTTCATTTATGTGGCTATAATAAAATGTCCTGAGAAAAATCAATATAGGAGAGGAATGGGTTTGTTTGCTTAAAATTTTAGCTTATAGTCTGTCACTAAGGGGAAATCAAGGCAGGAACTCGAGTATCTAGTCACATTGCATCCACAGTGTAGTGCAAAGAGAACAAATGTATCCTTTCTCCTTTCAGCTCGTTTTGTTTGTTTGTTTGTTTGGTTTTGATCTTTATATAGTCAGGGCTCCCCTGTCTAGGCTGCCCACAACAGACTGGGTCTTCTCACTTCAATTAACAGTTATAACAGTTCTTTACAGACATGCTGATCCAGGTAATTCCTCTCCTGAGGTTCTCTTCTCAAGTAAGGAGGTTGTATCAAGTTAACAGTTAAAAGAAACCAGAATACACATGTGCTTTCTACTTGTTAGGTGGAAACTTTTCATTCATGCTTATGATATATGAATCAATCAGCTCTATGGTTAAGTCATGGAAACTACAGCTATGTTACTCTCTAGGCCAGTGGTGGTTCTCAACTTGTGGGTTCTGACCCCATGTGGGGAGGAGGGGGCTGATGACCTTCTCACAAGGGTCACATATCAGATACCCTGCATATTAGATATTTATATTATCTAATATGTAGAAATGACAATAATTTTATGGCTTGGGGTCACCACATCATGCAGAACTGTATTAAAGGGTCTCAACATTAGGAAGGTTGAGAACCACTGCTCTAGGCTCTCCTCCTGTGATGATGCAGATGAGAAATTTTTATAAAATGGTAATTAGCCAATTTCTGTGGTGAACTTCAAAGGTTAAAACCTCTATAGTTTCTGAGGAAAGGTCACTGAAAACTGCCAGTGGGAAATTGGTGTAGAGTTAACCCAAGTTGAGCCTCTGCTCTTACTAGTTGTGATTGTTCAGGCTCCTTTGTGTATGATTAGATACTGCAGTGTGTTGTGTGCGCACGCACATATTAATCATTTATTCCTTTTTTCTTTCTCTAATCTAGATTTGACAGCCCTTGAAGAATACTGGTAATGAATATCTTCAATCTGAATATCCGGAAACACAGTTTGTAGTCTCCTTGGAATGAATCAACCACTTTATTGGAAGGGGATGAGTAAATGGATAACTGAGAAAAAAAACTTTAATTTGATCATGTAATTTCTTTCTAAAAATCTCAATTTCCACATGTAATAGTAATTAGCTCGTGACATCAATATTAAATTTCCTTTCTTTCGTGAACACTGTCAGTTGAAAGGGAAGGGATGGGAGAAAGTGACAGAGCACAGACCTCCTGGGGTAATGTTCCCCTGTTGTTCCCAAGGCGATGGACCTCGAACATTAATTTTAATTAGAGAGTTCTGTGAGTGGCTCGGAGCATAAATGTCTCTGGTCTGCCAGCATGTGGCTATGCCTTGCTGACTTGCTCTAAACAATGCAAACAAGCTTATATAGTTGATACATGCTGTATAAGAAATAGGAACAGTTTGTATATACAATATATTGTTGCAAAAATTCATCCCATTTTGAAATGTCCATTGATATTAGATGGTGATATTTGGTGCTGTGATTTGTCTCCAAATGTCCATGTGTTGAAATCTTGATTGTCAGTGGGGACAATGTTAAAAAGTGGTAGGACATTTAAGAAACAGGACCAGTGGAACATCTTTAGTTTGTTGGGGAACTTCCTTCAGAACGTGTAAATGGTCAAACCCCCAGTCTGCCTCTAGCTTTCTGTCCACCCCTCAGTCCTTAGGGAACTTTTATGTATCACATTTTAATCACAATTTGAATGAAAAATGATCTTTATTTCACAGAAATTAAAAAGAAACTTACCAATGAAAGTCATTCAAGAGAAGAATTAGTATTCCAACAAACAGCTCTCTCTCTCTTGCTCATTTTTCATCTTTGGTTCCCATTACTATAATGAAATACCCAAGGCAGAATAGCTAGAAATGAAAGAGGATTCCTATGACCCACAGTTCTGGAAGTTCAAATGCAGGTGCCAGCATCTCCTTCATTCTAGTGGTGATTTCAAGGTATTTGGCATCACATCACATAGGAGGTGTGGGAGGAAGAAGTCATTTATTTATAGATTACTAAACCAAAGATGCTCTGGTGTTGCTAGTGGTTTTCACTGGAGACTTCAATAAGTTATGAATATTTCCAGGTTCCTTTTTTAAAAAGTTATCCTAAACCAGGCAGTGGTGGTACACACCTTTAATCCCAGCACTTGGGAGGCAGAGGCAGGCAGAACTCAGTGAGGCCAGCCTGGTCTACAAAGCAAGTTCCAGTACAGCCAGGACTGTTATACAGAAAAATACTGTCTCAAAAAACCACACACACATACACCTTAAAAATAAAAAAATCCTTAAGTATAAAATAAAGGGAAAATTATAGTGTTTGAAAACACAAGGAAATGATAAAACTAAGTAATTGGCTGAAAAGTTATAGAAGACACTTATTCTTACCTCTCACCAGGAAATTTCTGATATGGACTGCTGAGGATGTTCTATGCTATCTCCTCTGATGAGAAACTTCTGTGTGTAGAAAACTATATACATTAAAGTGATAATGCCACATTAACGGCTTTTGTAGTTAACCCTGTGGCAGTTAATAGTCACTGTCAGCTTGACTCTATGTAGCATAACCCCTTAGACACATCTTTAGGCATGTCTGTGGGTTGTTTCCAGAGAGGTTTAACTGAAGAGAGAAGACTTGCCCTGAATATGGGTACCAACATCCCATGGGCTGGCATCCTGGGCTGGTTAAAAAAAAAAAGAGGAAGGGAGAAAGGAAGCTGACTATCAGCATCTCTCTCTTTCTTGGCTGTGGACACAATGTACTCAGTTACACAGGCTTCTGCTTCTTGCCTTCCAATCATGATGGACTGTATCCCTTTAAACATTGAGCCAAACCTTTTTTCCTTAAGTTGCTTTGGTCAGGTATTTTATCAAAGCAATAAGAAAAGTAACTAATATAATACCGTTTTTTTTTGCTTCTGTACCTTTTGGTTGAACGAAATTATACTAATAAGTAAGCAGACTCACCATCAAAATACATATATAGTATGTGTGTCTTATAGTTTATATTTACCTATGTCCATATACCTTTCACACACCTATTAGCCTTGATTATTAGGATTTTCTGCTCATTGTTTTTACTAGTTTATTTAGGTTTTGACCGTTTTTTTTGTATTTGTTTTCAGAAATAGGATCTTTCATTCTACAGTCCCAAATGGCCTAGAATTCTCTCTGTAAATCAGGATGGCTTTGAACTCATGACAATCCTCCTGTTCTAGCCTTCCAAGTGTTGTGATGATAGTCATGAGTCTCGAAAGGCAACTGTGTACTTTTACTTTAAATTACATGACTGTCCTATGTATTTTATGGGATAGATAGCATAGGGATATTTTTTCCTAAACTCGTCGCTTGTGTTTTTCACTTTGTTGATTGTTTCTTTAACTGTGCATAAGTTTTTAATTTATTATACTCCCACATGTTTATTTTTATTCTTTTTGCCTGAGATTTCTGTGTGGTAATAAAAAAAAATGATTCTGAAGCCAATATCAACAAGCCTTTTTTTCCTCTCCTGTTTCCCGTGGTTTCAGGGCTTACATTTAGTACTTCAACACATTTTGAGTTGATATTACATGTAACATGTTGTAGTTTGGATATGGAATGCCCCCACTGGCTCACATGGTGAAGGTTTGGTTGACAAATGAAGACACAGTTGAGAAGTCGTAGGAACTTTAGAAAGTGGACCTAAGAAGGTAATTCGTCACTGCAAATACACCCTTAAAAGGCACGTTGGGACCTGGCCCCTTCCTATCCAAACTGCCTTGAGTTAAGCACCCTTGTTTTAACACCGTCTCTCTACCATGATATTTGCCTTCAAGTAGCCAGGGGTCGGAATGCATAAAATTGTGAGCACAACTGATCTTTTCTTCCTGTGCTTATTTATGACAGGTATCGTTGTAGAATGCTGTTAGGTACGGATTTGATTTCATTCTTTTGCATGTAGATACTCAGTTTTTTCAATAGTGTCGCTATTATGTCCCAATAGGGCTTCAAAAGTAGTCACGAATGAGATTTTAAGACAATCTGATCACTGATGCTCTAGGTGATTCTGTCTTTGTGGTTTTTTTCTTCTTCCACTATTAATCAAGAACCTAGAAACTCTAACCACATGTTCTCTAGAGAGGAGGTGCTGGATTTTGTGGGATTTGAGGATGAACATAATTGTCCTCTATAAATCCATTGTCATCCCCATCTTGACCCATCAGGGATGGTTCCCACCCATCTGTTCCAGTGAGTGATGCCAATAACTGGCAGGGTATTGGTGCCAGATGTGGCATTTGGCAGCAAGCATGGTGAGTATGGAGAGGAACACCACCCCTAAACAACCTGGAAGAACACAGGCCTTCTCTGGGTCCAGTGCTCATTATAGGAGGCGTGGCTGATGTAGTGGAGACCTCTAAGTATTCAACCTAATTTGATTTGTTTACTTATGGACTTTGGTTTCTGCCAGTAAAACAAACAAACAAAAAACCTGTCTCTAAAGATACCCCAGGATCCAGGTAGCCTTAGGGTAAAAGTCTTAGAGAAGCAGAGAGGTGGGTGGTACAAAAGTAATACAGTTGTAAATTCTTAAGGACAAATGTCCTGTAAGTAGCAAACATGAAAAGAGATAAGATTTTTCTAGCCACATGAACAGGCCTCCAGCTATCCTCATCCACATCCCCGCCTGTGTCCTGTCTTTTATGAGTCCTTCAGTGCATTGCTTTGTACTTTTCCTGCCAGTGTGTACTCTAAATACCATTCTAGAGCATGGCCCGATTTTCTTTGCTTATATTATGTAATATCTCTGCGGGCTCTCTACTATACACACACTTCCTCCAGCTTCCACCCTTGGTAAACTGTGAAGCTTTCTTTCTTTTTTTATTATTTAATTTATTTATTTATTAAAGATTTCTGCCTCCTCCCCGCCACCACCTCCCATTTCCCTCCCCCTCCCCCAATCAAGTCCCTCTCCCTCGTCAGCCCAAAGAGCAATCAGGGTTCCCTGCCCTGTGGGAAGTCCAAGGACCACCCACCTCCATCCAGGTCTAGTAAGGTGAGCATCCAAACTGCCTAGGCTCCCCCAAAGCCAGTAAGTGCAGAAGGATCAAAAACCCATTGCCATTGTTCTTGAGTTCTCGAAGCTTTCTTATTGGGGATTTCATGCAGAAGAAACCATCCAACTTGCAGAGGATCCCCCACTGCAGTCTTCTGCATTCCTGCTAATAGAAAGTCGATTGTGGTGGCTTAATCCTTTTAAGTTTTGAGGTTTGGGGGCATAGCTGCTTCAAACATTTTCTAAGCTATTCACTGAGAGGAGCACAATAAACAATTTTGATGTCAACAGCTATTTCTGCTTGCTAAAACTTTAAATTCATTAGCAGATGAAAATGGCATTCCAGTTCAGTTGTGTCCTTCATTTGTTTATTAGTATGGACAATGTGCTGCCTGCTCTTTGGTGATGCAGTATGCATTGGCTAGAAGAATGAATGCTCAATTTTCTTTACTGAGCTTCAAAACAAAAAGTTACCATCTTTCAAAGGTGACGAGGATGCTGTGCAGGAATTTGTTTCATATACAGATTTCTCTCAGAAAGCATGCCTTTAGCTTCCAATATTTGGGCAGTTTATATCTCAAAATCCCAAAGGGGAAGGGAAAAAGTACAAAAATATGTGTCAAGAGAGTAACTCAGCTGGCATGTATTATTTTTGAGGACACACTACTGCAAGAACTGGGGCAGGTAAAAAAAATGATTTAAGATTTGGCACATGTCTTCAAGAACTTTGTCTAGTAGGGAAAGAAAGTATTATGTAAAACAAGAAGAATATAATATAGCCACTAGTGACAGGACACACTGAAGACCTTGCTCATTGAAGGTCTTAGTTCTGGATGCTGGATAAAGTGATATATGTCATTATTTAAATAAAAACATTTATTTCTCATACATTTGAAGGCTGAGAAGGCTGAGCCCTAGTTACTGATGATTCAGTGTCTGGCGAGGGCACTATTAGTTTGCAGATGGCCATCTCTTCATTGTGTCCTCATTTGGAGAAGAAAGGTACCGTATCCCTTCCTCGTCCTATGAAGTCACTGAGCCCATTCACAGGAGGCCATCTTCAGGATCTAGTTATATTACCACATCTACCTGTTAATACCATCACGCTGGGCACAAGGGCTTCAGCATATGAATTTGGACACGAACAAGACAAAAAAAAGCTATGATGCTCACTATGGTTATCTCTAATTGACAACACAACCTAAAGTCACAGTGAGGGACTGTCTACATTGTGTTGGCCTTTGGGCATGTCTATGTGGGATTATCATATTTAATTTAATTGGTGTAGAAAGACCCAGCCCACTGTGGGTGATACATTCCCTTGGATGGGGATCCTGAACTGTATTAGAAACTGATGTGGGCACAAGCAAGCAAGTATATGGGCATGCCTGCATTCATTTCTATTTGCTCTTGACTAGCTCTGGTAGCTGTTTGAAGTTCCTGTCTTGACTCCCTAACAATGACAGATTAAAATTTAGGATTTAAGCTTAAATACGTTCTTAAATGAGTTTCTTTTAGTTGGGCATTTCATCACAGAAACGAAACTAGAAAACATATGCCCAGCATTAAAAGATTCAAATTTGATTTATGTGAATTTTCTAATGATCTTTACTATAGATATTATTTTTGTTCTAGAAGCTACATATAATTTATAGCTATTGATCTTATTCACCTATATAAATTTTAAGTCATTCATTATAATTAATGGTCACAGATAATCAGGAAAAAATGTCTCTCCAGGAACATGTGTCAAAGACTTAAAACTAACCAAGCGTATAATTTCAAATGTCAAATATGCTCAGGGACAAGATAATATAGACATAAACAAAAACATTTACAAGGCCTTTACAAAGACCAAAGTTTCAGTAATTCATGTCAATTCTTCCTTAAGGATACTGAGAACCCAGGTATTGTAGTTCTCTTGAGAGTAGGGAAAGACAAGACAACAAACCATTAAGAACCATTAAGAAAAGGAAAGATGAGTGTAAAAATGACCATAGTTATGAGAATTAGCAAGCAGTGAAAGGAAAGAATCACTGGAAGAACATGCCTTTTACCCAAACCTGCCCTTGCAAGGGCTGCATTACATAATCTACCATACGTCCCAAAAACCACTCCATCAGGTTAACACTGTGAGTAAACTTGGTTAGGCCATGGTGTCCAGTTGTTTGGTCAACACTGGTCTCAACGTTGCTGAGAAAATATTTTAAAAATATCAATAACATTTGCAGTGGTGGGCATTAAGTAAAACACATTGCCTTCCATGGTGTGTGGGTGCCGCATCCACTTAGTCAAATGTCTTTGCAAACAAAGAGTGAGGCTTTTCAAAAAACAGAATGAATTCAGCTTGAGATTGTGAATGTAAGCATCCTGACTGGGTCTCCAGCTTATAGACCCGAGACAGCTGCATATCATCTCAACTTGAATCACTAGGTCATGAGTTACTCCCAATGATTTTTGTACTAGCTAGCAACCACAAGCCTAGAAAATCCTAAAATCATTGTTCCTGGTAGAGCTCCAGAGATGACTCCTTAGTCAAGAGAGCTTGATGCTATCCCAGAGGACATACATACTCTTGTATGTATGTATGTACATATGTATGTTTGTATGTGTATGTATGTATATGAGTATGTACACATATAAACACACGATGAATACACTGTCAAGCTCTCCAGAGAACAGAATCAATAGAATTTATTAGTTAATGCATATAATACAACTATATATAGCATGAATAGAGAATACAACTTTATAGTACAGCATATACAGTATATATAATATAGTATTCAATCTGCAATATATAAATTTAATCTATGTTATGATCAATGGGATATAGGATATAGAAGATGTTATTATAGATAATATACATCATATACCACATTGGTGATATTTCTCTGGGGCAATTGGTTATTCCAACAGGTATGGAAACTTTCATTCTATACATCTTATAGCTAACCTAAAGGTGTCTTTAGTTTCCCGAGGAACAAAATAGGAGCTCTAAATTTCAGTCGGGCTTGTCTGATCCACTGTAGTGCTCTCCCACTGCTGACTGTCACTGAGGAGTATGAGAGGGGGTGTTACCTCAAAGATCAAATAGTTCAAGAACCATTTCCATTAGATAGCTAACTCAGGAAACTTTCTCCTTGAGGTGGAAGACGAATTAAAAGCCAAAAGAGCTATGATCTTTTTTTTTTTTCCATTTGTATCTCAAGGTCCTCAAAGCAGTATTCCAGAATTTCTATGAATGAGCTTCATAGTAAGGACAATTCGATTGCTTGTCCTGTTTCAGAATGTCTGCTGCAGACAGAGGCCTATGTAGCTGTAATGGCTCATAAGCCAGCTGTTTCCTTAGTGGAGCACCTGCAGGTGCCTAATGCTTTCCCTACCTCACCTGCAGGCCTCATCACCATCCTCTATCATGTTGCTGCCACGAAAAGCCAACTCAGGTATCATTCTAGACAGTTCCCCTTCATCTTACAAGAATTCCACCCCCACCCACCACACGCAGCCTCCAAACTTGCTTGGCGCATCCTTTCTAGGAAAGGCTTGCATGGTAGCAGGCGAGATCAGGGAAACACCCAGGTCTGGTGTAGTTCTACTGCACTAAAGGAGAAGAGGTCAGCTGTGAGAGTGGATGCATAGCTTGCTCCAAGTCCCATGGCTCAGTGAAGACCAAAGCTCGCTCCACTGCCCCAAGTCTCGAAGGTTCCTTTGCCATCAGCCTCATCCTACCTCCACTGCAAATCTGCTCCAAAAGCTATTTACCATGGTTACAGCAAACAACTGAGATGCAGAATGATCAGCCTGCTCTGCCGAGCCTGCCAGCCTCCACCCAACAGGAATCCCACTACTGCTCACACACAACAGCAGACCCAGGCACCTGCCAACTTGGCACACTTTGCCTCGCTGCCACATTTCCGTGGCGGGCCTTGATGAAGGTCTGATCCTCTATTATTTTTCTCAAAATCTATCCCACTGTGTGGGCTGTATCCCATCCATCTGCCCATGCTGGGTGAAGTCTGCTACACCTGCTAGAGGACCAGACAGGGTACCTTGGGATGGGGGCACATAAGCAGGTGGATGCCAAAGACTGGCAACCACTTTGCAAAAATTGTCTCATTCTTTTGTAGCCTCACAGGAAATAAAAACAAAGAAAATGAGATGGCGGTGTGGTTGGAAACAGGATGGTATGCTAAGACTCCAATGCAAAAATCATTTTACATTTGAATTTGCATTTAGAAAAGAAAGGGCAGCCTAGTCTTCTGCCCAACTCAACCAAAGCAGCTACCTTTGTGTAAACGAAGCTCAAGTTCCGTTCATAAGTAATGGGCTTGTGGGAGTCTAGTGAGACCCAGTGGCATCTTCTCTGTTGGCCTCTTTTTTTCTTTCTCCTGTTTTCTTTTTCTGTAAAAGGCAAAATAAAATCAAACACTTCATTCCAATGTCTTCCACATTGCTCATCTTTCTCGTTGTGTTTTCTTCCTCCTCCTCTTTTTCTACTTCTTCCAACTCATCCTTTTCCCTCTCTCCCCCACCCCTGTATGATGTGTGTATGTATGTTTGATATAAGTGTGCATGCATGAGTATGTGTGAGCAGGCACATGCAGGCTAAGACTGACACCATAGTATTGACCAAAGGAAACTTATTTGCAAGGCTGAGAGGCTATGGAAACAGGCCACCCAGAGAGACGTTGGAAGGTACAGAAGCTACCATCTGTGGTCGGTCATATGCCATTGCCCTGTTGGAAGAAGAGGCACTGACCAGATGACAGGCCCAGATCCTGCTGTGATGATTCTGGAGGCAATAATATCAGTGGTCATGTGGTACTACTATCTTCCCAGCTCTGCTTTCTACATAGGGCAAGATGAACACATGGAAAATTACCTTTAGACCTTTTATTAGAAGTACCCTTAGAGTGTTCAGTGTTAATCAGTTTGCCCTCCCTCTCTTCTTCCTCTCTCCCTCTGTGTTTCTCAGGCATGTGATCACTCTCTGCCTGGGGCCTGTCCAGAGCCAGCTAAGGAGGTACACAGTGAATGCTGGCCAGGTGATACTATTAAATAATGTCTAACTTGGTGATGTTTGCAGCAGAGAACTTTTTTCTTGTGCTGATACTGGTGCTGTGGTTGAAATATCTGTCTCCTAGAAAACTCAGATTGAAATGGGCCATTGTTATAGCATCCAAGAGTGGGATACTTAAAAGCAGATTCAGCCTCATGGATGGTATTGGTGCTATTATAAAAGGGCATGTTCTACCCAATCTCACTCTCTTGCCTTGGTCTTCCACTTTCTTCCCTGGGATGATGCAGTAAGAAACTGCTTGCCTAAAGCCAACATTTCCATCCTAAACTTTGCAGACTCTAGAACCAGAACCAATAAGATGCTCACTTGTTATACAGCCCATAGGAAGCAATGAATTGCAGGTTCAATGACAGACCCTGTCTCAAAAATTCAGATGGGGAACAATGAGGAAGACATCTGAGGTTGATTTCTGGCATTTGGGGATGGGTTCAGTGGGTAAGAACACTTGCTGCTCTTTCAGACAACTAGGGTTTGATTCCCTGCACCCCTATTGGGCAATTGACAACTCTGTCTTCAACACAACAGAGCACAGGGAGATTCTGAAGGTGGAGTTACAAAGAGTGTACTCAGGAATCCATCCACAGTTCATTCTAGACCATGGAAAGCTTTCATCTTTTTGATAGATTTGCACTGTCTAGGGCAAGATGCGTTTTTCGTCATAAAGCTGCGGACGTGCGTGTTTTGTATCTAGTTTCAAACACCTCAGGGAAGGGGAGATAATGAGGTGGTTCCTGGAGGGTCACGTCTCAGTTAGTATTTGATGGGCTTGGTGGTAAGTTAGCACACAATGAATGACAGTGTGCATAGAAAGCAAAAATAGTATTATTTGGTGGTTGGTGTCAGACACAGTTAGGCTGAGCTTCTGAACTCCCCACCTGTGCAAAATCACTTATCCCCTAGGATGTTTTGAATAAGAAAGGTCCCCAAAGGCTAATAGATTTGTATATTTAGTCATCAAGGAGTGGCACTACTAAGGATTTGGAGGTGTGGCCTTACTGGGGGAAGTGTGTCACTAGGGGTGGGCTTTGAGGTTTTCAGAAACCATGCTAGAGCAAGTGGCTCTCAACTTCTTCCTGTTCCCTGCATATCCAGACGTGGAATTCTCAGCTCCTTTGCATCATGCCTACCTGTGAACTGCCATGCTTCCTTCCATAATGATAATGGACTAAGTAAGCCTCTGAAGATGTAAGCAAGTCCCCAGCTAAATTCTTTCCTCTGCGAGAGTTGCTGTGGTCATTGTGTCTCCTCACAGCAATAGAACACTGACTGAGATGTCCCCTGAATTTCTAATTCATCTTCATCTGTAAGTCAATAAACCCAGTTTCTTTATACACATGAAGATTATTTAGCAGAATGCAGTAGAAGCATTAGAAGAAGTCAATGAAGGTGGGGCTTACCTACTAATGACAAGAATGGCGACAGCTGCTTATCCACCACGTTGAAATGAAACAGTATTTGCTTTGGGGAAACACACTTTCCCTGGACCTTAGTGACAGAGAAAAACAAAGACTGGTTGGATCAGTGTTGCGGGAGGTCCTCCCACTCCTCCAGCCTATCGTCGCTGAGATACCAGCCCCTTGGGGCGTGGTCTCTCTCCCTTTAAAAAAGCAGCCACTTCCCTCTCCTCTCTCTCTCTTCACTTCCTGCTCCGCCGGTGACTTGACTTCCTTCCTGGTTACGCAGAGGGCTGAAAGTGATCTGTAAGTTTTTTCCCCTTTAAATAAATATCACCCTATTAATCATAATCCCAAATTGGCATTGTTTGTGACTTACGCCTTCATTTGGCGCCCAACGTTTGGTTTTAGAACCTCTCCCGGCTCGCAGCCGCGAGTTCGGCTTGGCGGCCGGAAGTTCGGCTTGGCGGCCGCAAGTTCGGCTTGGCGGGCGCTTGTTCAGCTTGGCGGGAGCAGTTGCTTCCTCAGCCGCTGCCTGTGGATTTAAACTCCACAGGCCCGCGAAGTCTCTGCCCGCGTGATTTGCTCTTTTCTGAGTCGTTTTCAAATCTCCCTTGCAAGCACAGCTCTTAAGTGGCGCGAACCAGAGCACGTGGTTGCTGAAAGCTGCAACCCCTCAGGGTGACTCTGTCACGTGGAGGCATAAGCGGCTTCCAGGTTGCTCTTCCCTACCCCTGGATTCTGGTTTCTGGTTCCATCTCTGGAATTGATTTAATTACATTTACTTTGTTGAGCAACTTACATTTTCCAGTTTTTAACAAATACTAGGCGGACTTTGAAACAGGACCGTGTTTTCGTCGAGACTTGGCAACAGCGCCACCTGCTGGATAATAGGTAATATGGCAGTTCCCGTTTCCAACGCGAATTTTACTGTTCTGGTTACCAATACAATGGGTTATATCATGCAAGGTTTATATGACTATGGGGATAACTTAATTTACTGGTTACTAGGTTTCAGTATTTTTTTGCATATTCTATCATTTAGGAAGATCATGGCACTCCTAAGAACCATACAATCTTTACTAGAAACTCATGCAGGTCAGGAGATTAAGGATTCAAAAGAGACAATAATAAAAAGACTTGAAATGATTGAAGAAATGATTGGAGCTGGTGAACAGAGTAATAAGGCACAAGGACAGAATACAATGCCAACACCAGCTATTAGAACTGGCTTACCAAAGGTTTTAGCAGCATACCCTATACTTAATTCTGACAAAGCGTCAACTTCTAAAGGCTCAAAGGGAGTCAGAGAAGCTAGATGGACGCCAATAGCAATGAATGATCTAAAAGAAATTAAGCAAGCTATTGTTAATTTTGGCTTGCACTCTGCATACGTAAAGGAAATGATAAGGACTTGGGCTTCTAATGCTAGAGCTACCCCCCATGATTTCCATCAGTTAGTGTCTGCAGTTTTAGATAATGGACCTTCCTTGATGTTTGGAATTTATTTCAGAGAAGAATCCAAACATATGGAACAGCAAGGAAGAGCAAAAGGTATTGAGGTTTCCCAAGATCAAATTCTTGGTGCAGGAGAATATGCTGATCCACAGGTCCAAGCTCTTTATGATGATGAAGTACTGTGTCTATGTCACCAAGCAGCTTTAAATGCTTGGAATAGGATACAAGATCCAGCAAAAAGGGTTGAATCATATACCAGAATTAGGCAGGGACAGAGAGAACCCTTTATTGACTTTTTGCAAAGATTAATTAAGGCTCTGGACATAGGGGTAACAGACCCAGAAGCTAGACGAATACTTCTTGAATCTCTAGCTTTTGAGAATGCAAACATAGAATGCAAAAAGATAATTGGGCCTTTAAAGTCTAGATCAGCACCTATGGATGAATGGATTCAGCATACGATGAATGTTGAGACGTTTAGCTATAACGATGAATCTTGGGTAGGAGAAGCGATTTCCACAGCAATGAGGAGACATCAAACTGCCAGGTGTTTTAATTGTGGTAAATTAGGACATCTGAAAAGGGATTGCAGGCACAGAATTTCTAGGAATATTATCTCCTCTGGGAATGACAAAGATAGGAGACCTAGGCCTTCAGGTATATGTAGGAGATGCGGTAAAGGCCGACATTGGTCCAATGAATGCAGGTCAACAACAGACAAACAAGGCAACCCGATACCGTCGGGAAACTCCTTGAGGGGCCTCTCGCAGGCCCCCAAGCCAACAGTGGCCCAGTCATTCCCAGTCACAGTGGAGAACGTGCCACACCAAGAAAATTAAAAGCTCCAATTTCTGCTGCAAAAGGTAATACTGGTCTAAATGATGAAATCAATGTGGAGGATGAGTCAAAAAACCCAGTTGGACAGAGTAAACGTATATTTTGGCAGACTTCTATTAATGATCAAAGACCAAAGCTAAGAGTCTGTATAAATGGCACTTTTATTGAAGGCTTATTAGACACAGGTGCGGATGTAAGTATCATTACCCCAGAATCTTGGCATCCGAATTGGCCTCTTCAAGAGGTAGATGTTCAGTTCCTGGGAATTGGAACCCTATCTCGTGTAAAACAAAGCACAAGATGGGTTGAATGCATAGGGCCCGAAGGGCAAATAGGAAGACTAAGGCCATATATAGCCAATATTGCCATAAATTTATGGGGCCGTGACCTGCTACAGCAATGGAATACCCAGATTAACATTCCTGTAGTTCCAGGAACTCATAATTCTGGGAAAGATATGATGAGGTATTATGGAAAAAGGTCACTAGCCATTCAGGCTGTACAAGAACATACAGCAAATACCAAACCTTTAGAGGTACCAACAGCCCTACCTTTAAAATGGCTAACTGAGAAGCCAATATGGATCAAACAGTGGCCTCTAGCTGAAGATAAACTACAGGCATTGGAACAGTTGGTGCAGGAGCAACTAAATGCTCACCACATTGAAGAATCAACCAGCCCTTGGAATTCTCCTGTGTTTGTTGTAAAAAAGAAATCTGGTAAATGGAGAATGGTGACAGATCTAAGAGCTGTCAACAAAGTAATTCAACCTATGGGCTCACTACAATCTGGAATTCCTTTGCCTTCTCTGTTACCAAAAGGATGGCCTCTTATAGTTATTGATTTGAAAGATTGTTTTTTCACTATACCGTTACAAGAAAAGGATAGAGAAAAATTTGCCTTTACAGTGCCTACTTATAATAATTCTCAGCCCAATAGGAGATATCAATGGACTGTCCTCCCACAGGGTATGCTCAATAGTCCTACACTGTGCCAATATTTTGTAAGTAAGCCATTGGAAATAATTCGTAAACAATTCCCCAAGTCCATTATTTATCATTACATGGATGACATCTTGTTATCTGATTCAAATAAAGATACTTTAGAAAGGATGTTTGAAGAAGTAAAGAAAGTCTTGCCTAGGTGGGGATTACAAATTGCCCCTGAAAAGATTCAAAGAGGAAACTCTATTAATTACCTAGGTTACAGAATAGGGTTAGAGAAAATTAAAACGCAAAAGGCACAAATTAGGAGAGACCGCTTAAAGACTCTTAATGACTTCCAAAGATTGTTAGGAGACATTTCCAGTCTACGACCAGCTGTTGGGATAACACCTGATCTAATAGTTCATTTAAACAAAACCTTAGATGGTGATAAAGATTTGAATAGTCCAAGAGAACTGACAGCTGAAGCAGAAAAGGAACTGACAATGATTGAGGAAAAATTACAGGAGGCACATGTGGATAGGGTGAACCCAAATCTTAGCTGCATCCTAGTCATATTGCCTTCCAGAATTTCTCCTACAGGGATTCTAATGCAGAGGGAAGATATTATTTTAGAGTGGATATTTATACCTAATAAACCAAGTAAAAAATTAAAAACTTATGTGGAAAAAGTCTCTGAATTAATTATAAAAGGTAAGCTGAGACTTCGTCAACTAGCAGGTATAGACCCAGCAGAAATTATAGTGCCTTTTACTACTGAAGAAATAAAAAAGTTATGGGAAGACAATGAACCGTGGCAAAGAGCTTGTGCTAATTTTTTGGGAGAAATTAATAGCAACTATCCCAAAAGTGGTAGACTTAACCTCATAAAAAGAACTTCTTGGATTCTTCCTAGAATTGTACGTGATGCTCCAATAACTGGAGCCCGTACGTTCTATACTGATGCAAATAAATCAGGGAAAGCAGGTTACAAGTCAGAAGAATTGAGTAAGGTGGAACAAAGCCCTTATAATTCTGTCCAGAAGGCAGAATTATATGCCATTCTTATGGTGCTAAGGGATTTTAAAGAACCTCTTAATATAGTTACAGATTCACAATATGCAGAAAGAGTTATCTTGCATATTGAAACCGCTGAATTTATACCAGATGACACAGAGTTGACTTCATTGTTTATCCAGGTACAAGACATAATCAGGAACAGGCTTTGTCCGATGTACATAACACACATCCGGTCCCATACAGGTCTGCCTGGTCCTCTAGCCCAAGGCAATGCTGAGATTGATCAATTATTGATTGGAAGTGTGTTGCAGGCCTCAGAATTTCATAAGAAGCATCATGTCAATAGTAAAGGCCTAAAGAAAGAATTTTCCATTACTTGGCAACAAGCTAAGGACATTATAAAGAGATGTCCTACTTGTTCTTTCTATAATCAAACACCGTTGCCTGCAGGGAGTAACCCAAAGGGCACTAAGAGAAATGAAATCTGGCAGATGGATGTGTTCCACTTTATGGAATTTGGTAAATTAAAATATGTACACCACACCATAGACACGTATTCAGGTTTTCAATGGGCTACTGCCCTGAGCTCAGAAAAGGCTGATTCAGTAATCACACATTTATTGGAAGTTATGGCCATCATGGGTATACCTGCACAAATAAAGACAGACAATGGTCCAGCATATGTATCTAAGAAAATGAAACGCTTTTTTGATTATTATAATATAAAACACATTACAGGTATACCAAATAATCCTACAGGTCAGGCAGTTATAGAAAGATCAAATCGTACTATAAAGGATATGCTGAACAAACAGAAAGGGACCGAAAATACCCCCAGAAATAGATTACATAATGCTTTATTAACCTTGAATTTTCTTAACGCTAATGAGAAAGGAACGACAGCAGCAGAAAGACATTGGATAATGGAAAAGTCTGCTGAACTAAATCAACCGATTTATTTCAAAGATGTGCTGACCTCTCAGTGGAAGCCAGGAGATGTGCTACGTTGGGGAAGGGGTTTTGCTCTTGTTTCCACAGGAGAAGAAAAATTGTGGATACCATCAAAATTAATAAAGTTTCGATTTGAAGAGGAGAAACCTCTTGGAAAGGAGAAATGACAACTTATCCACAATGATGATATTCATACAGGTGGTAAGAAAAACATATAGAATGGGGGCAGGGTTCTGTTCTTATCTCCACAGGAAAACACTCATCTTTGAGAAATTCAAGGGACCCTGGATGTTTGGATACTGACAGATGGAAAAGTACCTGCCCGATAGGAAATATCAAGAAAACTGAATGGGTTGTGTAAGTAATATTAAACCATATTTCTAAATTTATAAAGCTGGTTTTGAAGTTGGACTCTGGCTCAGTCCCTCTCCAATTCCAAGCCTGTTAGTAAGAGAAAAACCCAGAGTTTCTGGAGTTTCTGTCTCATGTCAAGAGCCATGATGTGGGACAGAAAGAAATATGAGTTTAGAAAACATCTTTGCTTTTCTTCATATCTATCATACTTTTCATTGAATATATCTATCATGTCTTTCATTGAATATATATATGTCTATATATGTCTATATGATTAATGCTTAAGTTTTTCATAATGAACAATGAGTTTTTCCTGAAGTGACATTTGAAGTTTCCAGGCAGAAGATGGGGCCCCATAACAACAACTCCACCTGGTTGATATGACGTCAGATACTGATAGCGCTACAACAAGACCTGCTTTGGGTACCAGCTGCACAAGACAGTTCCAACTTGGTTAGCTGAAATGGTGCACATCTTGTACAACATTCTGGCCAGACCTCCACAAAATACTCAGAGACTATTTGCAATTTTAAAAGACATTGATCTTGAAATTTAACCATCATTTTACTTTCACAGGATCCCCCAGAAAGAACGTCGCCCCTATGACAGCTGGAAGTAATTTTAGAGGACGACGTCCCCTCTCCCAGTAAAGTTTGCCCTTGGGTTTAGGGACATCATTTAGGGGTTGATTATAATTAGTATACGATTGAGGGTTGGGGGAGGAATTTTATAAGCTCAGGGATCATTTTGAAAAAAAAAAAAAAAAGAGGGATGATGGGATAATAGATTTGTAATTGTGAGTTACTGTTGTTAGACAAATATATTGATATAGATTCTTGTATATTGATACAAAGTTAAATTGTATTGACTATTGTATGCATTCATGTTTCTACCTCTGTTTAAAACATTTTTTATGTATTGACATATATATATTGTATATATTTATCATATTGCAGTGTACATTTCTACCTCTGATTAAGATACTTATATAATGTTCGTGTATTGGTATATATTTACCCACTGCAATGTATATTTGTACATTGTTTATATTTGGAGGTCATTGTCCTCATTTGTTTCACAGTCGTTTATTGTCTTAGTCTTTAAGTTAGATAGATATTGAGAATTATATAGACTAATAGTCATCTAAGTTTGTCATTTATAATTAGACTAATCAGGTTCTTTAGATATATAGAGATTATACTCAGTATAGATAGATAATCTTCAACTTCTTCAAAGAGCTGTAGAAAATGGCCTTTAATCTAACTCAGAGTTTTGTGGTAGTGAGACACAATTGCTCCTGGCAACACCACTCTATTCCCGAGAGAATGTTGAGCACCAAAGACACTCCACCTGGAGCATTTCTTTTTGGCAGAACTGGCCTTGGGGCAAAGAAATGCCCATACCTCAACCACTGACAAAGATACAGAGCATGCATCAATGGATAAAACAGGGCTGTCTTATCCTGCCAAGACAGGGTAAGATAGTTTTGAAAGTTGCTTGCCTTTGAAAATGGTGTGTCAGTTATGTTAGGCCTTAGCCAAAGTTGGTTGCTTCAACGCTGCTAATGTGACTTTGGGTGATTGCCTAGGTAGCTAGTTGTCTCTGTGATTTGTTGCATGTTTTGGAAGTTGTTTTACTGAACTTCCTAATTACCCAGGTAACATTATTTCCCTTCTCAGATCTTTGATGGGGTTGAAGACTATATAAATGTAGTTACTTTCTCTCATGACTTGGCCAAGTTATTTATTATACAAGACCTAAGCTAGTTAGAATAGCATATTTGTACTTATTGTATATAATTTCATAGTAGGTTTAGAACTCTCTTATTTAAACAGAAGGGGGAGGTGTTGCGGGAGGTCCTCCCACTCCTCCAGCCTATCGTCGCTGAGATACCAGCCCCTTGGGGCGTGGTCTCTCTCCCTTTAAAAAAGCAGCCACTTCCCTCTCCTCTCTCTCTTCACTTCCTGCTCCGCCGGTGACTTGACTTCCTTCCTGGTTACGCAGAGGGCTGAAAGTGATCTGTAAGTTTTTTCCCCTTTAAATAAATATCACCCTATTAATCATAATCCCAAATTGGCATTGTTTGTGACTTACGCCTTCAGATCAGGATGACAGTGGCACCACCATTTTGTTGGAGGGAGATCTTTTTGACATTGCTCACGGGTGCTCCAAAGTGCTGAGAATGATGGCTCATATGTAGGAGCTGCTCCAAAAATGCCGATTGAATGATTGAGCAAATCATTTCTATCATGGGATTTAGTCACCAGTGTGATGTAAGAATTCACCAAGTGGTAAGGATATATAACCACTGTCTAATTGGAGTGCCAACATCCTTTGGGGTTCTACACAAACTCTCCCTCTTTGATTTCTGCTTTGTATTAGTATTGAACTGGGCATGAATAAGACTTTGTGGTAGATTCTATGGAGACAAAATTAGAAAATGAATGCCAGGTGGTGGTGATGTGTGTCTTTAATCCCAGCACTTGGGAGGCAGAGGCAGGTGGATCTCTGTGAACTGGAGGCCAGCCTGGACTACAGAGTGAGTTCCAGGACAGCCAAGGCTACATAACTCATAAAAGCAAATAATAATAATGATAATAATAGAAAAAGAATGGTTTCTGTCTGCATGAAGTTCACAGCCCAGAAGATGTACAGGCTGGAAAAGGTTTAAACCAAATCCGACAAGTACTGAACCCAGAAGCAGCAACGAAGGAGTTGACAGGTGGACAGAAATTGGTATCATATCTATTGTATCCAACATCTGGAATCTACATGTAAATTCATATTTCTCTAGTCTTCCCACTCATTCTTCATCTCAGCAAACACTGCACACAGGAAAGTTGGAAGACCAAAGATTGCTCTCCTTTTCTCCCTCAGTGAGTCCCAGGGTCTCCTCTTCCTACTACCATCTGCTTCTCTCCACAACTACTGTCCTCCCTCTGGACCCGTTGCCATGCCACCCACCTTGTTTTCTTGTCTCTTTTATCTTTCTCATGACTGCTGTTCCCGCCTCCCTCGCTAGACTTCCTCGTATCCACTGCCACACCACAGCCACAACTGTCCTTTAGAGCTGCGATAAAGCACACCTCCTCCATTGCACTTGGAACCATACCCAGTCTCCACACGAGCCTGATTGTCTACCTCCCCCTGGCATCTTATCCTCACTCACCAGTCACTCCCCATCAGCCTCCCACTCCTGTCCTTCTAGAAAGCCAAATTCTCTCTCTCCACTGTGAGCGTTTTGCCTTGCTCTTTCCTGATGAAGTCTGACAGTTCTCCATAGAGCCGTTTCCTTCTTACTGCAAGTCTCAGCCCTTGATTGCAGTGACTTACTTCAATTACTGAAAGAATACTTCCTCCATGCTTCTTCTGTCTCCATAGTTTTCTTTCTTACCCTGTTTGTAGACCTCAGTCTAATGTAGTATTCTTTTGTCTATCATTTGCAAATCCTCTCCAGGAGGAGAAAAGGAAAGGTGGTTCAGGCCTTTCTGTCTTGATCTCTATCCTCAATCCCAGGACCTCAAGAATGATTTCGGAAATTAGTTAATGAAGTAACGGCTCCCTCCTAAGCAAGCAAATTAGAAAATTTTACATTAAAAGCATGATACTCTAAGGCCAATTATTTTAAAAATGTGTGTATAAAACTAATGTGTGTGTATGTGTGTGTGTGTGTGTGTGTGTGTGTGTGTGTGTGTGTGTGTGTGAGCACACTTGCAGGCAAGAATGTGCCATGTGGATGTCAGAGAACAAGTTTCAGCAGTCAAATGTCTTTTTCCATCTTGTTTAAACAGGGTCTCTTCTGTTTCTGCTGCACTTCATATTCCAGGCATGCTGGCCTGTGAGGTTCTCTGTGATGGTCTGGTCTCTCCACCTCCCAATTACCATGGGAATGCTAGGATGATGGATGGATGCCACCACATCCATGTTTTACATGGGTTTGGAAGACCAAACTCAGGTCATCAGGATTTCCCACATGGACATCTATCCGATGAGTCACTTCATAGCCCTAGACATGATATTCTTGAAACAATATTTTGTCATACACACATGACAGATGAAAGATGTATACACACTTAGGGTCTGTGCCCACAGGAAGCAGTTAAAATACAGAGTAGGCTTAGAAGAGTACAAGCCTAGATTATTGTTATGTATCACATGCACATGTATTGAATAATCATCTTCTGTTGCCTAAAAAAGTGCAAACATCATTTGATAGTTTGGAAAATGCGGACACTGGCTCAGTGTTTTAGAAACACAGAAATATAAAAACAGGTTCCAGTATAGACAATGTCATTTCTCTTCCTGGAGCCAAAGCCTTGAAAATGCTTTTTTTCTCTCCAAGCTGGAATGGACAGCTATGAATTCATTCTAGAAGTATCTGCAGCCCATGCCGCCCCTCTCCTTCAGGGGTAAATGGTGCCCAGCAGGGCTGTGTGACAGAGAAGGTGAGATCAGGTTCAGCTGCTGCCACCAAACTTGAAAAGGGTTGATTGATATGACGAAGGCTTTTTCACAAAGAATATAAATCAAAGAAGATGACTGGCAGCAAGATAAACATTCTAGAACCAGAGTAATTAGGAATATATTAGCAAGTAAAATAAACTTATTATCATTAACAAAATTGGCAGCTACTTTCAATTTCCCTAGAGGCCCCATTTCACTTTCTTTCCCTTGTGGATTATATTAGGAAGGATTAATGGGTTTGGAGACACTGTTGTAATGCAGACTGTATTTACTTCTGTCCTTATCTGGAGTTAGCTAAGTTCAGTGGTTCAAAGATAATAAATAATCTGTAGTCATCAGGTTTTTTTTTTCTGTGAGCTGGCCCCAGGTGTTGTAACACTGAGTCTGAATAAAACTGTTGTTTACTCAATTCTTAGAGAAAATTAAATTAGATAAGGGACTGTTTTTCTTAAGTTCTTTTTCTAATTTTCTCCCTTTTATTTATTTATCTTTTCAGGCCTTTAGCATCTATTGCCACTTATTTCTAGGAAGTGCCCTGAAAGGACAGAGTCAGTGAATTTGAAGCAAACCAAACAACTGAGGGAAAACTTGGGCACTGCCTTGCTCAGATCAGCAGTGTCTTCTTTCCTTGAGACTGCATGCTGTGGGACGAACTTTTCTGCCACCAGGAGATGGGCTGAACATGTAGTCTCCTATGTCCTCTGATCCTGGCATTCCTCCCCAATGTGAATAATGCCTCTGAGCTTTCCAAGGCATAAACTTGGTACCAATGAAAGTTTCTTTGTTCTCAGCACTGTAGATAACCCAGGCAACAGAATTGAGAGAACGGAACAAGTATCAGAAGGTTCTTATACATAGTGGATATCTAGGGAGGGATGTGCTAGAGCTTTGATCAAAGAGAGGTCTGACATTCATCCTCAATGTTAGATAATTTCTTCCTGGCTTTATTTGGGGACTTGGAATCAAGTGATTAGCCTGACAAAATGATTTATGGAGAGAGCCAATTGCACCCACATATTTTGGGGTGAGGGATTTCTACATTTGAAATACCAACCTTATAATTGGGGTTGGAGGTAAATCCTCTAAGTCACATGACGTCAGTTGACCTAAAGACTGAGATTAACTAACCACATGGTCAATGAATCACCCCTATGTGGTGGAGCACATATTAAAAAATGTCCTGACCCCAAAGCTTAGATCAGCTTTCCAGGTTGACATGTATTTTCCATATAAAGGATGCTGGGAGAATGACTTGCCCTTACCACAGGGAGAAAAGCAGGAAGTCCCGCCCTCTGTTTCAAGGTCTCCCCCTTCAGTAGATATCTATCTACCTAATCTTCCTGTGGGAAACTATCTGAGAGTCCAACAACTTGCGGTAAAATATGTGAGTTTTTCCAGACAAGATCTAAATTTGAAGGTGATATTGGAACCCCCAGTCCAAACTTGTTGCCAGTGTCATGTCACAGAACGTTGTATACAGGGAATTTTGTACTTCATCTTAATGAGGTGCAACAGAGATGGGGGAATTTGCAACCTCAGAAGCTGGAATGCAGTGGGTGCTGCAAAGCTAGAGCCAGGTTCAATAGCGGTTGTCTTCCAGATGAAAGAGTCTGGCCAACACCAAGAGTGCAGGTTTCCCCAGTGTTTTCATCAGTGAGAGCTCCTTCCAATAAAGGCCCGCATATGATACCCTCTCATCCCCTACCCCTCGCATACACATTGGCTGATTTTTCCAGAATTGAAAGAAAAATATGATTACTTTAGCTTTTACAACAAACAAAAAATCTGGGTCATATGATTGCCTTGTGCCAGGGAAAAGTATCTGATACCAAAACATGAAAAATGTGTGCCCTAAGTATAAGACTATGAGACATGATCAACCCAAGCAAGATTTCACTTAGTACAAGACTCTGAAGAGTCTTTTCACTGAGGATAGGAACAGCCAGAAATATCAACTAGCTATCTTTTCCTAGAGACACTGGAAGGATGGAGCTGAGAGGATTGAAGCCTGCAGAGAAGTACAAATAAGAAAACCAGTCAGGAGATCTTGAAAGAAACATGACATGCTAGGTACCTAGGAGAGAGAGGATGATGTAGGGCTGGGGGGCGGGTAACTTTGCTTGTAGAGTGCTTGCCTTAGTAGGCTTGAGCCCCAGGGTTCAGTCCTCCAGCATCGCACAAACTGGGCATTGCGGTACACAACAGTATTCCAAGTACTCAGGAGATGGAGACAGAAAAAAATCAGAAGTTCAAGTTCATCCTCAGATACATAGAGAACTTGAGGCTAGCCTGGGTTATGTGAGACTCTATCAAAAAAAAAAAAAAAGAAGAAGTTTGAGTTGATCAGGTCTTTTCTATCAGATTGGGACAAAGTGGATAATATTAGTATCGATGTTCTAGATAGACCATCTATGGTGGTGATTACTTTGCTAGAAAAAAAGTAACTCCAGAACAGACTAGCTAAATAATGCATGTGTTAAGCCACTCAGCAAATATCTATTGAGTATCCAACTATCAGGATTTGTACAGAGAGGACCCAGAGATGGAAACTAACTGATGAGGACCAACCTACTGGATCCTTGCCCTCCTGTAGCTTTCAATCTAGAGTATGAAGCAACATAGATTTCAGGTTAGTTCCTCTAAGATTTTTAAATGAACCATGCCAATCATCTTTCATAGAGACTGATACATGGAAGAGTGAAAGGAAAAAAATAAGGGAGAGGTAAAGAAAGAAGGGAAGGAAAGAGAAGAGAGGAAGGAAGGGAGGGAGAGAAAGGAAAGGAAGTGTGTTGTAAAAGTATGTGTAAACTCAGGAATTTACAATGAGGTAATAGATTTTGCAGTGAAGAAATCCTCTTGAAGGAAAATAAATAGCAAATACAATGGCACCGTGGCCACTTGAAGTGGCTACACATTATCAAAACACTAAATTGTGTGTAACAATGGAAAATAAGAGCACATATCTTTCTAGGTGGGTGTCCTTGAAACTGACGCAGTCCCAAAAGGAAAGCAAAGAAGTAGGAGGACTAGTTTGCTGTTACTGAAACCTTAACACTAGAATGCTCTTTGAGATTTATTTAATTTGTTTCCATACACAAAATGTTGCAGTGGTTTGCATGGGCGGGGGGGGGGGGGGGGGGGGGGGGGGGGGGGGTACTACTCATCCTGGCTGTCTTTGCAGGAGTCAAAGAACTGAGTCTTTATGAGCCAGGTTTTGCATAAGTAGCACTCATCCTGACATCTTAAATTACTTAACTCACTTTGAAGTGAACTTGGCTTTACTTGGAGACCTCAAGCTGTTTCCCAATAATCCCTGTTCTCAGTGAACTCTGTAACAATCACAGCACATTGCACAATGCCCTTATACCTCTTGGGTCCTCTGTTTCTGAAAAAATGCCATGCTGGGTTGTCAGTCAAGGAATGGCAGGGCATAAGCAGCCTAGCCTAATCTGTAACAAAAAGCAATGATATCCCTGGTTTCAAAGCTGTCCCACCAGAGTAGTGGGGCAGTCTCTCAAGACTCTGCACATGGAATAGCTCTCATCCTAGATTTTGTTGCAAATGACCCAAGATGAGAAACTGTCTGGGATCTTCCTGGCCTATTTGCTAGACCCTTCCTGCATGGATGTCTGCATAGTGATTTTACCAAAGCCACATGTGTGATTCTTACACAGGGGATGACTGAACTTGTGGACAGATTGGACCATGAATTTCTTTTATTCACTCACTCAGCAAACACTTATTAGTATCCAAGTATCAATGTCTGTTCAGAGAGCTGGGACTCAAAGGTAGAAACAAACCATCAGGTAAAGAACTCTGTCCAGTAGCTATCAATCTAGAACACTATGGAGCATGGGATTCAGGTTTGCACACAAAACTCTGGTCCACTTTTTTGTAGTAGTATAATTTTGCTGAGGTTCTGCTTCCCTGCCTACTATTTGCTATTAATAACATGACCTGCATCTGAAGCCCTTTATGAGGAGTAATAAGTTAGCAATCCCAAAGCCAAGTATGTGAGCAAGGTTGGACACACAGTGCTGAAAACATCTAAGAAATATTTAGCCATTAAAATTTTAACCAGGGTAGATGCTCTAGCCTTTAGTTGCTTATGAATGAAGGAATGGAATAATTTAGTTCTGCAGACATTAAAGTTCACAGGAAAATTCCAAGGCTCAGTCCATGTCTCCTTATGCTTCTATTTAAAAAATACCTAAGCCTGGGTTGTTTATAAACAGCACCCATTTAATTACTCATGATCCAAGATTGAGGAAACAAAGGGTCTATGCCTCTGCTTTCAAAATCATATATTGTCCTCTAGTAGGGAACACCATGTGTCCTTACACGGTAGAAGGGATGGAAGGGGAAAACTGCTTCTTTCAAATTGTTTTGGGTGCACCTAATCTACCTTCATGGTGCAGTCACCTTCTAAAGGTCATGCCTCTTAATACTGTTTGCATTGGAGATTAAGTCTTAACACAGACTCCCAAGAGAATCAAAACATGTCATCTTCAGTGACAAGTAGACAGTTTCAGAGTAAGGTGTAAAGGTCAGAGTGAGTGGGTGTCAGAGTGAGAATCGACCCTCAGAGCTAACACGTCATGCACTTGAATCACAAAAGCTCTTGAGAACCTTCCAGAGCAGTGGTTCTCAATCTGTGGGTCATGACCCCAACAGGGGTTGAATATCAGATAGTCTATATATCAGATATTTACATTTTGACAACTCATAACAGTAGAAAAATGATAGTTATGATGTAGTAGCAAAAGAGTTTTATGGTTGGTGGTCACCACATAAATATATGAGAAACTGTATTAATAGGTCACGGCATTAGAAAA
The DNA here is from genome assembly GCF_037038515.1 of Microtus pennsylvanicus. Taxonomy (NCBI): domain Eukaryota; kingdom Metazoa; phylum Chordata; class Mammalia; order Rodentia; family Cricetidae; genus Microtus; species Microtus pennsylvanicus. Next base: position 40,129,915 of record NC_134580.1, read on the forward strand.
GTTGAGAACTACTGATCTACACAGTCCTGAAATCCTTTATGCTGAGCCTGATATCATGCTTTTTTTTTTATCCCAGGAACTCATCTTTCTACCTGAAGTACCCCAGTACCAACTTTCTCTGAGAAACTGGATCCTTTTAGCCTCCATAAACCCCCGAATGTCAAAACTCCTCAATTCAAGCAGAGGTAAATTCACTAAACTGTCGCTGTTTGGGGTACTTCATTTCTGTGAGCAGTCTGACTTCAGTGTTCAGAGGCGCAGCCAAGAGATGATCGCCGGTGTTGCCCTGGTAGAAATGAGGGAAGGTACAGCTTTCAGAGATGGAGTCACCTGTGCAGTACGAAGCAGAGATAAACATGTAGATTTGAATCGTACGTCTCACGGCAGAGCAGTTAAGCCTTGCACTACTTTGTTCTGCTGAAGAAACAAAAATAAAAACCAAACATCAGCAACAGAAACAACAACAGCAAAACTCAGGGAATTAAGAATCAGACATATTTGTAGAGGGAGTACATGTCCACCTATATTTATTTTTTGAGTACCACTGGGCATCTCCTTGGAGAACTCCTTGGAACTTCTCCCACTAAGGGGGCATGGTCTGTAAAATTCTGCCATTGCGGTTCAGTTCTTTGGCTTGGCCAGTGAGGTGCATTATCTCTTATCTGCTGTCTCAGGATTTGCTGCTAAGAATCCCTCCGTGCATCCCACTCAAAGCCATGCTGATGAACATCACCTAGTCCTCCCTCAGGCCACACCTCTTGACTTTCTTGTCTCTGCCACACCCATCTGCTCATCTATATCTGGCCAAGCCTGATGATGGCCAGCAAATGCCATACAGGCACCTCTTGAAATTATAAATCCCTTTGCACTTAGAGGTGCTCAATAAATCTTTTAAAATGCAAAGACATAACACAAATCAAGAGCCATGCACCGTATTGATTTATTGTAATTGGAATGTGTTTTTTTAACCCTTTTACAAAGTATACTTTTTATTTTTTCATATTTTTTATTTAAAAAAATATTTTCATTTACATACCAACTTCAAGTCCCCCTCCCTCCCCTTCTCCTGCCCCTCACCCCCATTACATTTTTTTATGTATTTTTTTATTGATAAAAGGAGAATAAAGAAAAGAAAGAAAAAAAAAACAAATTTCCACCTCCTCCCAGCCTCCCATTTCCCTCCCCCTCCTCCCATTCTTCTCCCCCTCCTACCACCCCTCTCCCCTTCCCCCCACTTTTCTCCCCCTCCCTCTCCAGTCCAAAGAGCAGTCAGGGTTCCCTGCCCTGTGGTAAGTCCTAGGTCCTCCCCCCTCCGTCCATATCTAGGAAGGTGAACATCCAAACTGGCTAGGCTCCCACCAAGCCAGCACATTGCGTTGGATCAAAACCGCGTGCCATTGTCCTTGGCGTCTCATCAGCCCTCATTGTTCGTCTTGTTCAGAGAGTCCAGTTTTATCCCATGCTTTTTTTGGTAACAGTCCAGCTGGCCTTGGTGAGCTCCCAGTAGATCAGCTCCACTGTCTCAGTGGGTGGGTGCACCCCTCGTGGTCCCGACTTCTTTGCTCATGTTCTCCCTCCTTCTGCGCCTCCTTGGGACCTTGGGAGCTCTATCCAGTGTTCCAGTGTGGGTCTCTGTCTCTATCTCCATCCGTCGCCAGATGAAAGTTCTAGGATGATATGCAAGATATTCGTCAGTATTGCTCTAGGATAGGGTCATTTCAGGTTCCCTATCCTCAGCTGCCCAAGGAACTAACTGGGGGCCTCAGCTTGGGCACCTGGGATCCCCTCTAGGGTCAAGTCTCCTGCCCATCCTAAAGTGGGTCCTTTAACTAAGAAATGGGGTTCCGTGCTCCCCTATCCAACCTTCCTTTATCCCGATCCTCCTGTTTCCCCAAGTCCCCCCTCCTTTCCTTCTACCTTTTCTCTCCCCATCTCCCCTTACCCCCATCCCACCCCACCCCCAACATCCCACTTTTCTCCCCGGCAATTTTGTATACTTCCCTTAGCCAAGAGGATAACTATATGTTTTTCCTTGGGTTCACCTTCTTACTTAGCTTCTTTAGATTCGCCTATTGTAGACTCCGTGGTCCCTATTTATGGCTAGAAACCAATTATGAGTGAGTACATCCCATGTTCATCTTTTTGGGTCTGGGATACCTCACTCAGGATAGTGTTTTCTATTTCCATCCATTTGCATGCAAAATTCGAGAAGTCATTGTTTTTTTACCGCAGCGTAGTACTCTAATGTGTATATATTCCATACTTTCTTCATCCATTCTTCCATTGAAGGGCATCTAGGTTGTTTCCAGGTTCTGGCTATTACAAATAATACTGCTATGAACAAAGTTGAACAAATGCTTTTGACATATGATAGAGCATCTCTTGGGTAAATTCCCAAGAGTGGTATTGCTGGGTCGAGGGGTAGGTTGATCCCGAATTTCCTGAGAAACCGAAACACTGACTTCCACAGTGGTTGCACAAGATTGCATTCCCACCAGCAATGGATGAGTGTACCCCTTCCTCCACAGCCTCTCCAGCAAAGGCTATCCTTGGTGTTTTTGACTTTAGCCATTCTGACAGGTGTAAGATGATATCTTAAAGTTGTTTTGATTTGCATTTCCCTGATCGCTAAGGAGGTTGAACATGACATTAAGTGTCTTTTGGCCATTTGAACTTCTTCTGTTGAGAATTCTCTGTTCAGTTCAGTGCCCCATTTTTTAATTGGGTTAATTAGCCTTTTAAAGTCTAGTTTCTTGAGTTCTCTATATATTTTGGAGATCAAACCTTTGTCTGTTGTGGGGTTGGTGAAGATCTTCTCCCAGTCAGTAGGTTGCCTTTGTGTCTTAGTGACAGTGTCCTTTACTTTACAGAAGCTTCTCAGTTTTAGTAGGTCCCATTTATTCAATGTTGCCCTTAATGTCTGTGCTTCTGGGGTTATACCTAAGAAGCGATCACCTGTGCCCATCTGTTGTAGGGTATTTCCCACTTTCTCTTCTATCAGGTTCAGTGTTATCGGGCTGATATTGAGGTCTTTAATCCATTTGGACTTGAGTTTTGTGCACGGTGATAGATATGGGTCTATTTTCATTCTTCTACAGGTTGACATCCAGTTGTGCCAGCACCATTTGTTGAAGATGCTTTCTTTCTTCCATTGTATACTTTTAGCTCCTTTATCGAATATGAGGTGTTCATAGGTTTGTGGGATTAAATCCGGGTCTTCTATACGATTCCATTGGTCGACTTCTCTGTTTTTATGCCAGTACCACCCTGTTTTCATTACTGTAGCTCTGTAATAGAGTTTGAAGTCAGGGATGGTAATGCCTCCAGAAGATCCTTTATTGTATAGGATTGTTTTGGCTATCCTGGGTTTTTTGTTTTTCCATATAAAGTTGATTATTGTCCTCTCCAGATCTGTGAAGAATTTTGATGGGATCTTGATGGGGATTGCATTGAATCTGTAAATTGCCTTTGGTAGAATTGCCATTTTTACTATGTTGATCCTCCCAATCCAAGAGCAAGGGATGTCCATCCATTTTTTGGTATCCTCCTCAATTTCTTTCTTCAATGCCTTAAAGTTCTTATCAAATAGATCTTTCACTTCCTTGGTTAGATTTACCCCAAGATATTTTATGCTGTTTGTGGCTATCGTGAATGGAGAAGCTTCTCTGATTTCCCTCTCTGCTTCCTTATCCTTTGTGTATAAGAGGGCGACTGATTTTTTGGAGTTGATCTTGTATCCTGCCACATTACTAAAGCTGTTTATCAGCTGTAAAAGTTCTTTGGTGGAGTTTTGGGGGTCGCTTATGTACACTATCATATCATCTGCGAATAACGAAAGTTTAACTTCTTCCGTTCCAATTCGAATCCCCTTGATCCCATTATGTTGTCTTATTGCTATTGCTAGAACTTCCAGCACTATATTGAAGAGGTATGGTGAAAGTGGACAGCCTTGTCGTGTTCCTGAGTTAAGCGGGATGGCTTTGAGTTTCTCTCCGTTTAATTTGATGTTAGCTGTCGGCTTGCTGTATATAGCTTTTATTATATTTAGGTATGACCCTTGTATCCCTAATCTCTCCAAGACTTTTAACATAAATGGATGTTGAATTTTGTCAAATGCTTTTTCAGCATCTAATGAAATGATCATATGGTTTTTTTCTTTCAGTTTGTTTATATGCTGGATTACATTGATAGATTTTCATATGTTGAACCAGCCCTGCATCTCAGGAATGAAGCCTACTTGATCATAATGTATAATTTTTCGGATGTGTTCTTGGATTCGGTTTGCCAGTATTTTGTTGAGGATTTTTGCGTCGATATTCATGAGTGAGATCGGCCTGTAATTCTCTTTCCTGGTTGAGTCTTTGTGTGGTTTTGGTATCAGAGTAACTGTAGCTTCATAAAAGGAATTTGGTACTGACCCTTCTGTTTCTATATTGTGGAATACATTGAGGAGAATAGGAATTAGGTCTTCTTGGAAGTTCTGGTAGAATTCCGCATTGAACCCATCTGGCCCTGGGCTTTTTTTGGTAGGGAGGTTTTTGATAACAGCTTCTAATTCTTCGCGACTGACAGGTCTGTTTAGATTGTTCACCTGGTCCTGGTTTAATTTTGGTAAATGGTATTTATCTAAAAAAGTGTCCATTTCTTTTACATTTTCCAGTTTAGTGGCATACAGGCTTTTGTAGTAAGATCTAATGACTCTCTGAATTTCCTCTGTGTTTGTGGTTGTGTCCCCGTTTTCATTCCTGATCTTATTAATTTGCGTGTTCTCTCTCTGCCCCATTACATTTTTAAAACAAATGGAGTTATGCTTACTTTTGCAATTATGGCATACACAAATTTATTTACTAAGTTGTAGCACATTCAATGTATCTGAATGTTTCAGGATGAAGCATTAATGTTATTCAACTTTTCCTAAAGCCTTTGGACACTTAGGAAGTGGGGCCAGAGGAGATACCACCCACGTGCTAGGGCTCTAGAAATGATGCCCCTGTGCTTTACAATGGAAAGGGTGGCATGTATGGGAAGTGGGAAGGGATAGTGGGTGGTATGTTTAGAAAATATAATTGTAGGAAGAGAGTGAAGATAGAGCTATGATTTCAAGGGTTGTAATTTAATGGTAACAACTAATCTATATTGCGTGTTTTTAAAATGTGTCTTAAATTCTTAAACAATAATTAAAAAAAAACAACAACAGTTTTTCAGTTCAGATACCGTATTTAAACTCCATAAGGTTTTTTGTTGTTGTTGTTGTTCATTCGTTTTGTGTGTGTGTGGGGGGGGGGTTGGAGGGGGTGTTATTTACTTTTGCATGAGTGTGCCTTATAATATCTTACAGACACAGAGACAGATGTTAAAATTTTTAAGGTCACATCTTCATTAAATATAGTGAGTGAAGAAACACCAACACACTCAAGCGTGTGGGTTTGGCAGGCCTTGCCTTTCTCCCCCATTCCCACTGCCTTGCTAAAAACTGTTAGATTACATTCCTAAAGCGAACCACCAAGGTCTATTCCCTCACTTGGCCACTTCTTTTTCCTAAGGCTGACTACCAAGGTCCAGCTAATGAAGTATTGAAGTCCAGCAATCAGAAACCCCCTTCGGCTCACCTAATTAACATGCCCAATTAAAATTTAAAACCCCATCCTAACACCGGGTTTCCCCCTTTGCCTTTATAAACTGTCATTGACCTAATGTGCCAAATCTGTCTCCTCTCTATCCAGACGCTGTCTTTTGTCCCTTTGGGACAAATACTCCTGACCCCCTTCCCTTGTCCCTTTCCCTGTCTCCCTTCCTCCTTTAGCATGGCACCTAGCTCATTCTAACACAGATCTCCTCTGCTTCTCTTAAAAATTACATCTGCCTGAATCAGAAAGCAGTCACTTTTACTTTTCTCTGTGAAAACAGGTGTTTCGGTGTGGTTGTGCTTAATCCGGGTAACCCCCAGCATGCGGGAATACCGTTCAGTGGGATCCAAATCCAATCTTCCTGGCTCTGCACAAATCAAATAAAATTGAGAATAGGCAGAGACCAAGCAGAACACACGGTGGCGGGAGAGGGGCGGCGGTGCACACAGACCCCCATTAGAAAGTAATAACTCCCTACTATTCTTATTCTTTGATCTGGGCGGGCGACTGACTTAGTATGACAAAACAGCCCCAGAAGTGCCCCAGGTGCGGACAAGGAGCAGGAGTCGGCCAGGATAGGGGCTTTCCACTTCTGAACTCTTTCCTGCTTCTGTTTGGAGGTCAGGAAACTCCGCGCCGCCTGACCTCCTGCGGCCGCCATAGAATTCCGCGTTGCCATGGCTCCCGGATTGCGTCCAAACGCAGATGCACTGCTGTGAGGGCTGAAGGGAATCCTTCGTAGCTGTACTTCCCTGACCAGTGATCCAGAAAAGCACCATGGGCCTGAGTAAGCGACCCCCCCATTACTCCCTCCCCACTTCCCCCTCCTCCTACGGGCTGGACCAGCAGCCTTCAGGTGCCTAAAGCTGGACCAGGCCCTCTAAGTTCTTGCCCAGGTCCCCTCAAGACCTGTCAGGTCTCGGGCCCACTTAGGACCCTTGAAGTCCTACCATGTCCTCGCATTATCACGTCGTTCCCCCTAACTTCTTTCAGGAGCCCTTGGAGTCCCATCAGGTTCTTTCAAGTTCTTTAGGTCGCAGTCAACTCTCTTCAGGTCTCCTCAGGTTCTACAGGTCCTCTGAGCAGTTGGTCAGTCTATGAAGAGGGCACCATGGAGAGAGGGAGTTCAGGACGACCTGGTGGGTCATACTTAGCACACGACTGGTTAGGCTGTAAAGTCCTGGGTCACATCATCTGTATGCCACCACGTCACCAAGGAAGATAGGGCACACCGATTCCAGAGCCATGCTTTGACACATATCCTTCCCCATGACCACTCTATGAGCTCTATGCCTTTGCTCTGGGACCTCACCTTTGAGCCTCAGCTGCCTCACTTTCCCAACAGAGTTTTATTATATAGACTTAGTAAATGTGAAGGTGTTTATCTAAAGCTAGTAAGTGTCTGCAAGGTGATGGATGAGAAGGTATTTTTAGATTAGATTGAATCATTCCTGTCATCAAGACTTTTTTTGATGCTGAAAAATGGCCAGACATCATGCCAGTTACCATTATTTTTTTTGTTTCTTGATGTCTGATGTTTTAAAAATAATATTTTCATATATCATGCCTGGGTTTAGTTAGTGGAGTCTGGGAGTGTGAATCCTAACCTAGGACTCCATTATACCCAGAAGCTAGAGTCTGTTGCTCTTTTATGAGCTAGCCTGCTTCAGGGGCTCGCTCAGCTTTCTCTCGTCTATAGTTTCAAGATGAAAACCTCTTTATAGCCTTCCATTCCTTTTTTATGGTCTTCACACTTAGCCTTTGATAGTCCGTTAGGGTCTCTAATCCTTTGCTTGGCAGTTGTGTTTAGTCAGAACTTCTCAGTGCAACTGCCCTTTAAATGGCATGACCAATAGGTCACACTCACTATTGCGTTTCCTTCCACTGATAGTCCATCACTGCTAAAACCAGAGAAATTCTCCACAAATGCACAGCAACTGTGGACCAAGCACTGCCTGTGCCCCACTAAGTGCCCATAGTGGTATCTGTGTTGCCATTTTGGCAACAGATTTGGATTCAAACCCACATCTTACCTAGCACATGCTTCCGTGGCCCACGTTGGGTATCAATCAGTGCTGGGTATCACTGAAAAGACTGGGCTCTGCAAGAAACAGAGTTTTCATGTTTAGCATGCTAGAGATTTATTCTGGGGCATCCTTGGGGAAAGTAGGCAAGAAAGCAAGATTAGACAGGATGGATAAGATACTCAACCCCAGGGGCTCCAAACTTGGAATGGACCTTCTGATTTGCTCACGCTGAGATAAAAGACTGGGCCTCAACAGGCTCTTAACAACAAGTCATCCATTATGGACTTTTGTAAGCGGCCATTAACGGGATTGGGGTGACATTTTTTCAGCTAAGGGAACTGGAAGGAAAGAAGGTGAGCAGCTGAGGATGAGCCGCTGGCAGAGCTCCCAGCAGCTGCTGGAATTAATCTGTCAGTTTTGAAGGGGAAATCGGGCAACATATTGTGTTCTCCAAGATAGCCCAGAATGCACTTTCCCCATTTGTTTGTCTGGCAAACAACTACACACATTTCAAGGTTCAGGCCTCTCCTCCATGCAGCCTCTTCTGACCTCCCTTCTTTGACTCAGTAGTGCAAACCATATTTTCTGAGTTCTTCTGTCGTGGTGGTATGTGTTTATTAAAATGCCGCAGTCACATCAATAGCCCTTAAAGGTATCGCTGAATTAGGGATCAGTATATATCCTCATGTCCATTAAGTCTGTGAGAAAAAGAAGTGTGTGTTATCTTGGAAATGGTATCTTCTAAACGGAAAAATATTTAGATACTATGAGAGGTAAACTACATATTTGTAATCCTGGGTTTCTATTAAATATCTTTTATTTCATGTATATAATATACATATATGCCCATATGTGTATTTCAAGATGTTTGGAAAATCTGTGAAATCTGCTGGGAACATATTGGTTGATTTTAGTGTAACCTAGAAGAAAGGTAGAGCTGTTTTCAAAACATGACATAAACTATAAAGAAATGATCTATATGTGATGGTAGAATGCCAGCCTTTACATGAGAGGCTGAAGCAGGAGCATTGTCATGAGTTTGAGGCTAGCCTTCACTATATAATGAGCTTCAGACAGCCTAGGCTACAGCATGAGACCCCAAGTCAGGCAAACAAACAAATCCTAAAAGATAAATACTAAATCTTTGGCTTTGGAATTTTGTTAAATTTTACTGAGTACCTCGACAATCATGCAGAAGTGAACATATTGGAACGTGCTCTCATAACTCAGAAGCTTTATTCTGTTGCACACAGAACCCTTACAAGGTTCTTTGGGGTGCGTGTACATGTGTGTGTACATGTTTGTATGTGTGAGTGTAGTAGTTGTGTGTATGCCATAAAATGCGTTTGGAGGTCAGAGGACAGCCTTAGATGCTGGTCCTCATCTTCCACTTTGTTAAAGATAGGCCATCTTTGCTGTTTGTCAGGCTGACTGGCCTGTGAGTTTCCGTGGCTTTTCTTGTTTACATGCCCCATCTTGCTGTAGGAACAGGTTACAGACATGTGCTATTTCATTTGAGTTCTGGGGATTCTAATACAGGTCCTCATGTTTACATAACATGTGTTTTACCCACTAATCCATCTTCTCAGGCTGCACAAGGTCATTGTGAAGACATACTTTAAAGAATTAAGAGGCTGGTTAATCTTTGATTCCTCAGTGTCCTGCTTTAATGAGATAAGTATGTTACAGCTACTGGTATCCTTCATTGGTTTTTCATTCCTGCAGCCAAGCAGGTATTGGTTAGCACCTCCTTGCAGTAGGACATTTTTTAAGTTCCATATGAAGATTCTATTTTCTTACTTGTGGTTTTCTGAATGATACAGCAAAAGCAGCATTTTATGTGTCATGTTCTCTATACCATTTGAGCAGCACCATTGCTCTTGAAACTGTTGTGTGATGAGCTTTTAATGCTGCTGAGAATTTGTAAGTCCTAGTATGATCTCCTGTAAGCATAGTACTGTATTATTTGGTGTACGATGTTCTGAAGGTGGGTGACATCGCCACTCAGAGTTAGAAAACGCAAAGTTTAAACTAGGTGGTATGTAAAATCACAAAATTTCTTCCCATTTAAAGCTGCAAAACACTATAATCTCCATGCACCATGTAGACATGCTTGACATCTCTAGATCTCATGCTGATGTTTGCCTTTACAGGAAAGGCAGTATTACACAACAATTTCCCGAGTGCCATAACATAATTTGTCATGTAGCAGTTGGCCTACTATAGACCTATTAAGAATTTTGACTGACTTGATCCTGTGCTTGGAATCACAGTTGCTCTAAGCTGATGAATACAGTAACTTACGCTGTCTAGAAGTGAACATTTTACAGTTTCGCCTCCCATCCATCCACTCCAGCTCTTACATTCTGTCTGCCCCTCTTCTGGGATGTTCCCTGAGTCTTGAATGCTCCAGTAGATGGCCCACACCCATGTTCATATGACTTGCACTTATTAGATACAAAGGGTTTATTAATGACAAAAGAAGAAAGATAAAGTAGGGATACTAGAGAGACTTGGAGGTGGTGGTAGATGTGTGTGATCAAAATATAAAAAAATGAATGAAATTTTCAGTGTCTACATAAAAGTGTTAGTTTTTAAAATAGTTCAGGAAAGGGCCACTAGGAAGTTTCAGATGATCACAGTTCTACCTTCCTTTGTGATTCTACACTTTAAATATTTCTAATGTTATACGGTAGTTGCTATTCAGAAACGTTGTTCTGAGCATAGCTGTGGGATCCCTTCTCTCTGTGGGGCTGGTTATCCATGCTAAAGGAGCTTCCCTCATTCTGACCATTTAAACTGTTAGTGGTTCTTTCCATTTTAACTTCTGTGCTTAGAAAATAGGATAAACATAATTTCTTCTTCCTCATGTCTATATCCATGATACTGAAAGGGAAAATTTGGCAATCACATGCTGACAGCCTGCTTTACTTATATTATAGCACAATGATATGACTTTCTTTTATTGTGGGAAATGCAGCAAGAGAAGAAGTTTTTGGTACCAGTAGGAACCTCATCCATGCTCTAAGTCTTCAGGCCTGAAAAAAGTGGTGAAGACTTTGAACCAAAGAGCTGGAGAAGGCTGTGAAATCGTTAGCAGCCAGGTTATTTGGGTGGGCCATGTAGGGACTCATGGATCACGTGATAATTCAGATGCTGCCAGGGTTCCCATGAACACATTTGACTTGACCATGGGTGGCAATGTTCGGTGTTCAAACTACTTAGGTTATGTATTTATGTGGATACCAAATGAAGCCTTACCAGAATTTGGGGACAAGATAAATAATGGCCCATCAAGTTATAAACTAAACTGCTTAATAAAGTACATATTCCTTTTTTGAGAAGTATATTTTCATACAACCCAAAGGATACACTTACTATAACTTTTCAGACTCATGTGGGTTTTTGCTAGAGTGTGGAGGCTCAGGGAGAGCTGGTCCTCTGGTTCATTTCCCTCTTCTCTTCTTTCCCTGTCTGTATCCCCTATTCTTCCTCCACCCCATGCTCACTCAGCCTATACATCCAAGTCATCCATGTGTCTGGCAAATGGATGCTCCCTGGAAGCGGTATTTATTGGGAATGCAAACACTGTGGCATAGCCTGTTTTGGAAATGGTCCTCCAATGTGATTTGTGAGGAGCTTAGGAGCAAATACGGGACTCCTTGGGTGATGAATCTCATTGTTTCCTCCCTGGGCATGGTCTAAATGGAAGGAACAATTTCTGGATGGGGACATCTTAGTTCTAACAGCATGGCCTCCAAAAATCCATCCTCTCCTATGGGTTTTGTAGTCTAAGTCACAGATACACTATTAGGCACTTGAGAGTCTAGTTAGTAGTGGTGAATAATTCGTATATCTCATTAAAATAGCTCTGATAATATGGGTTATTCTTCTCCACCCATAAGTTGCATGCTTGTTGGAGATTACAGATAAAGGTGATGATTTTAGTTTATACAACTGACTTGTTGTAGTCTCACGTGGATGGCATTACTTATGCATTGTCTGTTGATTTCAATTATTTAATAAACATGGGGGACTAAGGGTGTAGATCCATAGGTCACATGCCTAGTGGCAGATGTCCCAGGTTTGATCCCTACCCCTAAAGACAAAAAACAAAAACAAAATACACAGGAACAAGCAAAATAACCCCCCATCTCTCTGTGTGTGTGTGTCCCCAGTAGGAGGGCAAGTTAATATCCCATTTTAATGTTTGGTTACTAGGAAGATTTTTGTTGTTGCTGCTGTTGCTTTTCTTTGCTGATCCTTTTACTTAAATAGTGGTGCAAGCTGGCTTTTAAATGAGTAGTGACATTCCAGACATAGTGGAGGGATCCAGCAAGCCAGAGCTGCTTAGACTTCCTCTTTAGGCTTCTTTGCAATACTCTTGGCCTGTCTTTCCCAGGACTGGCTTTGCAGCCACCCCTCCTTGTCTTTTGAGATGACTCTTAGAGCAGCATGAGCATTCATCTTGGGTAGTGTTGTAGCCTCTCAACCTGTGTTCCCCTTGCTATTCTAAAGAAGTTCATCTCAACTCCTCTCTCCTCCCATTGGAAGGAGCATAGAGTTCCATACACTGCAAACAAGCAGTGGAGTTCGTATCTACTCTGTTCTTCGGAATGTGGGATGGAGGTGTGGCAGCTGATAGTGCTGCGAGGGACTTGTCTCAGCTGAGAGAGTCCACACATTCAGGAGCGCGAGGACTCTCCAGAGGCTCTCACTTGCTCATGTAGAAGGTAGTGTCATTCAGTGGTTAAGAATAAGCGGGCTGCTAAGATGACCACAGGTATGTAATATTTGCCCCATCGTCCCACTTCCAGAGACTGTGACAAGCCATCAGGTGTTTCAGTGTTAGTAAGGAAGTCTTGATTGCTGGTGTAAACATATGAATACTGAAACAGACCCCTTCCTTCCTTCCTTCCTTCCTTCCTTCCTTCCTTCCTTCCTTCCTTCCTTCCTTCCTTCCTTCCTTCCTTCCTTCCTTCCTTTTTCCTCCAGGAAACACAGCAAGTAAGACCTACTTTATAAATCTTCAATGCCAGATTCAGAATCTGGGCTCTTTTTTCTTTCTCTGAAGTTCTAAATGAGCAATTATTGGTTAAATGATAAGTGGCCTTTCTTATTGGATGGTGGGGAGAGTTTTTTTTTATGTTGTGTCTTTTATCAGTGAGATTGTGACTCAGTTGCCCTGTCTTAGGTCTGATAGTGAATCTCATCCAGTTTGGTGTGGTTCCACCAGGAGAGCCTATATTCATATTCTTGTAGCTATCAACTGTCAATTATTCCTCCATTTATGCATCAAAACTTATATAGATCTTACACATACGAACACAAATGAGACCTAAGGATTTATTTTGCCTCACATCACAGCTTTGTTCAAACTCCACGAGGTGGGCAGCAAGCAGCATTTGTCTGAAAATTGCTTGGGCCTGAAGAACAAACACATAGCTGCAAAGAAACTCCAGTGTGTTAATAATATAATAACCCAACACTGAACAATGGGAATATAATAATGCTGCAAAATTTCTTTCAGTCACAGAAGATCTTATTAGACGGAATGCTGAGCACAATGACTGTGTAATTTTTTCCTTGGAGGAACTTTCCCTGCATCAGCAAGAAATAGAAAGACTAGAACACATCGACAAATGGTGCCGGGATTTAAAAATTCTCTATCTTCAAAATAACCTCATTGGAAAAATTGGTAAGTCTCATTTATTTGTTCTCATGATGTTTTAACACTTGAGTGGAAGAACTCTGGAAAATAACTGAACAAGAAGGCCACAAGGAAAGAGATGCAATCCCCTCTCAGTAACTGCTTGCAGAATATTTCCCAGGTCTTCCTATGTATAGTTGGCCATGGTGCCATGAGGGATGCTATTATGGAATTGGAAATGGAGTTATGTGTGCACATGATCTCCTACCAGCTTTCAAAAGGGGGTGGATATGAGTCATACATTTGCCATAACTCTATATCTGTAAAACTGGAAAGATCATTTTGAAATTTAAAAGTTCTTGTCATATATATATATATATATATATATATATATATATATATATATATTCCAATAATTTTTTTGTTAATAAAGATCACAGATGTCCAAGTGTTGACATCTATTCCACCAGGTCCCACATCTATTTAGTCTGAAATAAACACACAGTGGCATACATTAATTATAAACTGATGGGCCTATTAGCTCAGGTTTCTTATTAACTCTGATAACTTATATTAGCCCATAATTCTTATCTGTGTTAGCCATGTGGCTTGGTACCTTTTTTGTCGAGGCAGTCACATCTTGCTTCCTCTATGTCTGGGTGATGACTGCAAACTGCCTCTTTTTCTTCCCAGTATTCTCCTGTTCTCCATGCCCTGCCTATACTTCCTGCCTGGCTACTGGCCAATCAGCATTTATTTGAAATACAAGTGACAGGGTACAGACCATTGTCCCACAGAACCCAGGCTTGAAAGAAACCAAGATAACCTTTAGTTGGTGAATGACTTAATCCCTAAAATGAAGTATTATTCAAAGCTCAAAAGAAGTGAGTACATAATCATGAAAATACATAGAGAAACTCTAAATGTCCACACTAAGAGAAAGTAACCAATATGAAAAAACTAAGCCCACTTGAGTCCAACTGTGATGCTCTGGAAAAGGCAGAACCATAGAAACTGAAACAGGATCAGTGGTTTTTAGGAACTAATAGTAATGAAGAACAAATAAGGCATAAAGGATAATAGTGGGTACATGTTGTTGTAGTTGCATATTTGTCAAAATACACAGGATGTATCATACCAAGAATAAATGTGTGGTTGATGGTATGTCAAAGTAGGTTTATCAATTATAATGAGTCCACCATCTGGCATAGGATATTTATAAAGTGTTGGGGACAGTAATTTGGGGTTGGGTAGGGAAGGAATGGAGTATATGAGAGCTGTAAGTTTTGCTAAATTTTTCTATAAACATAAGTTTGCTCTGAAAAATAGGAATATGTTTTTAAATGTCTTTGTCAGATTTCTACAGATCATGTTAGCCAGTAATGGCATATTGTTGAGTGCAAGGTAGTGTGATCAATTTAGTGTATTAAAGTGGTTTTAGTCTAGAATGGAATTGACAGGTAAATGTAGACGTCATGGGAACAAAGATCAAAATGTTGGCATTGTAACTGATTATCTTAGTTATCTTTCTGTTGCTATGAAGAGACACCATGACCAAGGCATCTTATAGAACAAAGAGTTCATTGGGGGCTTTCTTACAGTTTCAGAGGGTTAGTTCATGAGCATTCTGGTGAGGAGTATGGCAGGAGGTAGGCAGGCATGGTGTCAGAGTAGTAGCTGAGAGCTTACATATTGAGACAATAACTACAAGGCAGAGAAAGATACAAATAAAGGCATGGGCTTTTAATGTCTCAAAGTCCATTCCCAGTGACACACTTCCCCCAAAGCCACACCTCCTTTCCCTTCCATCCTTCCCAAACAGTTCCACTAAAGATTAACTATTCAAACCTATGAGCCTATGGTGTATATTTTTATTCAAACTACTAAACTGATCAAGCTCTTTGCAGAACATAGTACAGACTAGTGCATAAATGGACTTTCTAGTACTATCTTCAGAATAAACCTCTCAGTTACAGACCAAGCTGGGCACCCACACTTTCCCCCAACCAAGTAGGTTCATGCTTTATGGCAGCAGGAAACTGGATCATATGTTCTTTACAGGACATCCAGGAAGGAAGGAAGGAAGGAAGGAAGGAAGGAAGGAAGGAAGGAAGGAAGGAAGGAGAGAAAGAAAGAAAGAAAGAAAGAAAGAAAGAAAGAAAGAAAAAGACTTAGAATGCCCAGTTTCTTCTCCCAATTTATCCATTGGATAAGTTGATCTTCCCTGTACCTTGTATCCCTCCTTGCCCTAACAATAAATTAAGGGACAGATACAAGGATGATCTACAGAGTCATTTAGTGGGGTCCTGCTTCATGGGATCAAGTGGAGACACACTTCTTGTTAAAGCAACTCTGCCTCAATTGTAAAAGCATGCGTAGGCTCTGGCCGAAAGTAGACTTGTCTGTGACCCCTTCCTCTGTCACTCATTTGTGGGCTGTGTGAAAATAAACAAATCAGTTAAACTGACCAAAACTGAGTTAGGGTATTCCTAACACAGTGTTAAGACACCTCTTGTGATGAGGGGTGCAGGATGGCATGTGGTGGTTATAAGGATTATTGTGTTTACAATGAAATAAGAGTTTTGTGGTTGATAGCTGCCGGTCTACTAATGTCATTACTGAGGCCAGGCTGTCTTGGCTAGCCAACTGAAGCCAGAGGCAGAAGGGAGAAGTGAATAGAATTGGAGGGATAGATGGAGTGAGTTGAAATGGAGAGAATGCCACCGCTGGAGTATAGGGGTCAACTTTGAAGTTATATATAACTTTTCAGGGATGTGCATTGGTTTTCAACAGAGAGCATTTAGCCATGACTGGGGACATTTTGGTTATGGGAGATGTGTGCATGTGTGTGTGTGTGTGAGTGTGTGTGTGTGTGTGTGTGTGTGTGTGTGTGTGTGTGTGTGTGTGTGTATTTTGGACTTCTGTAAGCTACTGGCCATACTCAGAAGAGGCCAGGGACACTATCACACAGGACAAGAATTATCCAGCTCAAAATGCCAATATTACTGAAACTGAGAAACCCTGGTAATGTGGGTGCCTCTGATTCTGCGGGTAATTGAAAATTGGCACAAGGATTATAAAAAGCCCAGATTTGCATCATTTTAGAAGATTTAGTAAAACTATCTATTTCTTCAGATAAATATTCTTGGCATCCTTTGCTTTACCAGGAACTGGAAACTCTGGCACACTGTTCAATTAAAAAGGCGGTTAGAGAAAACCACCAGCTTTTATTCATGGGAGCTTTGAAGAACGATGCTAATTGTACAGATCTCAAAGAGTTCCCGAAATTTTAATCTCCACAGCTGGGTCCATCACAATTACTAATTAGTAGCATAGTATTTCAGGCCTTTTCAGAGCTGTGAGAAAGCCTAAATTTTTGCTTCCAAAGTATTCTTAAATTAAACACTTTTAAATTCTAATAATGGGATTTTTCAATGCTGTTCCACCCATGGGTATTTAGGCATGTATTTAGCAAGTAAAAGTAATTCTCCAGGATCCACACATGCTGTCCTGCTGTTGAGGTGGAAGTTTGCAAAGCAACTGTCTTTCCTAGAGCTCCCTGGCTCGCTGGGTGGGACAGATGGACTGTGGGAGGAAGGCTCTGCTTAGCCATGAAGCAAGTGTGAGCCAAGGACCATCTGGGGTTCCACCAAAGTGCAGAGCCTGTGTGTGTGGGGGTTAGCCACCAGTGATCAACTCTTCCAACAGCTCCCCTGTGGGCCTTGTAAAGATGGGGTGTTGGGTGGCGCACAAGCTTCTTTCAAGGGTGAAGTGATTTGGTTAACCAGAAGTCTGTGGGCCTGCTTGTGGCAGTTGTTGTCAACAGCTCCCACAGTGCTGAGGGCTAGAGCTCTCAAACTCCCTTCAGACTGCTGGAGAGGGCCTATGTAGTTTTACTTACAGTCTTTGTCTTTCTCCTGGCCAGTTTGATTTCCTATCTCTTGGGGTGTTAACTGAGGAAATTCTTCTTGAAAGACTCTTGTGTTGGTTTCTGCTGGGTGACTCCAGGGTCCGAGGCCCACACAAATAACAAGGGCAGGAGGAAGAGCTCTTTGCCTAGCAGGTGTCCCACTGTGGATGGCAACTTTAACAGGAATGCCTGGGTATCTCTATCCAGGATGCAGACAAGACACTCTGCCGTTCCTGATTCTTGGCATACAGAAACCTCCAAATATGTTGACTACTGAGTGCTCAGATGTTGCTAGAGACCCTTTTGTAAACAACAGTACTACTTGAGTAATTACTGAGAGAAGCCTACTTCATATTTAGGCTCTCATCTTAAAAATGAGTGGACTTGAGGCCCTGAGAACTGTTCTCAGATCTATGAGGCTATATCTATGACTTAAGCTTAGATGAACTCTGGATAGTGCTTAGTGCAGTGATAGTAAGTCATGTTTGCTATTCATAATATCTCTAAGCATGTGGGAGAGCAGCATCACTTAGACAAGGCTACCCAAATGTGCATGTCTTCACAGGGATGCCACCTTTCTTTTTGTCTAAAGGAATTGTTCTTTTAAGGGACAGTGCAATGATTTAGCGCACAGCTCTGGAATCAAAGTCTTTTGGCTCTATAATTTAATCTTGGACATGTATTTCTGTATAGTAGCATTCTCATTTGAACAAAGGAGATATCAATCATTTTTACTTCATGTAATTTTTGTTAGGATCAAGTAGGAAAACATATAGCCCAGGAGATGGCTCAGTATGTAAGATGCTTGCCTCCAAGCATGATGACCTAGGTTCAGACTCCAGGATGCACATGGGCTGAAAGAGATTTAGCTGCCACAAGTTGTTTGATGCCCACACATCCAATGGCAATTCATACATACTCATATATATGTACAAAATACATAAATATAATTAAATGGCTTTTACAATGTCATATAGGTGATAAGTCTAGGATATAATATGGTATATACAAAATAGTGGTGCCTTATTATCAGCTGTTTTTAGAGACAATTATTCAACAGCAATTCCTTGGCCAGCTCATACTTGTTTTGTCTGAGTAGTTCCCCCAGACTTATTTAAAAACATAATCTTATGTTAGGTTAACTTTGGCTTTAAGTAAAGGAAATCCTATCTCCCATTGCTTAACAGTAAGGAAACCTATTCTGTCCTGCCATAGGTCAAGATAAAGTGCACTTCAGAAGCAGTGGATCCTTTTTTCTATTCCCCACCACAGGGTAGACGTTATGTACAGGAAGTTCCCTCGTGACCAGGCTTGTACTGTTGGGAAGAATTCTCTCCTTGTTACCATCTTGTGGTAAAAGAGACAGGCGGCCCCAAAGCAGAGAGGATTAAGTTTTTGCCTAACTGACTGTGGATACTTGTGATGTACATGCTTTCTGCAGCATGTAGCTGCCAGGAGATGCTGTGCAGTTGATTTAACTCTAAGTTCTGTTGCCTTCAAAACGGAGAAGGAGATATTGAGTACTATACACTGTCCAGCTTTCTTAATATATCCCAGTGGAGTTGGAGATGGGTAGAGACATGAGCAGAATTGGCACTCTTTAGAAGAAGGGAGGAAGAGAGGAAAACTGCAGACAACCTAGTGTGGCTCCTGCACCATCTTCTGGGCAAGGGTCTGCGGATTAAAAAGCACATGGAGACTATTGAAGCAAGAATGTCAATTTTACTGTGTTCCAGAGTAGCTTATGTAGTGCTCTCCTTGACTAGTGGCCACACCCTGGCTCTCAGGATTTTCTACTGCAAGCCCACTAGAAACCACTTCCTTATTATCAGGAACTCATGAAGGTTTTGTGCTCAGAGCAGTTGCAAGCACAGGAAAACAAGTTGTTTATTCCGTCAGGCAAGAGGTCCTAGAAAGTTCAGGGTCTGAGGGTCTGCAGCCCCTAACACCCTAGTATCCGTTGTACTGACTAGTTTTATGTCAAGCTAGAGTCAATTGGAAAGAGGGAACCTCAGCTGAGAAAATTCCCCCACCCAATTTGCCTGTGGGAAAGACTAAGGTGCATTTTTTTTGACTGATGATTGATGTGGGAGGGCCTAGATTACTGTAGGTAGTGCCAAGCCTGGGTAGGTGGCCCTGGATGCTATAAGATAGCAAGCAAAGCCAGCCATGGGAAACAGCTCAGTATGGCTTCTTCAGCTTCCACCTCCAATTTTATTCCTTGAGATGCTGCTCTGATTTCCCTCAATGTTGGGCTGTTATCTGGACATGTAAGAAGAAACAAACACATTCCTCCCCAGGTTGCTTTTGGTCATGGTGATTTAACACTGCAATAGAAACCCCGACTAAGATAGTGAAGATCTGAAAAGCTGTTAGCCACATGCTCCCTTTGTTTCTCTATTATTTTCATAAGTTATGAAATGGTCTTCTCTCTTAAAGGTTAATTAACTATATTATTTGTATTTCAGAAAATGTTAGCAAACTAAAGAAACTTGAATATTTGAATTTAGCACTAAACAACATTGAAAGAATTGAAAATTTGGAAGGTAAGAATTTTCCTGTTTTCTTTATGAGATAAATAAAAACTTGAAAGTAGCTTTACACAGTATTGTAGATAAAAAAGAGTAGATTTTAAAATTATATTTTACCTAAATCTTGCTCATCTCAGTTTTTATATAAACGCAAACAGCAAAGTGCTATGTAAATTCAAAGCCAGAAACGTACTTCACTTCACCCCTCCCTAGGTTGGTCTCCCTATTACAAGTAGCTGCAGTCGACATCTTGGAATATGTGACACCATTCTCTCTTGTTTTGTTTTCTATCAGATCATGTTTCCATATCATTCTTAACATGTTTTTGGTGTGTGTGTGTGTGTGTGTGTGTGCATGTGCGTGTGTGTGCATGTGTGTGTGTGTGCATGTATGTGTGTGTGCATGTGTGTGCGTGTGCGTGTGCATGTGGATGTCAAAGAACAGCTTGTAGGATTGGTTCTCTCATTCAACGTTATGGGTTTGGGGACTCTTACTGGGGTTTGACAGCAGGTGCTGAGCCCTCTCTGGTCCTTATGAGGAGTATTCTGAAAATCCATTTCTTCTTGGAAAATACATTGATTTCTTAATATGCAAGCAAAGGGATCTGAGGCAATGGAATGCCATAAATATAGAGGGGGCTAGTTAAGCGTTTGTCCACAGATGGATATTTGAGGATTCCTGTGCTTTGCTAAAATAAGCTGGCGACAGTGTGCACCCTTTTCAGCCACTCTTTGAGCATGCCCCCCCCCACCTCTGGGTTTTATTTAGACTTGAAATTCCTAGGCTTAAATATGCAAATTTTGAAATACACTGCCAAGTTTTCGTCTGAAGGATTGCATCAACGTCTCTTTGCACCTGCAGGTCCACATGAATGTCATTTCTGTACGTCTTTGTGAAAGCCTCCCGCACACTGGGATACACATGGAAATATTGTGCTGTTTATCACTGTTTGCTTTCAGATTCTTTGCTACCATGTTCAGACACTTACAGAATGTTGACATTTCTTCTTAGGTGAATTCTAACACGTTTCCTATGTGTTAGCGTATTTTTTTTGATTGATTTGCCATTTTGGAAAGTGTACTCTCACATATTCTGAAACTTAAACTCTGTCACACGACGCAGATATTTTCTTTTTGGTACCACTTTTTCATGTTTTTCAGTTATGATATTGGTATGCAGAAGTTTTATACTATAATATACTAAGCTATCAACCTCATCTTTTGTCGTTTCTAAATACAGGCTATTTTGTGTTGAGTTCTACTTTCAATGACTTAATCTTTCACACTATCCTCTCTAATCCATCTCAAGTTTGCCATGTATGCTAAATCAGAAGATACTGTTTTCTCAAAATGCATCATGGTTGAAGTACTTGGACCATTCTTTAAAACTGAAATACAAATTACATGCCATGAAATTTACCAGTGTGAATGCACACATCATCAGGTTTTGATACACTTCTATTTTCTATGGAACATGGGACATTTTTCCATGGATAAAGAAACCTCACTTCATTTAGCATATGGTGCAGATGGGCCCCACCTTACCTGCTGATGACAGATCGAGGATCAGATCACCATCTTGAACACATGTGTTTTAATGACCTCAACTCTCTTCTGCATCACCTTCATCTGGGGTGGCAGCATCACTGCAGACAAGTTTTCTACCTCTGAATATTTCTACGGGCCATTATTGACTTTGACCTTACAAATCCCAAACATAGACATTTGGGCCTTTGCCTCTTTGCTAGGTGGTAGGGAGGGAATTCTTCTGTGTGGCCCTGTTCACTTTCTATAAATCTACTGCTGGTCCACACTGCTTGGTTTTCCCTGTCCATGCTTTTCAACTGCCAACCTTGTATGGTAATAGACTGTGTATTGAGACTGAGTTTCTTGAATGACATTTGCCATCAACTCCCCAGTTAAGGCCCCCTATGGTCCAGTGTCTGAGATAGTGTGGATCATGAAGCTCTCTTAGCCTTTTGTCTGTGGCTCTTCCTGAATTTGTGAAGGCATCATTTTAGTCAGATGTAATCTGTCTTGTTTCTTGCATTTAGTAGTCATTGCCTCCAGTAGATTGAAATCCTATATGTAATGCAGTGGACTCAACTCTCTGCCTCCACCAGAAGGAGTATCTCTCTTCAATGGTAATTTGGGGGACAAGATTGGAGTAGTTCTTCCATGATTCCAGTTCCCTGTGCAAGGCATCCTGGGCCAGAGCACCAAGTAACCCACACAGTGGCTTGTAGCCCTGGAGTTTACCCCTGTGCCTGCAAAAGCTCCATCCATAACAGCTGACAGGCTGGTTCTGATAGTTTCATATGAATTTGAGCTACTCTCCAATGTCTCCATTTCAACCCAAAAGTTGTATTTCATGTTTTCCTGTGTGGTAGATTTTCTGTTGACAAAATCTGAGTTTTTGTTTAGTAGTAAAAAAATATTTCAAAGGGTGGTTTTCCAGATGAAGAATTTTTAACATTTTTCCTTTCTCCCTTGCTCCTTTTTCTTTGTTCTTTCTTTCTTATTTTCTGACATCCTTCCTTTCTCTGTCTCTCTAATTATCTCTATCTCATTCTCATGACCTTTAGCGTATTAATTGGATTTGATTATACTCAGCTGACATTCCATGCCTCTTAAGCTTCATGTCTATTTAAACTAGTTCGTCTTTTTATTCTGCAGTCTGAGACATCTCACCAGATTTAAATCCCAGAATAATTATGCTATGTTAATTCTTCCTCATTCTAGAATTCATTTCATTTGCAATTAACCCTTTGATGTGGCCACGATTTTCATCCTTCTTTCTCACCCCTGTATTGATGATCGCCATTTTCCTGTAGCGCTATTGTTATTGGATGGATGAAGTACCATCTCACACACGTGTGGTTGCAGTTAGAATTCTGATTTAAATTCTTTCCATTCTCCGAATGCCTTGTCTTTATTGATGTCTTCTAATCTGGGCTGTTTTCTTTTGGTGGTAACTCAATGGCCCACAGTAATCACAGAGCATCAGGTGTGTCCAGTGGCTGGCGTGGGCTTGCAGTTGTGAGCTTCGGTTTCCCCAGTCAACCTTTCTTCTGCATGGCAGGGCTGTGTGTCCTCTGAGTGGGTGGAGCATGCTGACTGGCAGCTTTGCTGCCGAGTGAGGGGCGTGGAGCAGAGGCAGCCAAGCTGCTCTGCCAGCCCACTTCCATCTGTCAATAGCTAAATTGGGAGGATTTCACTTAGGACACAGTGGATCTAGTCTCTTCGCCTCCCCATGTGGAATGGGTATTTCAGTGACGTATCTACAGACATAAATATACATTGTTCCTTTTGAATTTTTAATCTTCAAAACCTAGAAATTGCCCTTATCAAGTCCCCAAACCCAATGAGTGTATCAGTGATGAGATTCCGAGCACCACCGTCAGTGTCTTCTTGTTTTAGAAGCGTAGACATGACTGTTTCTCTGTAGACAACAGCTCTGTCACGGTTAGCTTTTGGTCAAATAAAGTGACAACAGTTACTCAGCATGCATGCTTATGGTAATAAAATGTTAATGTAAATGTCAGAAATGACAACTTCATGTCAACTCTCACTTTTTAGAATTATCCAGAGCTTGTTTTTGTTGAGAAACTGGTACAGGACTGGAAACTTCCCTTTTAACAGATGTCCTGATCTTCACCGCTAGAGGGCAACAACGCTGCTATTGTGTTTTGAACTTTGCAAAAGGCTGTCAGTGGTGTGCTGTCAGTGGTGTACCTCCAGGGGTTCACCTCTGGACAGGTGACCCCTTCCATACTGTGCCTTCCAGCTCTAACGCGGAGGAACTGGGTACAGGCTAGTTTGGGGACATGCATCTCGAGATTAAGGATTTGAAAAGAGAGAAGGAGGGTTATCTTTTTTTGCTTGTTTACTTTGAAGGGCTAGAAGTGAGAGAAGAGGAAGATGGTCGTATATATTCAATCCATCTGCTCTAGTGCATCTCAATTTGATTTTAAAAAGAAATTGGGTGCCTTTATACCCTCTCTCTTTTTTACCTAGATGGCAAAGAAGAGGAGGAGGAGCAGGGAGGGGAAATCAAAGCAAAGAAACATGACTCTGTTTTTCTTTCCCCTCTTTTCTTCTCTATGTTTAGGATTCACCAGGGTAGAATGAAGTGCCCACCTCCCTCCCGAAGAACCATGCTGCCCTAACCTGGAGGGATTGGAAGGGTACTGTGTTCAAGCTGCCTCCCCACCTATGGCAATCATCTTATTAATTTCAATGACCTTAGATCCCTGGGGTCAGTAGCTGGTCTTTTTCAGGATAGAAGACAAAGGGTAAAGGAGAGAACGGTTGCCTTGGCAGGGAAGACTTGGTCAAGTTTGGGCATCTAAGACCATGCTCATCTCTAGCGTGGAAAACATGTTTAACTTTTTTATGTTTAGGTCAAATACAAGCAAAATGAAGTTGTTTTTTAAAAACTATTATGAACACATAGAGAATCATGAGTCATCCATCCATAAAACTGTAGCAAATCCCAAAACCATGAAATTTTTTTTATCTTGTTGGAATTTTGAAAATCAGCCTTTTCTTACATAATAGAAAGATACCTCTAAATGTTTTACAGAACCTTCCAAAGTCAGTGTTAATACCAACCATTAACACAATGCAAAATTCCTACCTCACAGGTAGCAATAGATTGTTTATTCTGGGCCAAGTAGGAGTGACTGTGACCTAGAAATAACCTAGAAAGTGTCTGACATGGAAGCTTACATGAACTTCTATAATCATTGAATAAGTTAAAGCACTTATCAAATGCGTTAGTGGGGACATCAGGTCAGTGGGTCACAGCAAAGCAGGATAAATCATGCCCCATGCCATAGGTGTCAATGCTGTCTGATGGCTTTGGAGTTGCTGGCAGCTCATGATCTGCTAATTTCATACTGTCTGAGGGTTTTTGCCTGGTATTTGAAAGGACATGCGTCAGACACAGAAGGTGAGTGCCAAATAGCTTTAAAGGGACTAGCTATAGCTGAGACAACTAGGCTTTGTATCTATACTGCTCCAGGTCCCCACAGTCACAGGGTTCTAATCAGTCAGTCAGCCATAATCAATATAAATGTAGCTTTTTTGGGGGGGATTTTACAGCTGCCTTGTTGGGCGAGCATTCTGTGCATTCAGAAGCAAGATGGTTTATGTCCCACAACACTAGGAAAGCTTGTCTGTAGGAAATGATAGTATTGCATTGGAGTGGGCAAGAAGACAGTCTTTAGGGGAAAGTTTGCACATCCATGTGATATGGACTTGTATACCATGATCAGTGAAGGGACACGGTGACTGTGACTTTAGTTATATGTACCTCTTGCCCAGTGTCCTGCTTTCTATTTAAATTTAGAACTCTGTCAGTATCCCAAAGATAGACTTGGAGTTACTGAACCTTTTCATTTGTCTCTTCTAACAAGGCCACATTGATTAAACCTTCTCTCTCCTGTGTTCACCATTACTCAGCTCTACTGTTTTGGGACCAGTGACTACTCACAATCTGTTGGGGCCATTAGGGCTGGGACCTTTGTCCCAAACCTTATGTTACTTTATAAACAAGAGCCTAGATTAATTTTGCATGAAAGTTTACTTATTTTATTTTAATCATACCCATTCATGGGTGACTTAATCATATAAGTATACAATACACATATATGTATATATACAAATATGTAATGTATAATAACAAATATGCTGTTAAACCAAGATTGTAGTACCTTTGTGTTAAGACTCAGTTAAAGATAAAACAAACCAATTTTATTGTTTTAAAAGGAAGTATCCTTTTTTCCCATTGTGGATTCCAGTTCAGTCCAGTCTGGACCACTCCCAGCTTTGTGGTGACAAGTGTTTTCATTTATAGACCCCAAAGTGTGCTTCATAAAAGTTTTAACTTGAGAACTTTAACATGATAATGATGATGATGTTGATAATGATGATGATGATGTTGATAATGATGGTGATGATTCATGATGATGATGGTGATGATGATGATAGTGATGGTAATGAGGATGAAGGTGATGATGATTCATGATGATGAATCTTTATATTTTTCTGTGTACATGGACCCTTGCTTTATTCAGTAGATTATGTCATTGTGTTAATTCAGTAGATTGGTGTTCTATTTTTTTATATTATAGTTTGATGTTCACATTGTTCCAAGCATGGCCATCGCAGTCCTTCCAAACAGACAAATCATGTCCTCATGGGCTCTTCAGTTTCTGAACAAATCCTTGCTTTGTGGCATGTCAAGATGTTGGGTTCTCTCTGTCATTTATCTCCTTTATCTTTTTTCCCTTTTTACATATCCTTGTTATGAATGGGATTAGAAGATTATTTTCATATTTTATACAAAAGTTGGTAGGAACCAAAATTAGAGTGCTCTTAGTAGTTTAGTAGAAAGGAAATATATCAGAAAAATGAGAAGGGGTGTTATTCTCATTAGTGGTATAGCCACTGGCAAGCTGTCCTTGCTACAGTAAATGACTTCCTATCCAGGCCAAGATGGGGTCAAGGGCTAAACTCAAGGAAAGGTAAATGGAAGGGGTGGGAAAGAAACTATCATATAATAATTCAGTTTCATTATACAACATTGAGAAGTAAGGTCATTCATCAAATGTGACAAGATTGCAGAACTATGAACCAATCTGAACTTAATTCATTATGCTGACATACCCAAGTTTACTTCAAGTTAATTATCTACTGGAAAACAACAGAAAAACAGTACAATCAAAAAGCATAAGGGGTTACCACATCTAGGCCCACACCTCTGATGGAAGCCTCCTCTTCCCATAGAGCTCAGGTCAGCATCCTGAACTCCAGGTAAGATTGTACGCCAACCCTGCCCATGCCTTCCCAACAAAACCCCAACTGCTCCTCTTCTCATTGTCATCATATCCTGGCCTACATCCCTGGCAGAATCTTTCTACCCCATCAGAGACAGGGCAGAATCCTGATCCCCAGAGAACAGTTCAGCATTCTGAACCCCAGAGACCAGGCCAGCTCCATGAAAATCAGGTAGAAGCCTCCCACCCCATCAGAAGTCAAGCCACTATCTCAGCCCCAGAGGACCAGTGGCCAGATCAGAAGCCATGAACATACACAGCTAGAACTTCAGCCCCAAACTCAGGCAACAGCCTCCTGCTGAACTAGAGGCCCCAAATTGGAAAATCTAAAAGAAATGGACTAATTTCTTGATAGGTACCACTTGCCAAAGTGAAATAAAGATCAGATAAACAACTTAAATAGACCAATAACCCCCAAGGAAATAGAAGCAGCTGTTAAAAGTCCCCCCTCCCGCACAAAAAAATACTTAGGGCCAGATGGTTTTAAAGCAGAATTCTACCAGATTTACAAAGAATTGCTAATACCAATACTCTTAAAATTATTCCACAAAATAGAAACAGAAATTGCCAAATTCTTTCTATGAGGCCACATTCACCCTGATACCCAAACCACAAAAAGACTCAACACAGAAAAAGAATTAGAGTCTAATTTCACTCATGACTATTGATGTAAAAATACTCAATAAAATACTGGCAAACCAAATCCAAGAAAACATCAAAAATATATCCACCATGACCAAGTAGGCTTCATCCCAGAGATGCAAGAATGCTTCTGTTTATGAAATTTAGTTGAGATTTCTGAAAAATTATTCATTGGCAAGCAATGCAAATAATCAGAAGATTAAAAATATAGCATCTCTTCCATCTATTATTTGCTAATGCACACATTTATTGCTATAGCCATTTTCTCTTTTTTTTTCTTTTCTCTCTTTCTTCTTATCTTGACAGGATGTGAGTGGCTGACAAAACTTGACTTAACTGTAAATTTTATTGGTGAGCTGAGCAGCGTTAAAACCCTGAAGCACAACATCCACCTGAAGGAGCTCTTCCTCATGGGCAACCCATGTGCTGACTTTGATGGCTACAGGCAGTTTGTGGTGGTGACCTTACAACAGCTAAAGGTATGCTTGGAGTAAAGGTGCAAAGAAAAAGAAAAAAAGAAAGAAAAAAAAGATGGCAGGAAATGCAGAGAAATATGAGAAGGAGCAACCACAGTAATTCCTGTTTTGTTTTCCCCCCCTGGAGTTGTTAGGGGAAATTTATTGCTTCAGAGATGGGAATAAGATCTAATTATTTGTTTTCTAAACCTTTGCCATTGTTTTTGAAACATTAACAAAGTTTGAAAAGGTAAGTCATATATTTTGCCACTGTCTCATCAAAGCACAGAATGTAGTAGCCACTTATTGACCAGTTGTTTCATCCTTTTAAGTATACTCCCATCTTTACTAATATGTCACCATTGCAATTCCAGCACATGAGAGGCAGAGAAGCAGAGGGAGAAGGTTCAAGGCCAACCTGGTCTACACAGTGAATTCAAAACTAGCCAAGGCTACATAATGAGACCTGCCTTAAAATAGCAACAACCAATCAAACCAAAGTAAACAGGTTGTCATGCCTCGTCCTCAAGACTCCTGAGTTGGGTTTGAATCACATGAGGCATGAGATTTACATAACCAACAAACTCTTGGGTAATGCTTCAGGATACTCACCCGAGGACTACTGTTGTTTTTTGTGTATCTAACAAGAGCAGTTACTTGCATTTTTTTCCATCTGTTCTCACATCAGAACAATATGAGTTTTCTGACATAAATGTACCAGGTTCTCTTGTGCACATCAAACAGTGGGTCATTTCCTCAGCATCTGGTGTCCTTGATCTAGTTCACTCCTGATACTACAGGAGATGGTGTTCAGTTCTCATCCCAAGCCTGCCAGACTGCCTCCCAAGGTTAGGTGCCAGTCATGAGTCCTTGTAGGTTTTACTCTATACTTCTGTTTATAATCAGGGCTTCTATGATCTATTATTAATTTGCTTGAACAGCTCCCAGAAAACTAAAAGATATGCCTTTATAGTTACACACTGTGACTAAGATGAGGTCTAGGAGAAAGAGTTTAGGCCTCTAATGTCCCGAGTGTGACACTCCAGGAACATGCTTGTGATCAGTGACAAGGGAGTCTTTTGAAAGATATATATATATTTTTTTTTTCTTCAGGACCCAAACATGTGAGCCTATTCCACCTTGTCTATAGGTCAGATTTTGACAACACTTTGACCTTGGGTGTGGTTACTTGGTGTTTTGGACATAAAATGGCCCATAAAATTAGATCTGCTCCACCCTCACCAAAGGTCAAAAAATTCAAGCTTATTTCTGCTTCTTCTTTTGAAATAGGAAGTTTGAATTAGGGAGTAGCTGCCTGCAGAATACTTATTCTATGGTAGGTTCTGTGCCCAAACACCAAATACTTTACTCTGGAATTATTGACTTGATGTCTTAAGTATTGGAGCAAGTAACTGTTCTAGTTGTCCTTTGTATCATGTTAAAGCAGTCTTTGCCTTCTTCCCCTGTTTGTATTGGGATATAAAAGTGTATGGTGAACTTGGTATGTTGGAGATACTGAGTTGCCCTCTTGATACTATCCCCTGTCTCTGTGTTTCTTTCTTATCTCTGTTCTTCCTATATAAAATTTCTAATTCTCACACCCCTATCCTGGAGTAATCTTGCTGTGGCTAGGATCATGGCAGAAGTCACCCCAAAAACGTGACGCTCCTGATAGATTTTATGGACTCTTATTGTAGTGGTCTATCCTGTCCCTTTAAGAGACAAGCCCTGCCCACTCCCTCTCCTGTTCCCCTTCCAGCCTAAGCTCCTCTTTCTTTTCCATCTCTCTCCTGAAGAGGTAGCTTCTCCTTTCCTCCCCATCTCTGTTTCTCTTTCTATCTCTCTGCCTCCCTCTCCTTGTTCCCCTTCTCCCTTCCTCTCCCCTTTCCCTTTCCCTCCTTTTCTTTCCCTTCCATATCCCACTAAATAAATATGCAACCTCACTCTGCATGGCATGCCTATCCATCTCTGTCACCTGCTGTGGATCCTTGGAACCAACTGATCTGCCGAGGTCTCTCGGTCATGCTGTTCCCTGACTGGGACCCACTGCCCCTTGTGGCCTGCTGCCTGCTGCCACCACTCAAGGAATGGCGCCATTTTATTTTTACCATTACATTGGTGCTTGTGACTTGGCCAGGCTCTCTCCATGTTCCCTCTCATCTACAGAGGGCCAGCTGAGGACATGTGGAACCCTGGCCTCAGGAACTGGGTTTCTTTACAATAGCTCCACATTCTATCTGCCTGAATTCCAACCTCTACGCACACCAGCAGCTTTGATGGTGAGTTTTTCCCTTTCAGTCAGCTAAACCATTTCTCTGAAACCAAGGAATTGACTGTTGAGCTTCTGGAAATCTTATGGTGTTCCTAGAAATGGGGGGGATTGCCCCCAATCACAGCCTTCACAGATATGGTTGAGCCTTTGCTGACATTCATCTCTGGTTGCTTCCCATAGCTAAAAACGTGATCAGATGACCCAGAGTGGTCCTCTCATGCTGGCATTACACACACTGAGCAGTGTGTTTGCTTTAGGGTCTAGGGTCCCTTGGATTTTTCTTTTTCTTTTTTTTTTCTTTTGAACCACTCACAAGTGGTCCTTGCCATGAGAGACCACTCAGAGTAGCTTCTAGCCTCTGGCTTCTGAGTCACCTGGACACACACAAAACTGTGTATCATAATATGTTCATATTTTGCCACTGTATTCCCAAAATCTAATAATTTTAGAACTAATATTATTTGGAATAATATTAGATATAATATGTAGGAAAAATATGATTCTAGAGAAAGTACACAACTGAGAATATTAGTTTTCACACAAATCCAAAGTTCTCAGTCCATGTGTGGCTCTAAGCTTCTGCAATAAAAAAAAAAATGGGAATGGAGGCTGAGCGGTGGTGGCGCACGCCTTTAATCCCAGCACTCAGGAGGCAGAGGCAGACGAGGCAGACAGATCTCTGGGAGTAGCCTGGTTTACAAGAGCTAGTTCCGGGATAGGCACCAAAGCTACACAGAAACCCTGTCTCGAAAAACCAAAAAAAAAAAAAAAGGGAATGGATTGGTTTTTATGACATTGATTGACTTAGTTCTCATTGGATATTTGTTCTTCTGTCTTCAATGTTCTCTGTGGTTGAGAAATCGCTGACTGCTATAGGACCTAGTCATGACAAGCTCAATGTAGGCCTGAGTCCAGTTTACCCTAAAGCATTACCTGGTTCCAAGAAAGACCATAAGCTGAGTCTACCCAGACCATCAAAAGGAAATTCCTAATGTTCCAACCCTTGTAGATAAGATCACCTGCCAGCACACACCCATCACGTTTCATCAGGACACCTCTAGACAAATGTCAGACAATCAGGGTTCCTGAACCTTAGAAATCCCTCACCCCCACCTTTGCTACTATAAAAATCCAACCCTAACTGAGCTTGGGGCTCTCCGATTATTCTAATACATTGGACACACAGAGAGTCTGAGTTTGCAAACTTGTGTAAGAATAAAGGCTGTTTGCTTTTACATACAGGATTCCGACTCCTAGTTGGTTTTGAGGGGACTCCATGATCTGGGTATAACAATTGCTAGAGTTTAGAAAACATTTATTCTGATATAAAATTTCTTAGATTATAAAAATAAGTCAGATAATTGAGCCTAGAATAAGAGATAAATCATTTTAACTTGTAAGCTAAGTGGCCATCATCCCACGAGGTCTTCCTAGAAGAAGAATAAAGTAAAGCGGCTTACGCTAGAATTAGATCCTGGTGACTGAACATGGATGTCATTAACCTGAAGGGATCAGGGACTGGGACCGCATGGTCTCCACAGTTGAACTTGTCTGTGTGCCTGTGATCAGGTCAACATTGTGAGATATCATTAGGTATTGGATTTGGCTATGAGTAGTACAGGGGGATTTGTTCACTATGTCTCTGAGGTCCTAGGCTCAACAGTAAAGTGTATTAGTGATGCGAAGTTGGAGCTCAAAGAACCTCTCCTCCCTGTTTGGCCTGACACTTCTGGGAAATAGAACAGGAGGGCTCTGCTCTTCCCTGTGTCTGACGCTGGACCCCAACTGTCCACCATATACATGCCCACTGCTGCGCTCTCAGTTACGTAAGCCACTGGATCAAGTCTTTCAGAAGGCTGCACTCACTCGGCCTCCACACAAAGCCGCTGGTGCTTGTGGAAAAATAGTTTTAGGAAATGTGTTTACCGATGCTTAGAAATAGAGCAGTGAACCTTCAAATCTTAGTTACAGTGTCATCGAGAGTCTGTGAGGTGTGCTTGAAAGGAGTAGGGTGGTAGATGTGTTAATTTGCTAGAATCGCCGTGAGAGAAACATCGTCTATCTGTGGCTTAAATGACAGAAGCCACTTACCCCATAGCTCGGGAGAACAAATGGTCCAGATGAAGTTATAGAAAATTAGACTGAGTTGGCTCCTTCTTAGGTCCTTGGTGGTGAGACTCTATGCTTATCTCCTATTTTATAGGTCTGGCTGGCACTACTTGGCATTCTTTGTTTGTATGCTTGTCGCTCTGACCTTAGCCTTCATCATTTCACACTGTTCTTAGACCTCTGTTCCTTTACACAGAGTTCTTCTTGTAATTACACTAGTTAGTTATATGAGATTACTCCAGTGCTTTTTTTCCCCCAAATGAATCATACCTATACTGTCCCTATGTCCAAATAGTCAACTTTTATGGTCCTGGATTTAGAACTTCAACTCAGTCTCCAAGAACAGAGAATGTGAGGAGACCCAACCATTCACAAGGGTTTCCTGAAGTCTGCATCACTCCAGGTAGTGAGTGGGGACTGATCATGGCCACACATAGCATGGTGTTACTTAATATCCAACCTATGAGCTGCAGATCCTTTTTATTTTATTCATATCTAGCTAGATGTTGATTGTTCCTTTAGGGTACCTTAGTGAAGCCCTATTTGCTTTCATCTGTAGTGACACATGCAGAGTTATCACTAGTAAGCCTGGACCAAGGAAGTTATCATTAGTAAGTGCGTGTCCATGTGTGGTTATCATTAGTGTGGACCCATGACAGTTATCACCAGTAAGCACGGACTAATGAAGTTATCAATAGTAAGTGCATATCCATGCATGGTTACCATTAGTTTGTACCCATGACAATTATTACCAGCAAACATGGATACCATGTACAGTTATCAATGTGTGGACCCATGCAAGATTATCATCACTAAGCATGAACACCCTGCTTCTCCAGGTGCAGAAACCCTGCCTGGAGGAAGGTCAGGAAATGCTAAAGCTTTCACTGCCTTTGCTTCTCTGGGCCTGCCTAGCTCAGAAGGGGTTGTTCAGACTTGGAAAATATGTGGGGGAAGCTTAGACAGTGCCTCACAGAAATCTTCAAATAAATGCGGTCCCTATGATAGGTGCTGGGCACAGGGCCAAATGAGAAGCCACTTCTCTGTATGTGGTCTCTAGTCTGGAAGGTGATAGAGGGGTCTTCTGTCATGTTCTTAGGAACAGTACATGTGATTAAATAAAAATCTAAAACATTTATGAAGACATTATGAATCAAATAGGCAAATGTGTTCCTGACACAACCAAGAACAGCACCTTCCTTCCCAAAGTTCATCAGAATCCTGGGTTACAAAATTATGTTTAACTAGAATCTCCCAATCTAATACAATAATGTCCAACCCATATTTATGTTAATATTTTATGGTCTCATTTACATGCACATGCTAATATTTACTTGCAAATTTACATATTGTGCTTATTGCAGAGATTTATTTTACTTATATCATGAATATATTCCATTCAGAATTTTCCAGCTTGATTAGACCTTAACTCAAGCTTGAACTGAGTTGCTTTTAGAAAGTACACTGCAGCCACCTGTCACCTTAAATGATAGCTTCAAGGGAGGTGTTGTTACCATGGCCTCAGTCTTCAAGGATGGATATTGGAAACAAAGCCTTTGGAAAGCCTGGAACTCTGCTAATGTATTTCTCTGCAG
Organism: Microtus pennsylvanicus; assembly: GCF_037038515.1. Classification (NCBI taxonomy): domain Eukaryota; kingdom Metazoa; phylum Chordata; class Mammalia; order Rodentia; family Cricetidae; genus Microtus; species Microtus pennsylvanicus. The sequence goes on from NC_134580.1 coordinate 40,163,574, forward strand.
ATAGTATGTAACATTTCTCCTGATCTCCATTATGACACTCCCCTTTCAAAATCTGTTTTAAAGTCAGATATTAGATGGAAGCCAGAAATTAATATATTTTAAAATTCAAGAGAGTGAAAAAAATCAAACATCTGATTAATAATGTTTTTCTCTTTTACTTTGGCTGCCAAGAAGCTTAAAATGAAGTCTCTAGTCTGTGCATAGCAGCTGTATGAGTCTTACGAAAACATGCTTCCTCGTCTCTTCGATATCATTTTAATGCATAATATGATTATCCTAATAGTTAGCAATTTTATACTTCATAAATTTGTCTTTCTTTAAATTCACTTTGTGCTGGTTTCCTATTCCTATTTCAGTGGATTAGCACAAATTTAAAGACTTAAAGCTAGGCAAAATCACCTTAGGGTTCAGAGGGTCAGAGGTCTGAAACGTGAAATGTAAGTGTAGAAATCTAGGTGTTGAAAGGATGCTTAGTCATAAGGAAAAACATGTGCCTTGCTGCTTGCCACTAGAGGGCAACTGTATCTTTGGGTTTATGGCTACTTCCTCTCTCTCTCTCTCTTCCTTCCTTCCTTCCTTCCTTCCTTCCTTCCTTCCTTCCTTCCTTCCTTCCTTTCTTCTTTCCTTTCTTTTCAGTTTTATATAATGAAGTTTAATGATGCATGATTTATCTCTTCACACACAAGAAGAGAGATACACCTTTTTTAAAAATGGTCAAGAATGGCTTTGAAAAGGAGCTGAGGGTTTTGAATGGAATTCAGTATTCTGCACATTTTAAATATGTAAATGTGAGTAGGCAAATGGGTCCAGGAACTAGTCAGACTATGTAATTCACAAGTTCAAGTCCTCTGTCTTCACGTACTTCTGTAACTCTGAGGCTTCTGCTTGTACTTCCAACTTTCTTACTTATAAGTTCTCTGTAATCTGATAGTAATCCAGCTGTTCACTGAAGATCATCAACTATATCACATCTAAGTCTTTTTGACCAGATATGGTGACATTCGCAGTGACTATTATCACAGGCACTAAGGGAAACCATTCTTGGCCAAGTGCAGCAATCTAAATCTCCTACCTCTTTCTGTAGAATGAGGCTGGGCTAATAACAGATCTCGTTGAACTGGAAGCTTTGACATTTTGTATATTAGTTGGCTCTTTTTTTTTACCATTTGCTTGTATTTTTGGGTGGGTCATGTATGTATGTATGTGCTTGTGTGTTCCCGGGGGCACGGATACATATTGGGATTGTATGTATATGTAGATAGAGCATCACTTCAGGTACGCTTCCTCCTAAGGAGTCACCTTGTATTCAATTTGTTGTTTGGTTTTATACAGCGACTCTCACTGGGGCCTAGGGCTCACCAATGAGGGCTCTAATTGACCAAAGAGCCCAGGGCCTCACCTGTGTTTAGCTCCACAGCTCTGGAATTACATGTGTGCACCACCATGCCTGGCTTTTTACCTGGGTACAAGGGATAGAACATAGTCTTTATGTTTGTGCAGCAAGCAATTTACTGACTGAACCACCATCTCATCCTGTATGTACACCTTTTAAATTGTAAAAATTATATAAATATCTTGTAAACACTGTCTGCAATAAAGACCACTTTGTTAACATCCTCCAGGGTGGCACATGATCTTGTGTTAGGTCCTTTCCATGAAGAAGCTTGCAGAATGCCATTGCTACAGGAGCTGTGTCTTGATTTAAGCATCAACACTCTTAATATAGGGAGCAGTTATGAAATTAATAGAAATATTTTGAGAGCTTGTCATTAATTATTTTGACAGAAGACCCATTTATTTCCAGTGATGATGCTTTGTAAACTTTATTACTTGTACGAAATAAGCATTGATTTAGACAAATATTTCTGATATTTCCCATTAATTACTTTGTTTTAATTTTCTGTTGCCATGGCATTATTATTTCTAATTTAAAAATATATCAATCAACATAAACTTGGGGCTGATCTTTCCCATCTTCCCTCCTTTTTACATTTCTTTCTCCCCTCCCCCTTCCTTCCTACCTTTGTAAGTTGGCATAATCTGGCCTTGAACTCCTGGAAGTCTTCCTGCCTCAGTCACCTGAGTGCTAGTATTACAGGCATAAATCATTTTGCTTGGCTGAATTGAATAATTGTGCTTTTTGTTTAAGTGGTTGGATGGCAAAGAAATAGAGCGTTCCGAAAGGATCCAGGCATTACAGGACTACCCAGCAGTTGAACAGCAAATCAGAGAACAAGAGAAAGCTTACTGCCTTAGACGGGCCAAAGAGAAAGAGGAGGCTCAGAGGAAACTCGAGGAAAAAGATGAAGACAAGAAGAAAAGCTGCCCAGGTTTTGATGGGTGTTGGTACACAGACACTCTTTATGCTTGGTGTGTAGATCAGTGGTTTGTTCTCTTGTTAACTCCCACTAAAACAGAAGCAGTATCCTCCTCCCTTCCCCGCCAAAAGTGTTCACAGCATCTATTATGTTCCAGGACACAATATGGCAAGGGAACAGGGCATCATGAGCATCCCATGATGATGATTCTAAAAGGATTTCTTTTCTTAGAAAAATTGCTTTTCCCAACCAGCAACTTGCATTTGCATCTGAAATTATACCAAAAGAAATCTCTCTAAACATGTACAGGGAAGATGAATTAACAGGTGTACCTTGATTTCTAAGGCAGGAATAGTTTAGAAAGTTAAATGCAAATCACACAATTATATAATGAATAGTTTTGATTGCATCATAAAATATCTTATTTTGTGAATTATATAGTGATTAGTAACCATCTAATTGATCTTGTATGGATCTGAATTTTTCATGGTATTTATCTTACATGATCACAATTTTAGTCACTTGATTCAATTCTACATAAGTATTAGATATTTTTTAAAATTGAGAAAATAGTAATTATAAAGTATTTCAGATGTATACAAATGCTTTATAAACAATTAAGTAAGAAGCTATTGTCCCACCATTCAGACAGAATGTGTTATAGTCATTTGTATGCTTGTAATGAATCTTTTAGAAAAAAATGAAATGCCATAAAAACATTAGAAACCTACTGAGTACTCTGGTCTGTCCCCCTCTTCATCCTCAGTGGTGTCTGCTGCCTTGAAGCCTGCACATACGAGGCATATATTTTAATGTAACTGGTTGTGGTGGCTCATTCCTTTAACACTAGTATTTGGGAAGCAGAAATAGACATATCTTTGTGAGTTCCAGGCCAGCCAGAGCTACACAGTGACATCTCTCTAAAAAGATCTTAATGTAGTTAAAGTTATTTTGGTACCTTTTTATTTGCTTATGAAATCCTTCACGACATGACATCTGTCTATCTGTACTCAAACCCTCAATGATGAAGGCTAGGTAGGGTACTTGCTGACTATTGACTCATTGGTTTAGATGGAGAGGAAAAGTAAGTGCCTTCCCAAATGTTTCAGAAAAAAATGTCACTGAGATTCAGGGTCTACAGGAAGGGCAGGTGAATGTCTTCCCTCTCTGCTTAATGACGAGTGGGAGAGATGGGTAGTGAGTTATAACAGCCTAGAGCACAGTGACCATGGAAGGGGTACTGCCAGCATCTCCCATGGTACTGACCTGGGACTCTCTCACAGGCAAAGAAAGTATTGATGTTAAGAGGAATCAGGTTTGAGGTGTTCTGAAGGGATACCACCAAGAGAGTGGCCACAATAAGAGTCTGTGACCCGAATTGTCAGGATCAGACACTCAGGAGTTGTCCCACAAGGACCAACCAAGTATACTGACCACCTCAGCAGGGAACAGTGTGGTCAGAGAACTCTTATGGTGTCTCTGAAAATGGCCAAGAAAAGAGAAGTCAGTGTCTGGACAGAGTCAGCATCAACAAGGTTATGGGAGCAATGGTCAAGTGGACCATGAGCATCACCTACTTCTCCTTCCCATCCTCACAGGAAAACATAGGCTGGAGAATCTAACCAGGCATAATGATGAGCACAGAGATGAACAATAGGTGAGGCAGGAGAGTGGAAGGAGACCATGCATCTCTCCCAGGCAAAACCAACTGTGAGCTGGGCCCAGCCAGATGGGAACTTGGAGAGGGAGTAAGGGAGTAAGTTTAGATGGAAGTCTCAAGATTTATTTAAACAGTAGATATTTTAAGGCCTGGAAATGAGTCTTAGCTGAAATCAGTTTATTCTTAAACAATGATGGTAGGTTCTGCTGACAGGTAGAAAGAGGGACAAAAGAGCGACTTGAAAGCAGTGCTGAAGATTGAATTGTGTTCATTCTCTGGAGAGTTCCTACATTTTAGCACCAGCTACCTACATTTGGATCTGATTTGATTTTGAAGACTTCAATCACTTAGCTAATGACACTACTGGCTTTTCTTTCTAAAATATTTTCTATATTTTTATTTATCTATTGAGAATTTCATTTAATATGTTTAGATTCTTAATTTAATGTGTTTAACCTATGAATTTCTCCAAGATCTTCCCCTCTTTCTACCCACCCACTTCATGTTCTCTCTCTCTCTCTTTCTTAAAAAACACCGAACAAAACAAAAAACAGTGCACAAGTGTGTCAGACACAGACATGTGCGCACACACCCCACAACATACCACACACACATACCACACCACAGAGTCTGATTTGTGCTGACCAACTGTATGAGGATCGCAGCCTGCCCTAGAGGGTGGTTGGTATACCACACTTTAGCTCTAGGGCAAAACACTTCCTCTCAGTAATTTGAATTGTTTTCTTCAGTGATACTCCATTGGAGAAAACCGAGTTTCCTTCTCCTACATCTGCCAATTGCAAACAGGCGTCTTGGCTAGGGGTGGGACTCTGTGTTCACTTCCCTTTTCAGTGCCAATTTTGTCTGGCTTGAACCTGTGCAGGTCTTGTGCTTGCTTTCATGGCTGCAATTCCTGTGTTCATCAGTGTTCATGTGTATGGAAGACACTGTCTCCTTGGAGTCATTTATCACCTCAGACCCTTAAAATCTTTCTGCCCCCACCCCTTCCACATAGATCCTGAGCCTTGAGGGAGGAGTTTGATAAGACATCCCATTTAGGTCTGAGTGCTCCAAAGTCTCTCATTCTCTACACACGGTCTAGTTGTGGGTCTGCTGCAAGAAGCTTCTCTGATGTTGGGACAGCGGTGCAGTCACCTATGGACAACATGTCAGTAGGACTCATTTGTTGCTCTGTTCATTTAGAAGGATAGTAATATTGGCTTTTTATAAGTAGAGGATTTTTTAATCATTTTTTATTCATCTCCTTATTTTACATCCCAACTGCAGCCTCCCCCACCCAATCTCCCCTCCCAGTTCCTCTCCCCCATTCCCCTCCAACACCCATCCCCTCCTCTTCTGTCGCCATCCAGGAAAAGGCAGGTCTCCTATGAGTATCAATAAAGCATGGCATATCAAGTTTTAGTATGACTAAGCACCTCGCCAAGCATTAAGCCTGGGCAAGGTGACCCAATATGAGAAGTAGGGTCCCAAAGCCAGTAAGAGAGTCATAATAGCGGATATGTAGCCTGAACTGACCATCTCCTATGACCAGATTGGTGCCTGGCCCAATTAGAGAGGCATCATGCAGCAGCTGATGGTGGGATATGCAGAGACCCACAGCTGAATATTAGGTAGAATTTGGAAATCCTATGGAAGAGGAGGAGAAAGGGGTTTAGGAACCAGAAGGTCAAGGACACTATGGGAAGGCTCCCACAGTCGACCACCTGGGGTCATATGGGCTCACAGAGACTTAACCAACAACCAGGGAGTCTGCATGAGACTGACCTAGTTGCTCTGTGTATATGTTATAGTTCTGTAGCCCAGTCCTCTTGTGGAAATCCTAATAACAGGAACAGGGGCTGTCTCTGACTCTCTCTCTCTCTCTCTCTCTCTCTCTCTCTCTCTCTCTGTCTCTGTCTCTGTCTCTCTCTCTCTTTAGCCATTTTAAAGTTTTAAATTGTAAACAATGAAAGTAAGCCAACTAGTCACTTTATAGAAAATGTTATCTAAGATGGAGCTAATTATTCCACTGATAATTAACTGGAATACTATAGAATATTACTGATCCCCCACAGGTTGATGTTTCTGTTCCAGAAAGAACTTTAGCTCTAGGGCAGAGCACTTTCTTTCAGTTATTTTCATTGTTTTATTGAAATATCTAGTTGCAGTTTATAACATGTAAAAACAACCCAAGCAGAACTTATTTCTATGTTCTGCCTGTAGAATTTAAATTTCAGTAATTTTTCCCTGTTAAGGCCTTTATAAAAAATAGCATTCTCCCTGAAGATCAACTAAATGAGACTTTTCTGTTAACAACCCCTAAACCTAATGAATACTGAGTAATTATTTAATATACCTAGAACTTATATCTTCAAATAAGTTTACATTGAAAACCAGCTTTTAACAGAGTGTGTATTCTAGGGTGTGATGAAGGGAGAGAGTCCTTACTAGTGTTTGTTGTTCATTTGTATCATTTTCTCTCTGCTAGAACAGAACCATGGGCTGAAAGTGGTCTTATGGTCTATCTTGCCCAGGATTCTGGCTCAGTAAATGTCTTGAATTCATGTTGAACAAATGTAATCACGGTGTAATCTCACTCAATAACAAAGAGAGATCATTTAATTCCCAGACAATACACAAAACAGGATAAAGGAGAGAACAGAGAGCGGCTGCTGTATGCAGCAGCACAATTAGAAGTTAACCATGAATAAAGTGGAGGGCAGAGCCCGGGAAGTCCCTCACATCTCCTGAGAGGGTTTAGGGGGGGGAGGTTACTGAAGAACCTGGATATCGAATGATCAAATTGTCTGTTAGAGCCAGAACTAGGAACAGCGTGGAGAGCAGGCAGTGTGACAGGGATAGGGCTGGATGTGGGGAAATCACAAAGGCTCAGTGAGCTCCATGCCCAGCTGGTCATCAGAACCTCCTGCAAGATTCCACAAAGACCCAGGGGCCCCAACTCTAATGAGATCTAAATCTCTACTATTTATAAAGCTCCCCAGCCAACTCACATTAACTAGGCATATGCACACTTCAACTGGATACTGCCATATTCTAAAGATAAGACATGAGGGTCTGCCTTAGTGATAAGGCAATAATTTCCTCCAATTTAGCTAATGTGGACTCCTAAGGTCATTTGTGGTTCACAGATATGAAGTTAACCAAGGAAAATCATAAGAGGAAGCATTGAAGTTGAAAATCCTATGTCCATTCTTGGCCTTACATGCTCTGGGTCTGTTTGCTTTGTCCAGCCCGTCTTCCATAGAGAACAAAGACCATCTCCAGGTACCAGAAACACAAGAAGAGGAACACATTACAAAGAAATCAGATGAAAGTGAAGATGATATGGCATTCTGGAACAAACCCTCTTTGTTCACTCCTGAATCTAGATTGGAAACTCTTAGACACATGGAAAAACAACGTAAAGCCCAAGAAAAATTAAGGTATTCCATTTTCCTATGATTGAATGAGACAACAATCTCTGATGGACTGTGTGTTCACAGTGTAGATGCTTTGCCTGTTGTCTGCACCAAACCATTACTAACCATCACCCTCAACCTCCCTCTTCCAAATATAGATTTTTTTTGTTGAATTTTATTTGCTACATTCTATTAACATAAAAATCTAAGTTTAGAACATCATGGATTTTGCCATTTTAGGTGGAGTTTCCTCTTTTAATTCACTTCTCATATATCTAGAAATAGCTTGGCCTCAGCTAAAAATACTGCGTAAGGCTCAAAGAAAAAGATTATTTTGTGGGGTGAATGAATTTCTTTAAGTCTGTTCTGTTAATTTGAATGAAGAATTAGAATTAGAATCATTAAGCTTTTTATTCTCTCGGTGCATCTCTCCTAGACATTTCACAGTGTGATGCCACTTTGAAGAGTTTAGATGTAATTTCACTACTTCTTTATTTCTAGGATTCATAAGCAATGCTTTTGTCAGTTGTACCTTTTCATAGACAGGCTCTGTTTCCTTCCACTCCATGTCAATGCTGAAATCTAGTACGTAAAATATATCACTGACAGGGATACTTGGAAACTGTGAGCTTGAGAATATCATCAATACGCTCTGAAATAGTTGTCTGAATGGCAATGTGGTGGAAAAAAAACATTTTTTTCTATGATTGTCAATGAAAAACAAGAATCTAGTAGGAAGACTACTAAAAATCTCTCCTACTTTCATGCAATGTTCTTCACTGTTTGGAGAGATAGGAAGATGCAAAACGTAGTGATTTGTTTAAGGCCACACATTGCTTTGAGAAGAGCAGGAGGGCCGCATCATAAAATGAGCATTCATGTCCTGACCCCACCACCCACTGTCATGCCTGCAAGTGCCTAACTTTTCATCTGGTCCTACTTTGTTAAGCAAAACATATGACCTGTTTTAACACTCCACTATATTTTTTTGAGAAAAGCAAATGAGCCAGTTAAACATGAAGGTTCTATACAGATTTAAGAGCCCCTTGAAATATAAATTCTGCATGTTTGTAGACTTACAGTATTCTTAACATATGTATCTGAATATGTTTTGATTGTGTATGTATTATATATATATGGAATATATATGGAGTAAATAATTTATATTACATTAAATATAAAGCAATCTAGAAAACTAAGAAGGCTTTTTTCTTCATAATACTTAAAAATACAACGTATTTGGATGGAGGTCTCAGTCATCCTATTTAGTCCCTGAGATGTGCCTGCCTCTTTGAGCACACAAGCATTTTCATTGGCTGTGAGAAAGCAAGAACAAAGGTGTGCCTCTTGCCCTACCTGAACTCTTGCCTTCCTGATAATAGTGAAACTTGGTGTTTCTGGCTCCGTTTTTTTGACCCAACTCACTAAAATCGCTGGATCAGATCAGGAAACTCTGTTAACGTGCAAAAGAATGTGATATTAGAACAATAAAGTCAGCTAACATAAAATCTCTATTAAAAGATAGTAGCAATTCAAGGCACCTGATTACCTATGGTTCTATCATCCTTCCTTGTGTCCACCTATGCCCATTTACTTATTCAAATGTTATATCTGTAAAGAAAAACACGTGCTAACTTTTTTGCTTCACATATTGCATTTTACTTTCTCCTCTGCTGCCTTTCAGCATAGTAAGAGTGAACATGTGTGGATTGGTAACACCCTGCCTTTTCCTCTCCCCGCAACTGTGTAAATCACCTCTAACCTGGGTGTAAGTCAACCTCTAATGGGGTTTGAGTGTGATAAAGAGTGATCTTCGGCCTAGCTCAGTGGCCCAGCACTTTCTTGGCATGTACACACAGCTTGTTGTAATCCACAGTTCCACACAAAAAGTAAACTTCCGTGGTGTCTATTTGCTGCTGAATACCCCGTCAGCGTTCTCCTTCATCAGTGTGTAAGGAGCACACGCATTTTTAGCAGCTGTGAGGTGCTGCTCAATGTTCTATATGACAGTCGAGCCAATCAGTCGTGTGCTGATGGGTATTCTGAGCGGTTCTGGACTTGCTGCTGGAAATGATGCTGGGAGAAGTGTCAGGTAACAGGTTCCTTATGTACCGGTGTCTTTATCTCCACAGGATTGTTTTCACTTGCATTTCAAAAATTGTCATTTTAACTAAAGCAGAAGTTGCATACACACACGTGGAGAATTGACAGTTATCTGGGTAAATCATGCATAAAATAGACTCATTTAAATATTCATGAATATTTCATGAAAGGGAATTTACTTCTCCAATTCAAATTCCCTGGCAAATTGTCTTGGTCACATTTTTGCTTTGGAGATATAGCTATAACCAAGTAAAATTTGGCTTGGTTTTTAACTAGCAGTATAGAATTAATAGGACAGAGTCTTAAGTGAATTGCAAATATAATAATAAATGCCTTATTAAGTTTCTTAAAGTATTTCACAAAGATGTATTAGTAATTTCTGTACTCATACTCATTTTGTTTTTCTTGATGACTCCTGCTCCCCGTCTCTCCCATCACCCGTAACCTTAAGTGGAAATAAGAAGAAAGTGAAACCTCCCCGGACTTTGGTCACTGAAGATGGGAAGGTCCTGAACGTCAATGAAGCCAAGTACGTGAGGACAAGTGGAGACGCTGCGTTCCACTAGTGCACACGCACACACTGCTGTGGCTGCCATGACAGGCTTCCTCTGACGGGAGCATGTTGACCCCTGTGAATAAGTTTGATGGCGGTAACAGCAATGTCATTTTGTACATGGATAGAAGCCAGACATCTCTGATTATTTCTAGCACATAATTCTCCTGGTTTCTAGAAAACAGTCCTGACATATGGGAATCTTAGTTCTTTCTGCATCCCATGAAATCCTGGACCATGTACAGTTTTATGCCTGAAAACTGTCACTGCGTCATTGTTGTGTTTACGAATCTTTGAGACTCTGTCACAAGGCAATCTGTCTGAGAACTCCGAGGCATCCTACATTTTCCCTGGAACATATCTACAGAGCATTCAATAGCTAGTGAAAGGCACGGCTAGAAATACCTCAGTCAAAGAGAGAGAAAAACCTGGAAAGCCTCAAGTCTCAGAATACCTGAGCTATCCTGTCTGTCTGTCTGTCTGAAAGCTGGTTAACTAGAGAGCATACCCACAGTGCCTTTTATAGTCACAATGCAGATAACAAGCCTATGGGCTAAATCTCATTAGCTTCATTTCATTACTCAAAACCCATTTATTGCCATCATTTCATTTGTATGCCATTACCACAATAAAGACGATCTGAGTCCTCCCAGGCATTGCTCATCTCCACAGAAAGCATTTTTGGGACACAGAATAATATCTCCTTAGATCAGCGATATGGCCCAAGTTACACAGTTATGAAGCTGATGCCTCAGCCTTGTACACACTGTCCCAGTGTGATGGTTTCCACAATCGAGTCTCTAGTCTCTCGTGTGGCACGCCCTCTCTTCATCCAGCAGACAAGAATGCAGCTCCTGACTCTCTAGGTTAGGTACTGCTCGTATGGGAGTGCATGTGACAGGAGCTGCTCTGTCTCTAGGCCGACGGGGAAGGAGGGAGACCCTCAGAGCCTTACATTTTCCTAGACAGAGCACTCAGTCCTATCTCCCACACTAACTACCCTACCTGACCTAAAGCCACTTCTCTTGAGAAGCCTCTATGAAGAAATTACTCCTTACTGCCCCTAGTGCCTGGATTCCTTGGACATCCCTCCTCCTTCATGTCCCAGGTCATCTGTCCTCATCAGAATTATATCCCCTTATGTCTATCCCAATTCCCTCCCCTCCTGTTCCTGTCTACCATCCACCTACCCTGTCTTGATCCTACAGACTCATCACCAGCATCATTTCCTCCTTCAGGTGATGCATATCTTTGTTCAGGGACTAAGGTCAGTGCTTCTGCTTCCATCAGTGATCCTATTCTTTCTCTCCACACACCTCAGGTAAAGTTCACCTATCTGACTCCCTTTTCCAAAAATCCCCAGCCGCTGTTGAATGTCCATCCCTTCTTGTCTTCTACATAACCCCAGTCAGTCCCCAACCTGCCCTCTCTCTTCATGGAAGATCTTAACACTTAGATCCCCATTTCTCTGCCTCATCAACCCTATTCTCATTCCTGGTGACTTTTGACATATTTTGTCCCCTCATTTCAGCCACAAGATCCTGGTTTCATTCCTCCAGTTGCTGCCATCAGTAGCCCATGTCCTGAGCCGTAATGTCATCAACTCACTGAACATCATCTCAGGTGTCACAGACTCCCTCCCATCCGGCAGCCACAGGCGTCATTCATGGAGGAACCTACACACACTCTAGCTGTGCTTACGGTCCCGACACTGTGTTCTCTTCCTGATTTAGTATTCATATCCCTCACAGAAATTCATCCCCAGCCTCCTCTTTCCCTCTGTCCGTCATCACCAACTTGGAAATGCATGCATTGCTTAATTTTGAGCATTCCTCCTGCTCAGTGTGCACAGAGTGAGGTATCCACCTTTACCTGTTGCGCGCTGTGCATGTGAGAGGCCACAGGTCCTAAGTTGACTGTGTTTGCCCTGTACTGTCCTGATAAGCATTCTCTCAGTAGCTCACAGCAGTGCTAACTTTTCCTCATCATCATCTCCAGCACTGCCTTATGTTCCCATAGGCTTAACCAAAGACCTTGTTTCTTCACCGAAAGAGCAAAATCAACCAGGCATCTTCTGTTTTCTGTGGTAGACACTATTCTTCCGTGGTGGCTGAACCTGCTGTGAAAACTCAGCCCTCTTGCTGACTCACTGATTCAGCATCTCTGTCTCTTACCGTCCAAGGTGTAGCTTCTCAACAACCCCTGATCTCTGGCAGCAACCTTCTCTACTGTGCCAATGGCACCAGCAAACAGGCAGACTTCAGGAACTTTAACAAAAACAGCACCTCCTCTCCCCCAGTGTCTGTCAGCTGCTGTTCCTCTGCCCCAAGCAGTAGCCAGATTTCTTAGCAGACTTGTCAGTACTCAGTCTCTGACATTTTGTTTTGTATTTCTTCTCCCTGTTTTTGGTTTTTCAAGACATGGTTTCTTTATATTGCCCTGGCTGTCCTGGAACTCACTTTGTAGACCAGGCTGGCCTTGCACTCACTGAGATCCACCTGCCTCTGCCTTCCAAGTGCTGGAATTAAATGCATGCACCCAGCTCTTTTTGTTTCTTCTTAAAGCCACTTCTGAATAATGCATTGTCCAAAACTTTAGTCATCCAATCATTGCACAGTGAGTATTGACAGCCCAGGCCCCATGGTATTCTGCCTCAGGAATTTGGATCCAGCAGCATCCCCTTCCTTGTGAAAGTGGGCTCTTGCTCTTATCCTTGGATGGACCTCCCACTTCTGTGAGCTCTAGAGGAAGTTTCTCAGCTGCTCTTCTTTATTTTTGTCATGTTTTCTGGGCCAGGACTTCATCAAATACTGTGGCTTTTCCCAGCACAAAGAAGGGAAAGTGGGCAAAGTCCCACCCCAAATCATGAAGCTATTCACAGTTGTTGTCTGCTGGGAGAGGGAAAATCAGTCTTCTCCAATGGAGTGACACTGGGTATTTCAACCTCACCCCAGGACAGGTCTCATGCTCAGGAATATAGTTAGCCAACACAAAATGGACTCCATACCTTTGTTGTTGTTATTATTATTGGTCTGTTTTGTTTTGTTTGAGATAGAGAAAAAGAACATGATTTTGGGTAGACAGGGAGGTGGTGAGGATTTGGGGGGATTTAGTGGGAGAGAAAAGAATATAATCAAAATATTTCACATATGAAACAAATTTAAATGTGACAAAAATAAGTAATTAAAAATAAGTCCTGTAGTTTGATCACAGGGTTCAGACTGCATTACAAATTCTTGCCTCTGACCTGAGTTCAAGGCTTCAGTATCCAGTCAGTTTGTTCAGGTGGCATCAGTTTGCTGGTATACATGACTGAAAAAGACAACTGTTTTCTCTGCCCCTGCTTACTGCTCTCACCTCTCCACCAGGTTTGCCTCCCACTGTCTCCATCTCAGTAACAGTTATCCACCCATTGATGCCAAGGCCCGAATTTCTTAATTCCCCACTCTCCTCTCCTGGCCTTTTATCAGTGATCACCTCCTACTTTTATTCCCATATTACCAGCGTCCACCTGTACATAAGCTCCTTCACTTCCAGAGTGGGTCAAGGCTGCCTTTTGCCTAGACAGCTACAGCAGCTTGATAAGTCATCTCCACGATTCATGTGTTAGCGTGATCTGTTATTCTTGGCTGAATAAAGGAGTCAGGAAAGGATACGCAGATTGTTTCTTAAGGGAAATTGCTGGGAAGGGCCCACAACACAGTTTTTCATATGTTCTAACCTTGGATCAGGAGAGGATAGAAAATGGGCTCTTTATTCTGGGTAGCCATGTGCTTCATGGGGTTCTATTACTAGAGATAAAGGGAAAATTGTAGGGGACTTTTCTAGTGATCCTCGATACCAGGAACCAAAAATAAAAATCCTCTAAAACTGGTTTTAAGTTACAGAGGAAGAGAGTTTAGATTAACTGACTATTAAGCTATCAAAGCACAGAGGACAGCTCACAGAAGGCTCCCAGGAGATGAGGAGTACAGGGCATATATCAGACCAAAGAAGAAGACTGTGTGTTCAGATTGTTGGCAATGACAAGAGTCCTTGCCACAGCAGAACTGAAAAAAATAGCCAAAACTAGAGATTAATTTGTATTTTCCAAACAGTTTGTGTCTATTGTTTAATGTTGTTGCCTTATACTGATTACAGTTTAGTAAGTGAGTTGCTCAAAAATGAAGCTGACCAAGTAATTCCATGGAATATGCTGCCAGTGTAGCAGTTATACTTAGGACTCAGCCAGGGAGTATAGCTGAAGGGTCAGGGGCTTCGGCTCTTGCCTATCCAGGTCCCATGCCTTTTCTCTGAACATCTCCACTGCTGTGAACCTCTGTTTCTTTAGCTATAAAATAGATGTCATAAATCGCTGACAGTCTCAGGACAAAAGAGATGGCAGCATGAAAGGGGTTGAGACAATGTAATAAGGAAAAAGAAGGAAGACTACCCGGGACTTGAGGAATGGGGTGTCGGAAGCACAGCAAACAGGGGCAGCGTTTATGTTCCCAAAAGGACAGCCATAGTCTAGTTGGGTTCTAGCAAATTCAAACTAAATGGAAAAGAGCACTTTGGCCACCAGGTGTCTCCATCTCTGCACCAAACCCAAGCAAGTGCTTTACATATGATTTACCTTTAAAACTCACATGTAAAACAAAGTCAGCAAGAGCAATTTGTTTACAGGCTACCAAGGCTTCTTAAATTTTTTAAAATTAACATAGATGTCTTATTGTCTAATTAGCAAAGTATGTTTAGCTTCGAGGATTTTTATATACCAGTTGTCATTTACTTCGATTATAAGCTTGGGTTATCTTTACAGTGTACTAACCTCCCCCCTCCCCCCCGCCATGTGTCCTTTATAGACTTGATTTCTCTTTGAAAGATGATGAGAAACACAACCAGATCATCCTGGACCTGGCTGTCTATAGGTAAGGTATTTTATTATGCATTTATTCCCATGGCCCTCCCACCAGATCTCTCTCTAGGTAGCATTCTCCTGAGTTCTGAAACATTGAAATGGAAATCAGTTTGCTGTTTTAAAGAGATAAAGTATTCACTGTAATTTTTAAAAAGGATTTATTCTTATTTTATATGTATAAATTTTGCCTGTATGAATGTGTGTGCACCATGTACATGCCTGATTCCCACAGAGGACAAAATAGGGCACTGGGGTCCCTGGAGCTGGAGTCACAGGTAGTCATGAGCCATTTGTTTGGAACATGAACCCAGGCCCTCTGCAAGAGCAAACAAGTACTCTTAGCCACTGAGTCGTCTCTACATCCCTCACGGTAATATAAGTGTACAAAGAAGAAAAGGGGGAAACCAATAACCCTGCAGCTGGATGGCTATGGGCTCTTGAATCATGCAAGCAGAGTTGAAATGATTCTCAGAGTTGTGCTCTTTTCTGATGCTATATCTCAGGTACCCTTCATTCTATGACTTCATTCTTTGACAGATCTTTTCATTTTACAAAATGACATAATCATGAGCCTTAGATGGTCAGCCTTCTTCCCATTCCACCTTAGAACTCTTGGTCACAAGAGACACTCTTCTCTGAGCTCCCCACGTTGTGACTGGTTTTCAGTTGTACTTTACTCCGGTGGCCAGGCATGACTACAGTGACAAGGTGACCCGTTTGCCTCTCATGACCATGGCAGACTATTAATTCTCTTTTCTAAAGGTCCTGGGGGTTGACACTCACATTCAGCCTGTATTGTCACCTACCCTTCCTGCAACAAGAATCTGAAGCTTTCCAGGTCACTCCACCTCATTGCTTGACAGTGTTAGATTTTGATTACTGCCCTGGTGATATCTAATCATTGTGCTGCCCATCCCAATTGTACCCACTTCCCCGTGTCTGTGTCACTGTCATCATCAATGTCTCTGTCCTTCAACTGCTAATGAGATGTCACCTTATGACAGAGGACTGCCCACTGTCTGAGAAGAACAGGGCCTGCCCTTCTCCAGAACTTCCATTCACTCTTGTTATTCACTTGCTTTCTGACAATATATAGATTTCATTGAGTTTTTAAATTCTGAGGTCTGGGAAGAAATTTTGTATGGCCTGAATGTCTCCATTATCTGAAATAGTGCCAGTGCCTATCAGGAGGACCTCACAGGTAGTGAGTGAGTGAGTGACTATAATGGAGTCCGTGAACATGTCCCTGAAAGCTCCGGCAAATTCTTCCTTCCTTCCTTCTTCCTTCCTTCCTTCCTTCCTTCCTTCCTTCCTTCCTTCCTTCCTCCCTCCCTCCCTCCCTCCCTCTCTCCCTCCCTCCCTCTCTCCCTCCCTCCCTCTCTCCCCTCCTCCTCTTCCTACTCCTCTTTCTCCTCCTCCTCCTTTTTTTTTTTTGGTTTTTTGAGATGGGACTTCTCTATGTAACAGTCCTAGATGTCCTGGAATTCAGTTTATAGACAAGGCTGTCCTCTAATTCACTGATATCCGCCTGCCTCTGCCTCCAAAGTCCTGGGATTAAAGGCGTGCATCACTGCCTAGCTGGTTAATGGTTTTGTGTTTCATTTTGTTTGGCAGTAGCTGTGGGAGGTATGAGAGACTGTTACTCTACAATGATCTAGAGAAGGTGTGTTTTCAGAGACTGACTTTTGACACAGTAAACAATAATTGGAGAAACCAGAACATAATCATTTATGTCTTTTTTCCATCTTTGCTTTTATTATTGTGGCAAAACACACATTACATAAGATTTTGGACTATATAGTTCAGAAGCACTTGGTAAATTCACAGTGCTGTTTAGCCATTAGCAATTTTTACCTCAATCCCATATCTATCAAGCAGTCTTCATTTCTTCCTCCTCAGGGTAATTACTAATGCAAGTTCAGTATCCTTAAATGAGCATATTTTATAAATCTTAAATAGATGGAGCCATACCATATATGACCTTTACGCCTTCATGACTTGTCTATTTGTGCCATGTGTTAGAATTTCTCTTTTCAGATTCATAATATTCCATTGTGTAGGTATACTACATCTTGTTTATGTTTTAGTTTCTGGGCATTTGTGTTTTCCCTTTGCCTGTGCTGAATGGGGTTATTTCTAGATGCTCTCCTCTTTGTTATACAACGCTCTTTCCCTCCACCTTCTCCAATCTCTGTGCAATTGCTGCCTGGCCCTCCCTGCCTTTGAAGAAAACTCTATATTTTTCATACTGATTTCATACCCTATGTTCTTACAATACTCCAGCCCCCATTTCTGTTTTTATTATTGTTGTTGTCTTGGTGGTAAATATTCATAGCTGCCACCTTTTCCATCCTTTTCGGGTTATTTTCCTTTTTAGATTATTTTTGGAGTTTATCAGCACATGAGACTATTTATGGAGGAGTTCAACCCATTCACCATGGATTTATTTTAAAAACACAGCATGCCTGCTCTGTGAGAGGCATGAGGGTTGTCACCAGTGCATTGCACATGACTACGGCTCCCTTTATCCTGTGCCCCCAGCAGAGGACATGGGCACTAAGCAGTCAGACCCGTAGCCAGTAACTACGGAGAGAAAAGCTCTAGGTAGGGAAGTAAGTTAGAAGGGAAAGGTCAGGGAAGCAGAATGTCAGGCTGTGAGGCTGGTGGTTGGCAGCATGGGATGATCAGTGGAACTTGTTGGCCTGAGCAGAGAAAACAGGGAGATGAGAAGTAGTTTGCCCCAGAAAGAACTGGTAAGAAACAAAGGCAATATAGGCAGGAGCAGGTAAACACATGGAAATCCTCAGCACGGAAGAGAGCTCTGTCCGTTTTTTATTCTTATCATTTAAGAGCTGATAACATATACTTTATTAGCATGAACAACTGTCTGAGGAACACTGCTTGTGTGCCTTCTGAGCACCTTTAGAGGGCAGGGTGCTCTTTGCTGTACAGAGGAAGAAACAGACTGAGCAAGAACTCTGGAATGTGGTCCAAGGCCATGAATCAGGAGTCAGAGGAGTGAATTTCTCACAAACCTGTATGACTCCAAAGCCTGGGTCTTTGATCCTCACCACAGCCCTCTGGATGAGCCCCTCCTCCATCTTAATTGTGAATCATTGCCCCGTTTCCTTATATTTACAATCAGTTTTTAAGATATAGTTACTGGACTAAACCTATTTTAACATGTGGTGTAAAATATAACTGGAAAAAAAAGAGCAGCCTGGCCTTTGGTGGCTGCTCTCCCTGAAAGGCACTGTTGTTCAACTGCTTGCACCTTCTAGGACCCAGCGATGTGGGTTTTGTGCACCTGTGGAACAGCTGTAGGGCACAGAGCATCTAGAAAGCAGAGCTGGTGGCTGGTGGCCCGAAGTGGGGTGGATCAGCACCACAGGCTGCTGACATCCTAGGGGCTTCAATTAAATATTCATGGAAGAATATGACAAACCATTTTTTTTTTTGAAAACCTCTGGCATTTCAGACCTCAGATATTTTTGAGCTGGGGCAATCAATGCCAAGTGTACTTGTATGTCTAAAAATGAAATTGCTGATATGTTGAGTTTCCTCTGGACTAGGCAGAATTTAAGGTTGGTATTTTAGGACCAGTTTAGCATGGACATTTAAAACTTTCTTCATCTAAAATGGTCTTGCAAGCATGCTTTCATGTTTTACTGCTTTGGAATGAATTTTTTTTAACAATTACTAGATCTGATATGCTTAATTTTGAAGGTACATGGATACTTCATTAATTGAGGTTGATGTGCAGCCCACGTATGTTCGAGTAATGGTCAAAGGAAAGGTAGGCATAACTGTGGAATATTGTTCTTTTAAGAGATAAGTCTTGACCTAAGCTGTGTGGTCCCAGTTTTTAAAAAGTATTACCTAATTAGAAAAACTAGAAACCAAGCCAATGTGCTGTTTGTTAGGTGTGTGGTTTTATATCACAGGTATGTTATACAGTGGGGATGGCTGTTACCTTCATGTATCTCAAGAATATGGATGCTTTAAACCTGCATCTGGTGCACTGTAATCTTCCAAAGTTCATATCATGACCATAAAGTTCAATCGAATGCCCATTCTGAGTGGTCAGTGAGTTCATTCATGGAAACTATAATTTGATCATTTTGAAATAGCATTTTTTTTCTAATTCTGAGCCTTTATTTGGGTTAGCCCAGAGAGACATTAAAATAGAAATAAGTTGATGTTTTATCTACAAGTGACCCTTCTACCCAAAGTGGTCTCATGAAAATTTCACTGATCGTGGCTGGTGAATACTCTTTAGATTGTACATAAATCCAGCATGTCAGGAATGGCTTATATAGCATGTCCTAGTGCATCTGAACAGCTTTATTAATGTAACAGTGTGTGATGAATTGACGGTGAGAATGTCCCTTGAGGTGGACTTTCCTTTTAAGATGCCTTTGTTCTCTGTGCCCCCTTGTGCTCACCTGCAGCCGTTTCAGCTTGCCCTTTCTGCAGAGGTCCAGCCTGACAAGAGCTCCGCTAAAAGGTCTCAAACAACAGGACATTTGCTGATATGCATGCCCAAGGTAGGAAATGGCATTTGGACAAATTTCACGTCTGAGTTTGATGGTTTTTGAGGGAGTGTGACTTTTGGGGGCTAATGATGACTTCTGATTAGGGTACCCTTAGCTGAGAAAACCAGAAATACGCTCACCACTTCTCAGGTCGGAAAGTAAAGGCCTCAGAGGAAAAATTTCTGAGACTGGGGTGTAACTGAGGTTCAGGGTGACTCTTCCTTCCAATCTGATCACTTCTGCAGACCAGAGTCTGCGTAGCACTTGGAGTGACAGATCATATGGTTCTTTTAAGTGAGACTGGTCCTGATGACCCTGTCTACTGCATGGGCGTCTAGCTGGCCTTGCTTCGCTAAAGATATTGTATTTGATTTCTCAACAGTCAGCTTAATAGTTTTATAACTTTGGGAAAGTTACTAACACTTCAGGCATCTAATTTTTATGATTTTTTGAGACAGGGTTTCTTTGTGTTTCTCTTGGAACTAGCTCTTGTAGACCCAGGCTGGCCTCGAACTAACAGAGATCTGCCTGACTCTGCCTCCCAGTTCTGGGATTAAAGTCATGTGCCACCACCACGCAGCCAGTTTTTTATAATTTTTAAGAATGATAATGTGAACAAAACTTACAATATAAGTACCATTCTGTGATGCTGATACTATAGTTTTTTAATAATATAACACATTATTTTCCTTAAATTTTATTCATTTGAAGGAAAGAAGTTGATGTTCTATATTTTCATATGGTAGTGATTCTGTTCAATACATTTATTGAATGCCTGCCTGGTGTCAGTTTCCAGTTTAATGATGAATATGAATATGAATTTTTAATAATTCTAATTGGGAGACATGATTATAAGTATATAATCACAGTCTGAGAAGAAAACAATTAAGAAGGCAAGAGCTACAAATAGTGGAGTTACTGGCTAATTTGATGAAGTGTGTGACCAATTTTGAAGGGTCAGTTGGCTGTGATTCATGGGAAACAGAACAGCTAAACGGCAAGGAGACAAGGAGGGTGAAGCACATATGTGACTGGAAAGTGATTCTGTGTGGCTGCAGCAGAGGACAAATGTCAGAGAGGACAGGAAAAATGAGCCAGAAGGCACATCAGAAAGGACCGTGGGTGACCTCAGACAGAGGCACCTCTCGATACAATTTCTTAATATGGATGTGTTAGAAAAGCCAGACAGGCAGCCCCTGGATAAATCCAGGTAGAAGAGAAATTCAGTGTGGTGAGCACATACTAGCAGCAGTCAGATTCTGTTCCCCATGCTGAATGAACCAAGGGACCACAAACAGTTAAACAAAAGAGATTATTGTTGAAGGAGCTAGGCCCCATGCTGAAGATAAAACATACAATAACATTAAGAACCCCTTTAAGTGGAAGGATCAAGAAAAGCACTTATAAAAACATGACATTTGTGGTGGTTTAGGTTAGGAATAGCCTACATAGGCTCATATATTTGAATGCTTGGTCACTAGGGAGTGTTCGAAAGGATTAAAGGAATTAGAAGGTGTGGTCTTATTGAAGTAGATGTGGCTTTATTGGAGGAAGTGTGTCACTGGGGGGTGGGATTTGAGGTTTCAGAAACCCACACCAGGTGCAGTGTCTCTCTTGGCCTGGAGATCAGGAAGTAGATTGTAGCTACTTCTTCAGTACCACGTCTGCCTGTGTGCTGCCATGCTCCCTGCCATGATGATATTGGATTAAGCCTCAGAAACTGTAAGCAAGCCCCCAGTTAAATGCTTTCTTTTATGAGTTGCCTTGGTCATGCTGTCTCTTTGCAACAATAGAACAGTGGCTAAGACAACATTTAAATTGAAACTTGAATGATGTATTTGATCCATTTATGTAAAGGTATTGTGCTAAGTAGAAAGAATAGCAAGCAAAAAAGAAACTGATGGAAGAGAGGCTACTGCATAAAAGAAAAATCTAGAAGAATTGAAACAGAATAAATAAAGTAGAAAGAAGATGCCAGAAATGCTGGCAGAAGCAACTTTCACATAGTTTCCTGGGTGATAGCAAGTAATATGAGATGACCAAGGAAATTTACTGATAGCTCTTCAGCGAGAATTAAAACCTATGTTTTAAAAAAAGATTTATTTTTTTAAATGGTGTATGTGGGGGTGTGCAGAGCCCAAAGTGGTCAGATGGAGGAGTCACATCCCCTGGATCTGGAGTTTTAGGTAATTGTGAACCTTTCACCATGGATTCTGGGGACCTAAATCAAGTCCTTTGCAAGAGCAGTATACTCTCTTTATAGCTAAGCCATCCTTTCAGCTCCACAAAGATTTTACAAAGGTAATTCTGTCTTCTGTGTGGATAAAGAACCCAAGGGTGAAAAAAAATTGACTGAAAAAATATGGAAGTGAGAAGTCTCTGCAGTGAGGGAGCCCTATTGAGAGCTGCCAGACAGGTGATGAGTCACCACATTGAGGTTATATTTTGATGGGGAAAGTCAAAGATGCTTTAACTAACAGGCATATTCCAGTGTCCTATCAGTTGGGGAGGGCTCTGAAGGACTCGAGGGAAGCTGGTCATAGTCTCATGTAGTGATTCTAAAGAATAAATGCCACGGGGCATCTAGCTGAATTCTTAGGTAGGCGTCTGCAAGTGTCTGCCTTGAGCTCAGTAGAAAGACTGGTCAGAGGTAGGGAACCGGAAATTATGAGCGTAGAAATGGTAGGAAAGGGAGTGCTGGGAAAAAAAAGGCATCTGTCAGCACAGGTGGAGCGAGTTCATGGGCAGCAGAGGGGACATAGCTGCACTCTGAGATCAGCCTACAGCTTTATCATGAGTAATCGGTGAATGGCAAAACCCATGAAAGTTCAAAGTACCAGGGACGTCTAGAAGATAAACCTTTTCAAGAAGGAAGCTGAATCTGAGGAAGACACCGGTGTGCTCACTGGATATGTCAAAATGGAGGCCACAGTGGTGAGAGCTGTCTCAGAGAAGCCTGCCAGAATTAGAAACACGGGGGAGAGAAGGTTCAGACAGCTGGGTTTGGAAATTTTGCTGAAAATGGGAATCAAGCAACAGGCCAATGACACCCAGAAAAGAAGAGTCAAGGGTGGGCTTCAAGACTGGAGATGGTTTGTAAAAGGGTCACTGAATGTTGAGTGGAAACCAAAGCCAAGGATCCAGTCTGTGTTCCCCCGGTAGATTAAAGCCCTGACATTTATAACTGCTACAGGCTGGAAGGATTGGCTCTGTTTGCTTTCAGATTTTAGGTAATTTTCCTTTGATCTTGAGGTTGAACATCAGAAACATAACTTGATCCCATGACAGTGTTATCATAGAGGAGAACTCTGAAAAAAATTAAGGAAGGATGCTTTAAAATTTTTGCTTTTCCCCGTGAAGTATCTGGATTTCTTATTCTAAGTTGCTGAGAGAGCTGAACTGTTTCCGGCTGTCTTCTGTAGAATCTCACCTCACAAACTGACTTTAACCATAGAGAAACAATTTTGTCTTTTACAGGAAGGTAGGAGAAAATAGAGAGCCCCTAAGTGGGTGGAGCCAAGGACTTTCTGAAATGTCAGCTGCTTTTCAAAGCAACTTCTATCAGATGAGCACAGAAAGTAACAGGTGTTACACTTCCCGCCCAGCCCCAACCTTGCTTGACTTAAAATGGGCAGAATTCAAAGACATAGGGAGAGAATCTCTCATCACCTTGGAGCAAAAGTCCCTCTAGAATAAACAGTCCAACTAGATGGAGAGTCCGTTAGTCTTCTTGATTAGCTTCACCCTGAAACATAAAACCATTTTGGCCAATGGGCTGGTGACAAGTTTGAATAATCTTTCCTTAGACCTCATCCCTTGAGCTAAGGTGAGGTTACCTTCTTCAGTGCCCCTTAGGTTTGCAGAAGGACAGATAAACCAGTAATGGGCATCCTTTGCCAGAGAAGGAAGGGATAATGGGAAGGAGAGTGTCTGCTAGGAAGAACATAAATTTGATTAGCCAGTAAAGCTTCCACAGTGATTGAATAGTCCTTCCTTTTCCATAGCCAATTTTCCAACAGATTGACTATAGATAATCAATTTTGTATTTTTTTTCCTGAGGCAAAAAATAGAAAGTGAAATTTGTTGTCAGGCAATAAAATAACAAACACTACTGTAAGGATTATGTTGTCCTTGGTGGCCACAACAAACTAAAGGAGTGTGCCTATATTAACTAGAACATCTGCAGGGAAATCTAAGAGAGAACATGATTATCTCCATACTCAAAAGAGACATTTGTGTGACATTATGAGCAGCAACCCACCCCCAGTTGTTTGGAAACTTCTAGTATAACTGACAAGATAACGATGAAAGGTAACCGCTATTCTTTGCTGGGGTGGGAGTATTCCAAGACAGGGTTTCTCTATGTAACAGCTCTCGCTGTATGAAATTTGCTTTGTAGACCTGGCTAGCCTTGAACTTACAGAGAGCCACCTGCCTCTACCTCCCAAGTGCTGGGATTAAATCCCAGTGCCATCACTGTTTTTGTAGTCTGTCTTACGAGCCTTTTAAATGAACACAGTGTCCTATTTGCGTTTGCCTGTTGCAGTTTGTCTTGTTGTTTTGGGGGTAAGTCTTACTTCCATAACTGAACGAGACTTAAATTCAGTATTTTTCTATCTTAACCTCCTGAGGAATAGGGTTTCTTCTTCTTTTCATAGTTGCTCTTGTGTTTCATGTTAAAATGTAAAAACCGTAGCATATTTAGCATGGTTAAGAATAGAATCTAGGTGAGATGGTGCACATAGACCGTGTAGAACTGGTTCTAGTCTATCTTCAGAAATGGACTTAGAAAATGTTTTTCTTTGAGGGATTATTTCCTAAGATCATGAGAGACGGCAACCAGGTATAGATTAGCCATCTTGTACCACTACTCCATAAAAGAGGAGTCACTAAAATCAGACCTCAGAGAATAAACACCGTTTGCCTAAAATTAATAGTTGTTCATTCATGAGCCTATAAACTTGACAACAAATATTTTTTTCTAATGAATAAAATTAAGTCCATTTATATTATGGTTAAAGTGAGTGTTACTGAAAGCTAACACTTTCATAATACTGTTTCTGAGTAAAACATTTAAAATACTGTCATTGAACCCAGTGAGGTATTCCATGTGTCTGGATTTGTTGACTTATGAGGAAGTTGCATGAGTCTGGTCTGTATTATGATTACTGAGAAAAACCCTTGGAATATTAAAATGTATTATAAGAATAAAACTCAATATAAATTCATGAGTAAATTAATTTAAAAAAGCTTTTGTGCATGTAAATCTATATGATAACTATTATATATACTATTATATATATTCATACAAAGGTAAATTCATGTTTGCCAAGGGTGGATTAGCCTGGAGAATATTATGCTAAGTGGAACAAGCCAGGCACCGAAAGGACATGCTCAAGATTCCTTAAGGTGGAATGTTTCTAAAAATCAAATATACAGAGATAGAAAACAAAATTATAGTGAAGATGGTGGTAAAATGGGTAAAGGCCAGGAAAGTTGGAAAGGGCTTATGGCTGGATAAATTAAAAAACTTTTAAGAGAGTAAGGGAGGGGTTAGGAAAGACAACAGAACAAAACAAAAGGGAGAATAGTGTCGAATGAATACCAAGAAAAGGGGTGAAAGCAGAGAGATGGGATGGGAGAACTAACCAAGACAGAATATGAAAACCCAATGTGAGAACCTAGTAGCTTTGTAAGTTAATTTAAAAAATAATAATTACATATTCTAAACAGCGAAAACCAAAACAAAATTATGGTGATAATGCATGATAGAAATAAGAAGGCAAGTCTGAGGACAGAGTAGAATAAATGTAGGATGAGCAAGTCTGGAGAGATAATGTACAACATAGGAATTAGCATTAGGAAATTTGCATTTGAGATCCACACTCTATAAACAGGCTATAGTTGTTCTTGCATGAAGGGTAGCTGTGAGTGATGGATATGCTAAGTTTACTGAGCTGACCTTCTCATTATCTACTGTATCTGTAAGGTCATGCAAACCTTAAATATAAACAGTACATAAAATTCAGTGATAAAATAAAACCATACAATTAAGATGCCTTTGGCCTCAGGTAACAGAAAACTCTGACTCAAAGAGGTTTACATAATAAATAAAAATGTATTGTCTCACCTAAGAATGAATAAAAATCAATTCAATCAGACATGGCATTTCAGTTCATTCACTGAATGGTACTGTTAGCACATTAAGTGAAACTAGGATTTCCAGGACATCTAACATAGTCTTTGTGTCTTAGACTGCTTGGGTCGTCTAAATCACAGTGTATCATGGTTGATGTCCAACAAGTCTTTCGGTGGTGTATTTGTAAAGAACAATGTTAAAAGCTGGCCTGCTGGACTGGACTAGACATGGCAAACCATACCATGTGGATTTGTGGAAATGTGTGCTCATTTTCCAAAGACACAACCCTTTTTATTGAGATAAAAAAAATCCTAAACATGTTTTTCTTTCTATTTTTTCAGTAAGTAGGAATTGGATGCAGGGCTTGATACATACAACGTACTGTTGAACCGCACATCCTCAACCTTTATTCTACAATTTTTTTACACTGAGACATGCTCTCACTAAGTTTCCTGGTCTATCCTTGGACTCTGTGCAGCTGCAGCCTAAAATAGCTTTGAACTTACAGTCCTGTGCCTCAGCCTCCTGAGTTGCTGCAATACAGATCTGAGCTACTAGGCCTGGCTATGTAGTAAACACATCTTTTGGCATTTTTTCATTATGTCCAAATTATATTTTTCTCTTTTCTTACTCAAAGATGTTCAGATCTGTACAGAGTACTGACCAGTAGGCAAATTCCACCAGCTTAAGTCTGTTCATGTTACATAGACCAAGGCTCAATTTTCTGTTGCTAATCTCATTGGGAGCTTAGCTCTTCGTTCCTGGAAGCAGCCACTCTCATAAGGTGCCCTGTCCTTCATGTTTCTTCTCAAGTTTTCTCTGATCAAGAAGGTGGTTCCTCATCCACTCACTTGCATTTTTTTAATTGTTTAATTGCGCAATATATTTTCTTCCCTTCTTCTCTCTTCCCCTTCTACCATCTCCCATGATCTCCATTCTCCCAATTTACTTAGGAGATCCTGTCTTTTTCTACTTCCCAAGTAGATTAGATCCATGTATGTCTCTCTTAGGGTCCTCTTTGTTGTCTAGGTTCTCTGGAATTGTGATTTGTAGGCTGGTTTTTCTTTCATGTATGTCTGAAAGCCACTTATGAGTGAGTACATATGATATTTGTCATTCTGGAGCTGGCAATGTTCCTTCTGTTTCTATTGTGTGGAACAATTTGAGGAGTATTGGTATTAGGTCTCTTTGAAAATCTTATAGAATTCCGTGCTGAAATCATCTGGCCCTAGACTTTTCTTGGTTGGGAGACTTTTGATAAGCGTTTCAATTTCTTTAGCAGTTATAGGTCTATTTGATTTACTTATCTGGTCTTGATCTAATTTTGTTAAGTGATATTTATCCAGGAAGTTGTCCATTTACTTTAAGTTTTCCAATTTTGTAGAGTACAAGTTTTCAAAATATGACCTGATGATCCTCTATATTTGCTCCGTGTCTGTCCCCTTTTCATTTCTGATTATTGTTAATTTGGATATTCTCTCCCTGCCTTTTGGTTAATTTGGATAAAGGTTTGTCTATTTTGTTGATTTTCTCAAAGAACCAACTCTTTGTCTCATTTATTCTTTGTATTGTTTTCTTTGTTTCTATTTTGTTGATTTCAGCTCTCAGTTTGATAATTTCCTGCTGTCTAGTCCTCCTGGGTGAGTTTGTTTCTTTTTGTTCTACACTTTTCAGGTGTTCTGTTAACTCACTAGTGTGGGATTTTTTCCAGCTTGTTTATGTAAGCATTTAGTGCTATGAACTTTCCTCTTAACACTAGCTTTTATTGTGTCCCATAAATATAGGTATGTTGTATGGCCATTTTCATTGATGTAGTAGGGAGCTGCGGGTTGCATTCCGCCACCCAGCTCCTGCCTCCGGCTAGCTTTACCCGAAATAACAACACACAAATTGTATTCACTTAAACACTGCTTGGCCCATTATATCTAGCCTCTTCTCGGCTAACTCTCGCACCTGGACTAGCCCATTTCTAATAATCTGTGTATCCCACGAGGTGGCTTACCCGGGAAGATCTTAACCTATGTCCATCCTGGGTCGGAGCTTCATCGATTGCGTCTGCCCAGGAGAGGGGAGCATGGCCTCTGAGCTCACTTCCTTTTCCTCCCAGCATTCTGTTCTGTTTACTCCACCCACATATGTTCTAAGCTATAAAATGGGCCAAGGCAGTATCTTTATTTTTTAACCAATGACCTTCCTCCATCACATTGAATTTTAGGAAGTCTTTAATTTGTTCCATTATTTCTTCCTTGACCTATTGATGATTCAGGTGAGCATTGTTTAATTTCCATGTGTCTGTGGGCTTTCTGAAATTAGTGTTGCTGTTGAATTTTAATTTTAAGCCATGGTTATCCGATAAGATACATGGGGTTATTCCAATTTTTTGTATCTGTAGAGGTTTGTTTTGTTACCTAGTATGTGATCAATTTTTGAGAAGATTCCAGAGGTGCTAAGAAGGCATATTCTTATATGTTTGGATGGAATGTTCTATAGATGTCTGTTAAGTTTATTTGAGTTATAACATATGTTAGTTCCCTTATTCTCTGTTAATTTTCTGTCTGACAGACCTGTCCAGTGATGAGAGGGGAGTTTTGAAGTCTCCCACTATTAGTGTGTGGGGTTTAATGTGTGATTTAAGTTTTAGTAGTGTTTCTTTTACATATGAGGGTGCCCTTGTATTTGGGGTATAGACATTCAGTATTATGATTTCCTCTTGATGGATTTTTTCCTGTGACTAATATGAAATGTCTTCTAAAAATATGGAACGCTTCAAAAACCTGCATGTCATCCTTGTGCAGGGGTCATGCTAACTTTCTCTGTATCATTCCAATTTTAGTATATGTGCTGCCGCAGCGAGCACCCACCTGCATTCTGAAGAATGCTTCTCATTCTGCTGACTTTTTCCTTATAGCATTTATTGCCTGGTAGTTTCCTTCTCTGTCGGTTTCTCCCCAACAAGAATATAAGCCTCTAGAGAACACATGGTTTTGCCTTTTCCAAACTGCCTTGTTGCTGTGGCCTGAAATAAAGCCTGATAAGGAATGTATATTCAAATATATATATATTTGAATGAGTGAATAAAGTAACTGAATTTGAATTTTTAAAACATTCTAATTAATTAACATCCTAATTATCAACTATCTCCAGCTATTTCACATTTTCCCCATTTGTATTATTCAGATTGTATTTAAAATAAGCCTATGAGCTTCTGCCCACTGTAGTTTCTGTTGCCATCCATCAGACACGATGGAATGCAATGATTAAAAGCATAGCCTCTGGAGCTAGAGTGCCCATGTCAAATCTTGTTAGTTTTACTCAGCATCTGTGTGACCCCTAGAAAATTACTAATTCCTCTGTGCCTCTGATGCCTCATTTATAAAGTGATTATAATAGTTCAGGCCTCAAGAAGTTTTTGTAAGCATGTTATAAACTGATACAAAACAAAGCACTCAGAACAGTGTCTGGAACATAATATTATTTGTATTTAGACATGCATAATTTTGATTAATATTGCTTGTTACTATTTATTAATATTATACTATAATATCAGTTAATATTGCTTTGTGATTATTATCTTAGCCCACTCCCTGTGGCCTATAACAGGATGGCCTGGTTTGGGTAAGTTATGAAGAAAGCAAGCTTATTTGACTCATAACTCTAGTTCTAGAAGAACAAATAGTGCAAGAATCTGACAAGGATCCCCTGGCTAGATGGGAACATGATACATGAAGTCGTGTGGAACGTTCATGGGATTGGAGACAAATGACAATGGGCAGAGTACCATGTGTTAAGAGAATCAGTAAGAAAGTAGAGAGGCCCCAAGCTTGCCCATTTGTAACAGACTGCTCTTGGGAACTAATCCTCCATAAGACTTGCATGATCCCTTCACAAAGGGGCCCTGCCTCAGTCACCTCTTAAAGGCCCTCCCATTTTTGGTATGATTACATTGGGCAATAAACTTTGATAGGAATAAACCACATCCAAGCCATGGCAGTTTCTGAGAATGCCCTGTTCATAGATTGTAGGTAGGATGAATAGATGTATTTACATTATTATAACCTGAAACAGAATAACGTCCTTCTCCTTTGTGACACTTCTGTCCCTCAGAAGGTTTCGTCTTTCACCGGTCTGCTCTGCAGAGCTGCTGCACGTGTGTAACTTTTCCGGATCTATAATCTTAGTTGCTATTCTGAGCTAGGCTATTCTTCACAGTTTCCCAGAGCGTATGTTCACCATTCAGCCCATTTTCCAGATGTGTCATTAGAGTCAGTAATCTGTATATGACGGTCTTCTCAACATCTGCCTGGGGATGTTGGGCTTGCCATCTCACCACAGGCCAGCTTAACAAGATTCAACTGAAATTTTGCATGCACTGAGAGGCCTTGCTCACTTCAATCAGGTTAAACTGATTCATTAGTTAAACTCCCATCTATATTTCAGTTGAAAAATCATAGGAGTGTTCCTTGCTTCATGATTTCCTTTGGGATGCCTTTCAGAATAATTAACTGAGATTAAGGAAGTTGCTGTTGGAACTGATCAGCAGAATGCATTTCCATTTTGGTTGGTGAACATGTTGTCTGTCTCTGCTTACACCAAACACAGGATATGAAGGTCACATATTAAGGCCAACAAAACAGACCATAATTGCATAAAACCCAGACTACCTTCCTCCATATTACTCAGACACACGTTTTTCTACTCACATAAGCAAGTGGTATAGCCGACATAGACTCACTCTTATTCTCTGATTGTTGTGTGGGCCTGGAGTGCTCACCGGTCACCTCAACGCGGTCTATTGCATTCAGAGTGCTATTCTTTTATTTCTATTTTGAACTCATTCCTGAAACTTCCATCCCTGAGAAAATGGAAGCATTGAAAGGTTATCACCACCTACTTCAACCCTTCTAGTCCCTCTTTTGCCCTTCCTTTTTCTAGTTGTATAAACCTGTGGTCTTTCCCACCTCTTTCCTCCCAGGAGGCTTAGATCCTATTTCCACTCAAGTTTCAAAGAATGATTTCATTCCCCTTTGGCAATTCTATTTCTCTGTACTATTTCAGTGAAGTTTGTTTATCTGGATCTTATACTAAAAACATCCTGGAAATACCTTCTTTCTAAAAAAACAAAAATAGAAAATGAAAAACACCATCCCCTGTATCTATTGCCCTGGTCTGATTGATTATAGGACTCTTAAAATGGACATCTTTTATTTATATGTTATATTTTCATTAACTAAATTTGTTCTCTGAGATGGTTAGTTCTAATTGTCAACCTCATATGACTTAAAATCACCTGGGAAAAGAGCGTTATTGAGGAATTAGCTAAATGAGGTTGGTCTGTGAGCATGTCTATAGGGGGCTGTTGACTGATGTAGGATGGCCCAGTCTACTGTGGACAGCATCTTTCCCTAGGCAACTGAACAGCGTAAGGAAGGAGAAAGCTAATTGAGAGCAATCAGAGGAGCAAAAATATATTCTGTCTTAGCTCTTGACTGTGACTGCCATGTGACTAGCTGCCTGCATTACTGCCTTAATTTCCCTGAAATTATAGGCAATATATTGTATTGCAAGTCAAATAAACCTCTTCCTCATTTATGTTTCTTTTTGTCTCCGTATTTTATCACAACCAAAATAAACTTGGAGGATTAATTGACAACTCCGTGACTGTATCCAGTGCATTCTGGCTACTCTCTAACCGCCCCAACCTTCTCAACACCTCCTCCACCCTGCAGGTCCATTTCCAATTTTCATTTCTCTTTCATTTTGTTTTGTGGCCTACTGGATTTAACTAGGTCCATCTTATGTTGACAGGTATGGAACTATTCTGTGGAGCTTGGTGGGCTCATCAGTGTGGGTATGTCTGAAGCTAATAGCTCCCCTTTCCACCAGAATCCATTGATGGGCAAACAGTACAGCATGGAGGGGTATTGCTCCATTAGCCTTGCCTCTGTCCATCCCTGGCTGTTGACAGATCCAGTACTGTGAACTGCCACTGCATGGAGGTGCAGCTGCTGTGAATTCGTGATTGAATGCCTGTGGCGTGCCTAGAAAATAGCACCCTGCTGCCCTTCTCCCTTTCTTCTGGTTCTTGGGTGCTTTTGCCACATCTCCTGGGATACTCCTGAGCCTAGACTTGATGGCATAAATGTCCTGTTATAGGGTTGTACAATCAATTGTCCCTTCTCAGTACACCAGGCAGCCAAGAGTCTCCGTATTATGACCATTCACTGTAAAGAGACAGTTTTCTGATTAAGCTATGAGTAGCGATTGTAGTTTGATATCATGTACATTTAGCTAAATGATGGTATTCGATTCCCTCCTAGGGCTCATGACATCCACAGGCATAGGTTTTCCTGGGACTACAACACCAGGCATGAACACTCCTGCAGAGTGTTCCTCAATTCCATTAAGAGAACTGTTGGTTGCTGCCTTAATGGTTGAGGCACTATTGTAGCAGTAGACCTATCTTGCCTGGGTTGGTTTGTAGTTCATAGGACTCTCAGCTGGATAAGACCGCTGATACCTTTTTTTCCCTACTACCTACATAGCACGTTTCAGCATTATGAAAGCTAATGCAAAAGGAGACAGATTGTTTCTTAGCTCAGTTCTGCAATAACTTCTCTATATCTTATAACCTAGGTATGTGGTGTCTTATCATTTCATTCTGGTGGACAACCAAGAAGAATGACAAGAACATGCAGTTTTAAGGGCCTTTTGGTACCCTTTAACCAAAAAGAAAAAGAAAAGAAAAATTCATAAAACAACATAGCTGTTCTTGTGGGTTTTTGTTTAATAATCCATGACTTCTAGGAGTAGTGCTATCTGATCAAGCAAGAGAGCTCGTCTAGTTCTTACGTTTTAGTTTATATTTATAATTGGCTTGCAGATAGTATGTTTCCCTATGACTTTTTTAATATGTTCTTCATTTTGATTTCATATGACCCCCTTTCCTCCTATTGTCCCCAAACCCCCAAACCCAATTAATTTCTTATATCTCCTGTATTCTGCCCTCATCTGCCTAACTACTTTCTTAAAGCATTCACCACCCAGTAACCTCTTTCTGTTTTCCTGGCTTTTGATAGGAGCTCCAAGTTAAACACATAGCTCTAAAGAGTGGAAGCTAGGATTCACATAGGATAGAGAACATGTGGCATTTGTTGTTCTGGGTCTGGGTACCTCACTCAGAGTACTTTTTTTCTTAGTTCCTTCTATTGGCATTCAAATTTCAATTTTATGTATAGCTCAGCAAAATTCCATTGTATATGACACAGCATTTTCATTATTCATTCATCCATTGATGGACAGCTAGGCTGGTTCTGTTTCTTAGCTCTTGTGCATAGCTAAGTGTGGACAAGCAAGAATTTTTGTAGTGGGGCATAGAGTCCTTTGGGTATATGCCCAGAAGTGATATAGATTGATCACATGTTAGTTCCATTTTTAGCTTTTGAAAAACCACCATACCAATTTCTGTAATGACTGAAGCAGTGAACAAAGGTTCTTTTTTTTTTTTTTTTTTTTGCCTACATCCTCACCAGCATTGCTGTCACTTGGTTTGGTGGCTTTCCTCACACTCTTTCAAGCCAACTCCAGTAAGGGATCGTTTCCCTAACTGGCCTCCCCTGAAATATCCCCTTGAGGTCTGCAATCACCGACACTACTATCTTCTGTGGCCATTTACCCTCCACCCATCTGACATGCGTGCAGGGCTTTTGTTTGTTTGCTTGCTTGCTTTGGTGCTTGCCATTAACCGGCCTCTCCCCTAAATTTTCTTATGCTCGTCTCATGAGGTATTTCCGAGTGTCACTAAATGTGTCTGCTCCCTGGCTGTATTTGAACAGTAGAAATTGGATGCTTCTTTCTCATACCACAGCCTGAAAGTGGGAATGTTCAATTTCATTCCTAGACAGTTTCTGTTCCAATATATTCATTTTCTGTATAATTTTACAACTTTAAATGTCAGCAGAGCTCCATCATCTGATAATTTCCAATAAATAATGAGGAGAAATAATTAGTGAGGAGAGTTAAAATCTTAGTAGCTCTAGTACCTAAGAGTATAATAAACAATTTATGTTCACTGATCCAGTGGAAAGGCTGAAGATAAACTTGGCATTACAGCTATCACACAGAAAAACAGCTGGATTTCAGATTTAGTCAATGAGGGGACCTCCCATATATGACCTCCCACTTTGTAATGTGATTCTGAAGGATTATAACTTCAAATCAAGACAATAAATAAGCCATGCCTCCAGTGGTCTTGTGAATAGTCATTGTCTCTTAAGATGGTCTTCAAATTGGGCCTTGAACATGAAGAGATGGAATCTCTTATAAACACTATCTACAAATAGAAATCTGTTCTAGAGGTATTATGTAGGAACACACACTCATATGGTCTTTTATGATGACTCAACTCTTTTATAGTTCAGTTCAAGCCATTCTTCCGATTTTTTTATTGAGAAAAGGAAAAAAAACCAAGTTTCTGCCTCCCCCCAGCCTCCCATTCCCCCCCCTTCTCCCCCTCCCCCTCCTCCTCTCCCCCTCCCTCTCCAGTCCAAAGAGCAGTCAGGGTTCCCTGCCCTGTGGTAAGTCCAAGGTCCTCCCCTCTCCGTCCATATCTAGGAAGGTGAACATCCAAACAGGCTGGGCTTCCACAAAGCCAGCACATTAAGTAGGATCAAAACCCCGTGCCATTGTCCTTGGCTTGTTTTATCTTAGATTTATGTGGCACTATCTTTTCTTGCAGTGCAATAATAACAGCTCCCAGTTAGTCACATAGTCATAAGGGCAAATGGCTAAGATACTGAAGTCCTAACCTAGGATGTCCAGTAGGCCATGTTACTAAGTGCATATTCAACTGCGTGCAGAGGTAATTTCAAATTGGTTTATCGGGACACATGTTTTAAGGAGGATATTAGCTTGTTTCCCGGCTGCCTGTCAGCTCAGCCCTGAAATAATCACACAGAGACTGTATTAATTAAATCACTTCTCTAGCTTCTTATTGGCTAACTCTTGCATCTTAATTTAACCCATTTCTGTTATTCTGTGTATTGCCACGTGGTTGTGGCTGACCCGCTAAAGTTCCAGCGTCTGTCTCCAGCAGGGCTACATGGCTTCTCTCTGCCTCTGCCTCCTTTCTTCCAATATACCGTTGAGATTTCCCTGCCTACCTACGTTCTGCCCTATCAACAGGCCAAGGCAGTTTTATTTATTAATTAATCAATCATATGCACATCATACAGAGGGGAATCCCACATCAGACATGGCTTCATTGTGGGTTGAAGAATGTTGATTTACTTCAAATGAATATCAAGCACACAGAGATAACCGACACTCAGAACATCCATAAGATACTGTAGAAACTTGTGAATGTTTGAATCTGGCCATGCTAGCTTGTTGCTTTTCTGCCTGGAGGTGACAATCAGAGTTCCATGGCTATTATAGCTACTAAATTACAACCCACAGTTTCATATTTATAAACACATCTTAAAAATCTGACTTCATAGGAACTGAATATTAGATATTTGAATATAGCAGTTGGTTTTTAAAGTGAAGGGATAATGGTCAAGAAGTAGGGAAGGGAAGAAACCAAAACACAGCTCTATATTAGGCCAACCACCTAATTTCCTTAGAGGATATTGTAGAAAACACATGTATCAGGACATTTTTACCTGAGAAGCAATGGGAACTAGGATATCTATTAACTTCCTGTTTAAATCCAACGGTGTGAGGTGGTAGTTATGTGATAAGCTCCAAGTACTTCAGATGTTCTGGTACCATAGACTATGCACTCCTGTGCTATTTCAGGGAGAAGACCCAAGCTGTAGAGGTGGAGGTAATGGAGCATGAGATCCTGTTAGAGGACACCGCAAGTCCAAAGGGTATGGTTAGGAGACAGACAATGTCTCCTTCAGACACTGATGTTAATTAAATATGGATGAAAAGGTGAAACTTGAAATGTCTTATAAGAAACCAGAAGCTATAAAAATTAAGAAATAGGTACTTCCTGTTTACTTTAAGAGTCTCTGATTCTTAGGGTTTTTTCTGGGTGAGACTGGAGTATGCTTGGGTACCAGGCTGGTGACTTGCCCACATTATTATCTAACATGAATGGCACCACTGTAAGTAGAGGCAGTAGGCCATGTGTACTGAGCTGCCATTTGGATGGACAGAGCACTAATTTCAGGACATTGTTCTGGTCTGTGGCTCAAAGGCCCTTCAAACACTTTGAGATATTTTTCAAAGGTAATGCTCACAAAACAACTCAGGATATATCCTTGTTTGTTAGTTGTGCATGTCCCTTTTATCACCATAAAATCCAGTTTCCTGGCAACCAGAAGTGGCATCAGAGTCATGTGGTTCTGACTTTCCTCATTAACTCCCAGTTTATAAGCTCCTAGAAAATATTCCATTGTTCTGCCTATCTCTCTTCCTCCATCCACTTCCTAACTTTCCTGTTTTCTCCTGCCAAGGCTTCACAGGTTCTCAATGTTAGGTCTCTTGAATTTGCTCATTTCATTGCCTTAGTTCAATTAACTGAACTTTATCTTTTCTCTGTAATCCCTTTCTGGCCAACACTTTCACCGTTAAAAGATTATTGTATCTATTTATCATTTGGACACATCAGATTGTCATCAGTAATTACTTGAGGATGATTTTGCTCCATTCAGATAGAAAACATGCATAGACAAAGCACAGCTCCCTTAGTGTTGGTAGCCCCGAGTCTAACAGCCTGGACTCACAAACCCAGAAACAGGCAGCACGAGGCTCTGAGAAATTGAGGCTTATAGTTATGGTCTTTAGAAACCTGACATCTGTCTAGTTGCTCAGGACAGAGCAAGCTCTGGACTTTTAAAATCATTGCCCTATATAGTTCTAGACCGTGAAGACTCAAGGCTCATTCCTCTAAGCTTTCAAAGCCAAAGGCACATGCGTGTAGATATTTATGGCAAGGGCTATTACTTTGCACTTTGAGTGTTAACAGCCCAGCCCACAACCTTGTACTAAAGCTCCCAAGGTTTGAGTATTAACACCCCTAGCTTTGAATCTTTGCCCACTGTCAGGGGCTCTTTGTGCTGCTGCTAGATGGGTGTAGGACTAAAAGCCTTGGGAGTTGTCTTTTTTATACAATCATCTTATCTCATTCTATCCATGATGAAGACCGCAAGTAAATAAAAAATGATATAGGAGAACCTCCATTGTACTTGTCGTTGCTGCATGAATGATAGGGTGTATTGGAGATGCCTCTGGGACTAACCCCACAAGTCCTAGACATGACTCTTTATTGCTAGAAATCACAGCCTTGCACTCGAAAGTCTGTCAGTGCCACCTATCACCAGCCTTCAATGCTTACCAGCCATCAGCCTTGCATTGCACCAATCACAGGCTTTTTGCTGATTCACCAGGGATGTGCTATTCCCCCCTTCCCAAGGGAGACCAATGACAAGATGAGCAGTGTTACCAGAGTCTTCCAAATTAGCACGCAAGCCTGGAGGAAGGCCTCCTGGAGCAGGAGTTGTACTTTGGGCAGCAACTGTGGTTTGAGAAGCCCTTGAAGTTTCCTCAGAGTGCTCATGAATGTTGGAAAAAAAGAAAACAGACTTCCTCAGGAACAAAATCAGGGGCTGCTTAACCTGACAGCTTCTCACTCAAGGCAACCAAGCATAAAGGAAAAGGACCTGTCAGCTGTGAGTAAGGGAAGGAATGGCCCACTCTTAACTAGTTAGTTTACACATCCCTAAACAGGAAAAATTAGAGGGTACTTCACACTAAAAACCTAAGCAATGATCACTCTTAGTAGTATTTAACAGTGCTAAGTCTCTAAGCACATACCCTTGAGATGGGTTGCATCCCTCTAATCTGCCTCTACATGAACTATGTTGTGAATATGTGTCTTGCAACTGAGCTTTAGCTTCTTAATGTAGGAGTGCCAGAGGGTGGGGCCTGGAGGGAGTTGTTTAGGTCGTAGGGGTGGAGCACTCACAAATAGGTTCCTGCCTTCATTCAGGAATGGATTCCCTACTGCAGAAGTGCAGTCCTCTGTTCTCTCACACACCTAAACTGTCTCCCTTCCCAACTTCCGCCATGCTATGAAGTAGAGTGAAACCCTTGCCAGATGCATCCCCTAATCTTGTCCTTCCCTGCCTCTAGACTATGAGCCCAAACAGACCTCTCTCCTCTACAAATTACTCCATCTTGGTCGGGTACTGTTATAATAACCTAAAGGGGATAAAAGCAAGATGCTTATTAAAGTGGTCCTGTCCTTTTGTGCCCAGCCCTCAATTTTCCACATAGCCTCTCCTGCCCACAAAGAAATGCCAACTAACAAGAAACTCTGTCCGGGAGTTTTCAGGCTCAAAAAAGATACCATTTTCTCTGTTTTGTGTTTATTCCTCAGACACACTGACCAAAGTGGAACCTTGTCATTATTAGCTCAGCAGCCTCATTCCACTTGAGAGGAAAGTGGCAGCAACTTTCCAAACAAAAAAAAAAAAAAAGTTTTGTAGTCACTTGATCTTTCATCAGACACAATTAAACCAATAGTTTTAGGAAAGCATAGATGACATTTTCTTTCTTTTGATCGCTATGTCTTTCTTTATTGCACTGATCTCAGAGAGAAATTTAAAAAATCTTCCATGGAGATAAAAAAAGGAGCAGAGTAATCAGATCAAAGCACAGCCCAACACTAAAGATTTCATGTGCTTTCCATATAAAGAGTGTAAATGTCTGGAAAGCCCAGACCTGGAGGGAGAGGAGATGCCTGGGAACAAGGCTTATCAGAGTTCAGGAGAAAGATAGACCTCCATTGTAGAGGAGACCCTCAGGGTAATACAGCAGTTGCTCTCAGGTGGGAAAGATGAGAGAAGAAGAGACCACAAGACTAGGGCGCCCTGTGAGAGCAGTAGCTATGGACCAGGATCTGGCTCGCCTCCTTTCTTGGAACGCCTGGAAACTCTACAGTCAGAAAGGACTGGCACGGTTTTCCCAGTGAGAGTCGTAGGTACCTGTTCCCTGGTTCCCTGCTGTGTTACAACCATGTAGCATCCAGAAAAGCCCATGACAACCTGGGAGAGGCTTAAAAGCAGTAGCATGGATGTCACCACTCACACATCTGGCCCTCTTTAACCCCTGCTGGTGCTGTCCCCCATTCAGAATCTGACCATCTCTACCTTCATGGCATTCTCTTGCCAACATCCCCTTTCCTGGCGCCTGTGGTAGCCTTTAGATGAGCTTTGGTTCCTCATTAACCCAGCACATCTCTGAAGCTAAGGAGACTTCCATGTGGAAATGAGATTAGGACCTTGTTCCTTTTCTCCTCAGGATAGATAGTCTATGACTGTCCCAGAACAACCAGGTGACTACCCAGAGTCTTTTAGGAGAATCTTTATTGTACTTAACTTTGCAACATGAAGAGGCCTCTTGGACTAACCCCACAAGTTGAAGAAACAGACTATATATCTAAGAATAACGGCTGTGCATGAGGAAGGCTTTCAGTGCCACCTATCACGAGGCTTAAATGCTTGCCTGTCTCACAGGCTTTGTGCTGAGTCTGTGGCTGGGGTCTCTCTCCTTGGCTGTGCCTCCCAGACTCCTCACAAGCATCCTTTCCTGCTGTTGACCACAGTGCAACTCCAACAACATTCTCTGGCCCCATGTAGCTGTTCTCAGGGCAGGCTGTTCTCAGACATGGTGGTATGCAAATCTTAAGCACCACCCCTGCCACCCCCAGTTCATGTTTTAAAAAGCAGGGCTTGGCTAGAGAAAGTGGGTAACTGGGGGTGCACCTTTGACGTTGGTAACGAATTCTAGTTTCAGCCTGAATTCTCCGCCTTCCGGTCCATGCTGTGTGACAATCCACCACCAAGCACTCGTATATTATGTGGATGGAGCCACTTGTATCGCCACACTTTCTTTCCCCATCACAACCAACCAGCTCCCTCTGATGCTGTGTGACAAGATAATTCTCTTTTTTAGGTTGTTTCTGCCAAATCCCATTACAGCAGCAAGAATAGTACCAAGTTATAAGCCCTTTTACTTGTTGATTTGCATTTCTTCCAGGTCCCTCAAGGGCTTGTTTACTCTTTAAAGCCTTCCCTTAATCTCACTATTTTCTTAAAACACCAATTTGAATGCTGCTTTCCCAACCTCCTGGCCCACCCCAGCTTTTTCTCATCGTTGTTGCTTTCCTGGTCTCCACAGCACTCGTGTGCTCTGGAGGTCCAGTATTTGTTTCCTTCCACTCCCTCTCCCACTGTAATGTAAGTTCATGAGCACAAAGGGTTGTGAGTTGTATTCAGTATTCAATTCCCAAGACCTAGAAAGTTGGCCGGATCGTAGCAGATACCTTCATAAAGGTTTAGTGAATGAATGAGTGAAGAATGCATGGTGATGATGATCCTGAATTTTTAGAGCTGAAGAGAGAGACTTTTCCTATTCAGACTATCTCTGGCAAGGGTGTAAAATGATGTCTTCTTTGGAAACACCATCGTTCTTGGTGCTCATTCTAACTTAGTGAAACCCTCCTTTCATCTGAGCCTGCAGCGCATTAATGATCGTCTACGGGGAACAGTCGGAGAGATTACACTTGCCTAGAAGAAAGAATTGAAAGGAACCTAGTGATAGTAACATTTGGTCTACTTTTCAAACAGCACATTGCTGTCTTATACAACTAAGAATAGTGCTATATGTACACATACATACATACATGTATAATATATGTCATATAACACACATCACTTCACATCACAGCGTTTCTAACATTTTACCTGAGACAACGGGTTGGGCAGCTTTGGTCAGAGCTGTTGCCCTCATCCTACATGCTCTTCTGATCATTCTCAAAATTGAGCTTTTCCTTGCTGCACTTACACACTGACCTGAGATAGAATATACTTAAGAAATGTTTGATTTGTGCAAGTACTTTTTAATCTGTTCAAAGATTTTAATATGCCAATGGTAATTTCCATAGGTTCTAATATTGTGAATTAATGACTTGCTTTAAATAGAAAACTAGATCTTGTTCTCCTTGGAGAAGTGGTAAATTATATGCTTTTTCTTATCAGTCAGAACCCAGTTAAGGAAATCGGAATATAAAATATTTTGTTTAGAGGGCAGTCCTACTTGCTCAGAGAAGTAGGCAGTCCTACTTGCTCAGAGAAGTAGGCAGTCCTACTTGCTCAGAGAAGTAGGCAGTCCTACTCGCTTCCTCATCAGAGAAGCTTCTTCCTTAAGTGGGCGGTGATTAACAGAGACCCACGACTGGACAGTGTGCAGAGAGTGGGAGGCTCCGGAGCACTCAGTCCTAAATGGGACGTCTTTATTAACCCCCTCAAGGCTCAGGGATCTATGGGAAAGGGCAGGCAGAATAATTCTAAAAGCCAGAGGTAATGGATGATTCCAAAGGATCAGAGACAGCAGAACCAACCTTCAGGACCTCACAGAGACGGTGACAGCAGGCTCAAGACCTACACGGGTTTAAACCAGGGGAAATCCACCCCTGACCATGAAGCTATTTGTAATTTACACCTGTTAGGAAAGTGAAAAACCAATTTTCTCCTTTGGAGAGTCACTGGGTATATCAGTCTTTCTTCAGGGCAGGAATCAGGCTCAGGGGTGGCCAAGATAAAATAGGTTCCAGGCTCTTCTCTCTCTCTCTCTCTCTCTCTCTCTCTCTCTCTCTCTCTCTCTCTCTCTCTCTTTCTCTATCTCTACCTCTGTGTGTGTGTGTGTCCATGCACACGTTTCTTACTTTTGTTTGGTGTGGTTTGCTATTTTTTGTCTACTGGTTTTTGTTTGGTTGATTGGTTTTGATTTGTTTGATTTGATTTTTGTATTTTGATTTATTTATGTTGAGAGAGAGAGAGAGAGAGAGAGAGAGAGAGAGAGGACAGAACCTGAAGTTGGGTGGGTAAGGAGATGGTGAAGATATAGGAGGAGTTGGGGAGAGGAAGAATGTGATCAAAATATAGGCTATGAGAAAAAATTTAAGTAAAAAGCCATTAATCTGAGGATGTAATGCTGATGCAACAATGAGCATAGATTAGAGGTGATAAAATCCAAACCAAGCCTTTTATATATTGTATATAAATGTTTGATTAAATAAGAACACATTTCCTCTGGGCAGTAGTGGCACCTGCTTTTAATTCCAGCACCCAGTAGGCAGAGGCAGGAAGATCTCTGTGCATTCGAGTCCAACCTAGTTTACAGAGTAAGTTCCAGGACAGGTCCCAAAGCTAAAGAGGAATCCTGTCTTGAAAAACAAAACAAAAAATACCCACACCACATTTTCTCAGATAGTAATATATATGTTAATTAATAAAAGTGGCAAGTATACTACAATATAGACAAAATTGATTTTCATCTAATACTCAAGCTAGGCATGATGGCACATGTCTATAATTTCTTCTTATTCTCTGCCAAATTATTTTTGCTTTTTTGCAGTTTTAAATAATAAAACATAATTACATCATTCACATCACTCTCTTTCCTCCAACTTCTCCCATACCCCAGACTCGACCCCTTTCATGGCCTCTTTTTCTTTAATTGTTATTATTACATATATAAATTAATGCATAAATATATAAATGCAAAAAGAGGGTGATGGGTAGGTAAATACAAATTTAATTGTCTTGTATAGAAATGTCATAACGAGTGCATTACTTTATTACAAATGCTATATGATATATAGTAATCATAACTTCATATGTTCAGAAAATAGTTATGAAGGTTTTCTGTGTGTGACTCTCTTGGTGGGTAGACTTGATATATATTCCTGATCTTCAGATTTTAAGAAAGCAGACCTATTACAGATATATAATACATTTACAATTTCATTTTAATAACCAACTTTGCAACTCTTTTTACTATTTCAAGTGGCATTTTAAGAAACAAATTATCTAGAAAGATGCAAAAGGAAAGATAAAAATAAAACTACAAATTCCTTTTAAAATATGAAATCAAAATATCAAATATATATGCATACATATGAATATAATATATGTTTAGTGGAGGTTTATATATATAAACACTAGTGCCAAGGCATGAACAGAAAATTTTATTTCCATGGTTTAATGTGAATAATACATCTTTCTAGAAGTCAGAACTTAAATGCTGTACAAGAGAATTATATATATGTATGATTACTATAAATACCAGAAATTATGTAATAAGATGAACTGTTTACATGTGAAAAAATTCTGCAGTTGACAGAAGGATTGTTAGAAAATAGTAATCTATTTTAATTACATGGCTGGGCCTCATTACTAAGTGCTATTAATACAATGTGATTCAACTCACCCCTATTCCCAAGTAACATAATTGCCTTATGTCAAGGCAGGTTCATATCTAAAGGATGTAGACAGTTTGGAAGTTTTATGCAGAAAAAAATATATGGAAGCATTTTTAGAAATTATTTACCAGGCATGGGTGAGGATGTTAAATGTGTGCACTTAAGCAAAATGATGATAGACGGAAGACAAGCAGTCGCCATAAATAACTGATATGAAAGTCATTAATATCAGATGAGGGGATAATTTATCACGCTCATCTTTCCAGATGTAGAAGCGAGGTGCTAGAACTCAGCAACAGAGTGCTGTCTGCACAATTCTGAAAAAGTTTAAATTGATAAATTATTAATTAGCCATGTAAAATATTTATTAAATCCAACTGACATTTGTTAAGCTTGTGGTGTAGACGAAGCTCTATGAGAATTACTGTGGAAGGGTAAAGAGTCGGGATCTGTGTCCCTCAGCTGCTCCTCTGTCCCCTCCCTCTTCAGTCCATGGCCATCATCCCCTCATACCACATGAGGACTCTTAAGGCTTCCCAAATCCTAACCCTTTCTCATTATACCCAACATCCGCAGGAGCTCCTCTCCTCCATTCATAGACATACCAGGAAGGAACAGGTGTCTCTAGAGGTCTTTGCTGTTAGCTTTAGCCTGTAGGCATTTGTTTATTCTGTCATTCATTCCAGAAATTTTAATTATCATCTGCTATGTGCTAGGTACTTATAATGCATTGTTAGACATGCAGAGGAAACAGCAGTCTCACACAGACTTAGATTTTCCCCAGGCTGTCCTCACGGAGAGTTACATGGAGGATGCAATACATCCTTTCTCCCATAATTCCTTGAGGCGAAGGCCTGGGGAGTGATTCTATTTTCTCGCTTCACTCCCTCCATCCTCACTCAAGCTCTGGGGCTGAGTGATTGCCATCTCTCCAGTGCATTCCGTGGCTTATATAAATAGTGGCAATTGTTTGGAATAAGTTGTGTTACAAAACCACCCCAAAGTGACTACTTTTCCTTGTAGAAACAGTAAAGATGACATTATGAGAAAAGCCCTATGATTCAGGGGACTTAGGTTAAAACATGAAATGGAAAAATTGTAGCAAAGAAGAACAAATGTAAATACTTTCCTTTTATATTACCCCAGATGCTCTTATTGCACTTATTCATGCTGATACTGAATATAAACAGGTCAGGAAAAGTAAGCAGATTTTAATTAAAACATGTAAATTACAAAGCATTACAGAAATTAATTGCAAACAAAGCCCAGTACAGTTAAGTGACATTAAAAACTGCGAAAGGTACAGAGAAACATTAAGCAGCAGGGGAATATTGGTAAGGAGGTGGCAGAGGCAGTCAATTGACATCTACCTTACCTCCTTGTGTCTAAAGGACACAAGAAGCTCTACTCTGTGCATCTAAGCAAAACTGGAGTCACTACAGCTAAATTCTTATCAGCTGACCCAACTTAAAGCAAGATAGCATCGTTTGCACCCAGAGTCTTTCTCTTCGTGGCACTTGGTGTTCCTTGTCCTCTTTACTGGGTTTAGAGTCACCCAGGAGACACATCTCTGGGAATGCCCATCAGGAAGTTTACAAAGAGGTCTAACTCAGGAGAGAAGACCCACCATCACTGCAGGTGGCACTAACCCCTGGGTAGGGGTCCTGGACTGAGTCAAAAAAGAAAAAGAGTAGACAGCAGCTGTGAGGAATTCTTCATCTCTGTCTGCTTCCTGTGAACAAGGTGTGGCCAGCTCCTTGGTGCTCTCACTACCACAGCTGCAGCTGCTCTCTCGGCTGTGCCTTCCATGTTAGGATAGATCGCACCTTCAGACTGTGTGCTAATATAGGCCCTTTCTTTGTTAAGTTGCTTTTGTAGGCTATT
This sequence comes from Microtus pennsylvanicus, assembly GCF_037038515.1. Taxonomy (NCBI): domain Eukaryota; kingdom Metazoa; phylum Chordata; class Mammalia; order Rodentia; family Cricetidae; genus Microtus; species Microtus pennsylvanicus. Next base: position 40,208,357 of record NC_134580.1, read on the forward strand.
TTATCCCAGCAATAAGAAAAGCAACTGAAGCACTCTGGTGTTCTTATTCCAAAGGGAGCATAGAGATGGCTTCCAAAGGTCCTTCCACATTACACTGCTCATTAATAGTGCACAAACCATAAGATTTAGAAATATCAATAGAACCAATTGTACTAGAAGACTCACACACCGTTCTTTCTTTCATGGATATGATCAACAAGATGTGAGATTTAGAATTTGAATAATATAACAAACATCCCTTGCCAGAAGGCTAAATGTCTTCTTATAAAATATTAATGGGTTCACAGAATATAGCTTTAGAGTAAACAAAACCTTGGGAAATTTTTGAGTTTCATTCCCAAAGGAAAAAAATGTAGATATTCTGTTTAATAGTCAACAAAATAAAACTAAATATAAAATACAGAGAAACTAACAAATAAATTTGAAGAAATGGAAATGCTGTTCCAGTGTATTATTGAATGACAAAGGAAGTAAAATTTAGTCCATTGCTACTTGGAATACAACAGATATAAATATTGCAAGCATTGCAGACACAAGAATAAAGGATATTCTATGTAAACCTGCCAAATGACAAGGTCACAAGCACATGGCCAGCACAGACCTTGCATGTTCATCTTTGATCCATCCATAGTTTGTCCAATTAACCATATCTGTGTCTGTACCCACTTCTGCCAGTCATACCACTCTTAGAAGGTGGCACCAGCCTGTGCCCATGTGACCAAGTCACACAGAAGGAGGTATGTGTCACTTGCTTGTTTGGTTGATGCTAGCACCTATTGCCTTTGTTAAGCCTAGTGTCAGCTCTCAACCAGACTACCCCCAGGCCTTCCCACTGCTCTTTCCCATATTCAATTCTTTCTTTGGAGAGATGTTCAAGTTCCCTATTAAAGACATTTTTATTCCTTTGCTAGAGCCCCCCGCCTCCCATGACTTCTATAGCACATGGAATAATGTTTGCATTCCTTGTTGCAGTTCAGCTTTGATCAGCTTTGGCCTATGTTTCTTGACACCTCTCACTTTTCTCCCTTTATTATATATTCCAATGTTGTAAGAGCCTGCTTGTTGGTTCCCAGCTACTCAGCCCTGAAACATTCACACAGAAACTATATTCATTAAATCATGGCTTGGCCTATTAGCTCTGACTTCTTATCAGCTAAATCTTACATCTTAATTTAACTCATTTCTATTAATCTGTGTATCGCCACATGGCAGTGGCTTACCAGGTAAAATTCCAGCCTCTGTCTCTGGTGGGGCTACGTGGCTTCTTTCTGACTGTGGCTCCTTTCTCCTAGCATTCATCTTCGTTTTCTCTGCCTAAGTTCTACCTTGCTGTAGGATCCAAAGCAGTTTCTTTATTAATCAATGATATTCAGAGCATACAGAGCTGGTTCTTCCCAGGCTTTACCTGCAGATTCTGTGCATCATTAGCGGCATCCCAACAAGGCTCTGGTGTGGAAACTGAGCCTCTGGTGTGGAAATCTGGTCCTCACATGTATGAAAATACAAAGAATGACCAGAATAGTTATAAAAACAGCAAGGCTGGAAGAGTTATAGCTTTCCGGCTTCAGTGTAGAGTCAGGACATCTGAGTGCAGCATGAGGATAAACAGATAAGTATACAAAATAAAAGGGCTAAATGCAGGACTTTGCCTACGAGGCTACTCTTCCAGTTCCTGTGATGAATGAAATACCCTTATAAAAGCAACTTTAATGGATTGCTATTAGCATATAGTTTTTATGTTTTATTTCCATTTGAGTGGTTGTTCCCCCATTCTTGTTCATGACATTTTTAGCTGTTCCAGAATCTTTTCATCGTTTTTGCTTTTTACCTTAGATATATGACCTATTTCAAGTTGATTTTCTATATGGCATGAAACAGTTTTTTTTTGTAGGAATCTGCAGTTCTAGCACCACCAGGCTTTGCTTTGCTCTTCGATTTCTTTGAGCCCTCTGTAAAAGCATTTGGTCCCTGAGATGGCTAGTGATAAATTTCAACTGGTCATAAATTAGAATCCCCTGTAGACAGGCCTCTTAGGTATGTCCATGAGGGATTATTTTGATTAAGTTAAAGGCATCTTAAAGAGAAAGGGGATTCCTTATCTCACATTTCCAGGTTATAGTTCATCATTGTGGAGAAGGACTCAATCGCAGAGCATGAGGAAGCAAGCAGTCACGTGGCATCTCTACTCAGGATCAGGACACAATGCTGCATGCAGGCCTTTGCCTGGCTTTCTTTCTCCATCCTAACACAATCTAGGATAGCCTGCCAGGGAATGGGGCCACCTCAATATAACCTAACCAAGATAACACACTAGTATATATAGAAAGAAAAGTGATTAAACAATATGTTGGCCTTAACAAAGGTTCTCAGTTACTAGAAACACTCATCATTTTCAGTTACTAGAGGTAGTCTTCTTTTGTCAAATTTTTTGAGGATTTCTTATTTAAGAAAGTCAATCTTTTCCCTTCTTTTAAAATGTTAGTTCTTATATACTTAGAAGTTTATTTATTTTCCATTTTAAGGTGCATCCACATGAACTGTACCATAGGGCTCGGTTTGTGTGCCTTCATACTCTTGTAGATTACAGTTCTTGGATGTTAGACATCATTCCTTAACAGCCATTTCATTTGTCTTTGCTGTTTCCCAGGTGTTTCTACCAGCAAGTCAAATGCAGACTTAGTGCTTTCAGCACAGCCACATATCCTGGCCCTTGACGGATGCTCTCTCTGGATATGGGGTGTTGATAGTCTTTGCTTTTAAATATAATTGTATATTTTTAAAACATATTTATTTAAATATATTTTATTTAAACCCTTTTTATTTTACTTTTGAGATTATAACATAATCACATTATTTCTCTCCCTCTCTCTATCCCTTCCCATAAACACCTCCTTGCATGCAGACAAAGTATTTTGATTATATTATATTCACCTCTCACTCCCAGAGTCACACCCTACTGCCCACCCCAATGCCACCTTGTTCCCATATCAAGTCCAATTCACGGGTGAGGGGCCAGTGGATGGTTGACCTGACCATAGACTCTCCCCTCCCTAGAAATGATCATTTGTCAATTGCTCTTCAGGGTGGGAGTTGGTGAGCTCTCCCCACTTCATGCGGGAGTGTTGAGTGGGTTGATTTTCTGCAGGCAGCCAGAGCTGTTGCATTCACAGTTGCAGTAATCTTGTCATACCCAGAATACACCATTTTGTAGCAATCCTCTCTAACTTCTGGCATGTAGATCTTTGTGCCCCTTCTTTACAATATTCCCTGAACCTTGAAGGTCTGTGATACAGATGCCACCTTTGACCTTTTTGGTGGCATTTTATTAAACTGTGTACCATTTCTGAGCTTAAGTCTCTTTTCAGTTTTGTTTTTTGTTTTTTTGTTTGTTTTTTTTTTTGGTCCTTGCATTTTGCTGTGTGCCTTGTAATCTCTACATTGCGTGTGACCAGATTAGGACTTAAGCAGCATTTACATGCTTAACTTGGAGTCCCTTTCTGTTGACTCTTTATAGCTGATATTCCAGCTTTTCACTCACCAGGCCAGCAGGAGTACATTTTTCTTCTTGAGCTCCAGATGCCTTATCCAACTCAGAAAGAGTCTTGTAGAAAAAATTCATATGAACTTGCCTCTTGTTGGTTGCTATTCCTGCCCCCCCCCACAACAGATCAACTACCCTCTAGTTTCTGCTTTCTACTGTTTGTCTTTATTATCTTTAAATAATGCATGTATGTGCATATGTATGTGTGTATATTTGTATTGTGTGTATGTATGCACATATGTGTATATATGCATGTCTGCATGTTGTACTATAAAAACATTGTTTTTCCAAGTTCAGTAGACCTCTTGTAATCTGTTGAATCCCTCCACTATGTGAACTTGTTTGGGATGCACCTCCTTTCCCAAGCTCTTTGTATAGCTCTGTGAGTCCTGTGCTGCTGTCTCCCATCCTGGTTCTCTGATCATCCTTGTGCACATGCACTACTTTGTTGGCCTTTTGCTTTCATCCTCATCTTTCTTCTGGTTCCTTCCTCAGTCCTGTATCCTCTCCTTTTACCTTTTCCTGTCTGAGCCTGCTTGATATATTGGTTTAAGGTTCTTTTTGCCTGCTAACTTGAATATGTGAGTCAGGATTTTCAGTTAAAATATGAGCTCATTTCCCTTCCATTCTTACTATATCTCCCTAATTCCTTCTCCTAGTGATTCTCTGTTATCGTCTCCCTCTGCCCTTCCTCTCCGTGTTCTGGCCTGCTGGGTCTGCTACTTTTATATCTCACTCTGATTTCTCTTTACCACTATCATCTTATCTTAAATCTTATTCTTATAAAATTCTTAGGAGTGGTATTGCTTTATCCAGGTATTCTTTCCATGTATATCTACTGTGCTGTTCAGCAAGCCTCTCAAATCACCAACTTTATGATAGAGCTTTCCTGTCCTAAAGCCTATTAGTGTCTCCTTCTCACCTGTAGCCCAAGATTCCAACTGTAGAGGTGGTTCATAAGCTTTCCGGTTAGGTCTGTAAGCTCAGCTCTCACCCTCACCTCTGCCAGTACTCTTTCTTCAGGCCTGTGCAGCCCAGAGCTGTTAACAGTTCTGGGGCTCTCAAACCTTTCTTACTTTGAAGCATTTCACACAGGTTTTCCCTTTCTTTGGAGGACATGTCCATAATTTTCAACTTTTAATTATTTGCTAGCTCAAATGACAGTGTGGGAGTTGGCCCTGAGCCATCGGGGAGTCTCTTGGCACATGGTACTGTACCCTGTGCCTGGATTACACGGTCCTAATCCTGCCCATGGGCTTTTCCCCTTCCACTAGACCGCAAGCTCCCTAAAACAAGAGGTATGTCTACTTCACTGGCAAGTTGGAACAACTAGAAACCATCTGTTTGTCATCTTTTAAAAGATTTCTAAAACTTTTTATCTATGTGTGTTGTATGTGTATGCCACATGTGTGCAGTTCTTGTGGTGGCCAGAAGATAAAATCTGATCCACTGGAGCTTGAGTTACAGGCAGCTGTGAGCCTTCCCAGGTGCTGTGAGGAACCAAACAGTCATTCTCTAGAACAGACAGTGCTCATAACCATTGAGCAGTCCTTCCCCCTCACCACAAAGATATTAACATCATCTTATTTAACAATATACATCAGAATAAATTTCAGATAAATTTAGTAGTTGATATTATTTTAATACAGAATTATAGTTAAATACCCACTTTCTTTCTCTGTGGAGACATATTTTCCAAAAGTAAAATAGAGGCCACATCCTGTAGTTTTTGTTAAGGTATAAAAGTTATATTTAAAGCCTTCAGTATTTATTGTTTGTTTAAATTATATTCATTAGTTAATAAAAATTACTGAGGCCTTAGTGATGCCCAGCACAGATATTCCTTTCTGTGTGGCATTTGCATTTAGTGGGGGATAAGACACACACTAAATAAATAAACATCTTAGTATTCAGGTTTTCTAAAGCTGATGCTCCACTGGCAAGAAAAACATGCACAAAAGATCAAGTGAGGTAATATCCATGCATCAAAAATTGTATACTTTATAACAAAAGCTCTATGCCTAGTTATCTAATTACAAACTTTTAAGTTTTATGCTTATTTACATAAAATATGTTCTACAGAATAAATTTGTTGAGTATTAAGAAGTCTACACAGTGCATAGCAAACAATCTTCCCATCTTCCTCAGCAACTTTCTCTTTCAGAAGCAAACACCACTGCCAACTTTCTATCAGAAACATTTTAAAAATGTGATATCAGTGAGGCTACAATGGACGAGTGCTCTCATAAACTGTGGGAGGAAATGGGAGGTGAGCTAATCTTTCTGGAAATAAAAACTGTCACCATATATCAAGTCTTAAGATGTATGCTATGACTTCATAATTATACTTTTGGACTCTATAGAAAAATAAATCAATGGTACAAATTTATTATGTAATAGGTAGATACCGTGATCTAATTATAAGAAGTTGTGAAATATCTTAAGTTTCCACAAACAGCTCATTACAGAACAGTATATCACATAATGGAATATTAGAGAGTTGTTATTGCTCATCCACAGCTTCATGTTATTCCAGATCCTACGTAATTCCTGGGATGCTGTCCACCTTACTTAAATGTAGTTTCTGTAAGTGAATATGGAGGTGTGAGGCATAGTTCAGTGGTAGAGCATTTTCTCGGCATGCAGAAAGCTAGTCCCCCGACACCGCACACACACACACACACACACACACACACACACACTCACTCACACACTTACACAACACACCTCCACCTCCACCAACAGCACTCAGAAAAGGTTGAATGCTATGCAGTCAGCCAAGACAAAATTCCAAATTTGCCAGCACATAAGAATCACCTAGAAGCCGGGTGGTGGTGCACGCCTTCAAATCCCAGCACTCGGAGATCAGAAGCAGGCGGATCTTTGTGAGTTCGAGGTCAGCCTGGCCTACAAGAACTAGTTCCAGAACAGGCACCAAAGCTACAGAGAAACCTTGTCTCAAAAAAATAATCACCTAGAAAACATCTGGACTCCAGGCTGCTCTCTCCAGACTCTAAAAGGAGGTGACGAACTTTGTCACAGCAATAATACTTAAACACCTGAGAAACACAGGGCAGGTCAGTTAGCGTCTCACACAGTACCAGCAAGGGCAGGAGATATAACATAGAGTAGTAGAATACAGATCTAGTGTGTGTGTGTGTGTGGGGGGGGTGTCTCTGCTCTCATGACAAAGCACAGAAAGATGAAAATCAATAATTACTTAGATATTGAAAGGCTTCGAGTACACTTTTCATTGAGATGTTTTTAATTGAGGTAAATGTTGAAACTGAGAGACAGTGAATTCTGTAAGAAAATATAATTATCATATACACTGTTACCTTATAACGCAGATTAAATTTGTGGGGATTTACAGGTGTGGTGGTTGCTCCCACACTTGGCCTAAATCAACGAGGAAGCCAGCTTAAACATTCCTCATGAGCTGACACTAACAAGCAAGTGAAGCACCACAAAGCTCCTACGGTCTCATGGGAGAAACCTGAACACCTCACAGGAAGACAGCGCACATGCTTCCCAGGTCTGCAGTCTTATCCCCAGGTGTGATGGGCAGCCACGTGTGCGTTACACGTCCATTTACTTTACTGCCTTTGATCGTGCTCGGTTTGTTTATTTGTATTTTGTTTTTCGAGACAGGGTTTCTCTGTAGCTTTGGAACCTGTCCTGGGAACTAGATTTGTAGACCAGGCTGGCTTTGAACTCACAGAGATCCACCTGCCTCTGCCTCCCGAGTGCTTGGATTAAAGGCATGTGCTACCACCATTCAGCTGATCATGCTTTTTTTTTCTCTTCCCAGAACATTCTCGTTTCTGTCTTCTGGAAAATTCAGGCTTGTTCTTTCCATTATGAAATACCATTTTCTTTAATAAGTTTCTTGAGCACTGGCCATCCATCTGTCTGTCAGTTCCATGCCTCCAGGAATTTCGGTTGGATGTGTCTTTTTCCCTTGTGAAATGACCTGTGGTTGTTTCCCATCATCCATTCTCAATCTGTCCCTTGGTCTTGTGCTTAACCCAGTGTAGGGGCTCAGTGAAGCAAACCTAATGGAGGGAACATTGGAAACTGTGGGGAAAGGCAAAGTCTCCAAGAGGAATTTATTGTGATTTCACGCATATTATATTTAAGATGCAGAGCTAAATTTATAAGAAACAGTAAAGTGTGGCAATGCTTTGTGATAAATATATCTCTTACTTTCTAAGAGGCTGTCATTTTGCTGAAACTCACAGCTGAGTTAATAATACACCTTAAGGTCACGTAAGTTTAAAACTAGCAGTGGTACTGGGTACACTCAGCCTGTGTTTTTAACCTGCATTTTAGAGAACAATGTAACAGTCAAGTATGCTTACCTTGGACTTCCCAAGTAGTCAACTTTACAACCTAAGCTAAAACAAAGTTGTAATGTTGACGTATGTATCCTTCTATGCTCTTGACCCAGAGTAATGCAGACATGTTATGACAATCGCTTGCTAAAAACAGCAAGAATAGAAGTTGAAAACAATCATAACATGACTATCCACCACGAATGTGGAAGAAGACATTTGGATATTGTTTGATGAACAATGATATGTATAATACTTTTTGTTATCTGGGTCATTGGGGGTCAGTTAGTATCAGTGATTTGTAAAGTAACTCTCATTCCCTTCCTTGTGAAGTTCAATAAGTACAGAGTAAAGGAAGGTGGAAGACAAAGTGAAAACATAGTAGAGAATTCAAATTTGGGCTTGAACTTGGTTAATGACACCAAGGGTAAGTGCTATGATTTCTTTCCTTAAGGTAACACCATTGGTGATTCAGAGGTCATTATCGACTACAGGTGACTGTATACTTTTCGCAGTAAAGATCTTTAATTATATTTCATTTTTATTCTAATTTACAAGCAAGCTTTCAACCAAAATGGTGTTCATTCACTCATATTTATTTAGAGTCATATAAGTCACTATTGATTTGAGCCATATTTAATTACTCTCCTAAGTACCAGAAATAGTCAGATTGGCAGTTCCTGTGATTCAATATAAAAAATGGGAATCAAGAGCTCGGGCTCTCTTTCGCAGATGCTTTACAGCCACAGTCTGGGAGTGCATGCCGTTTACTGTTAGTATTGCAACCATATACATTTTATTAATATCCATATAGACCCTCTGAATGCAGGCTGCTGGCTCAGGAGGTAATGAGACCCCCCACTCAGGCTATTAGCCAAGCAAAGTTTGGAAAGTCCGTGGTCAGAAAAGCCTTAGGCAGGATTTGAGCATCTGTGGACAATTGAGCCCTGTCACTGTGTCTGTATTCTGTACCAGCTCCCCAGAGCAAACCTCCAAAGGGTTAAAACAATGCAACATCATTAAAATGTTAATTTGTATCTCAGTGCCTGTCCCAGAATTGAATTTTTGAGGAGTTAATTACATTTCTCTCTGCGGGTTCAGGAAACTGTTAGTCTCACATTATCTAATTTATTGAACATATTTTGGTCCGTACAACTTTTCCATTAGTCATCCCTAAAACATACATGGGGCCACGAATAAGACACTGATAATGAGCATTGCTACCTAGAAGAAGCACAGCTCCAACCTACAGGACTGTGGGAAATCGAATGACATGACTACCAAACCTTGGCACTCTGAGCCTATAGCCCTTCACACCAACAAGTTAGGTTCTATCAGGGGCTCCCTGTGGTTGCTGTGAGTGTTGGTGATGACGGACTCCTATGTTATAAGAATGCCACTGCTGATGTTTTGATTCTCTGTAACTTTCAAAATTAAAAGACCCTTAGAAACAAACCATGCTGAAAATATCTTTTAAAAATAAGAAGCACATTCAGATTCTGCTACATAGCAAATTCCCTGTGAAGAAAAGTTCCAAATTTGCGACTCTATTTGCATTTCCATAAACACAGAGAATCTTTGTGCCTAATATGTGACAAATAACAGTGTTAGAAGTAGGCATTTTAAGGCTCTAATTATGCATAGGTTCTCATTCTTGTTAGTGTGTTTACAATGGGATGCAATATAAAATGTGTACTGCCCCCACAACAAGGCTGATATTTTAATGCATTTTAACTCACAATGATGTTGTTTAAAATGATTAAAGCATTAAAATAATAAAAAAGATGCTAAGGTGCCACTGTGCCCCCTAAAGCAGATTCTAAGATGTAGATGAATTGCAAAATATCAAGGACTGCCTAAGCATCAACTCCTGAGAAGGGAGAGAAGGCACCAAGGGTGGGAGGTGGGAGGAGCTGAGCAGCGATGCAGCCTAGCCAGGGCCTGACCCACCCTTCTCAGAGCTCTGTGGAGCATGCAAAACAAATTCCTTAGTCAAATGGCAAAGGATATTTTCCTATGTGTGACTTTGGTTTTGCATTCAGGTAAACAAACTTAGTGTTATTGCTAAACTAGGCCACCAACTCCCTTCCCAAATACAAATGTGAGTCCAGCATGCATGGCTGTGCCAGCAGATGACTCTGTAAATCCAAGCCTAAGAATTTTCCTTAATACATCGTAGGACTGTGGGCCACATCTGTGAAACACACCAAGTCTCAGGTAGGTCAGAAGAGGATGGCAGGTTCATGTCTGTAGTAAGGAAGGCCACTTGTTTGTTCCTGACCACCCAGACTCCCAAAGTAATCACACAGAAACTATATTATTTAAATCATTGCTTGGCCCATTAGCTCTAGCTTCTTATTTGCTAACTCTTACATCCCAATTTAGCCCATTTCCATTAATCTGTGTATCACCACGAGGCCGTGGCCTACTAACAAAGTTTCAGCACATCTGTCTCCAGTGGAGCTACATGGCTTCTCTCTGACTCTTCCTTTTTTTTCTCCCAGCATTCAGTTTAGTTTTCCCCACCTAGCTCTGTTCCCCTATTGCTCTGCTATAGGCCCAAAGCAGTTTCTTTATTAACCAATGGTATTCACAGCATACAGAGGGAAATCCCACATTACATGTCAACTTTCAAAACAATGACTGTTCCTCCTGTGCAGATGTGTTCAGAAATGTATCCTCCTCTCTCAAGGAGGAGGAAATGATGAGGCTGTATGAGGGATGATATCCCTCCATGACATTTGAATAGAAAAGGCAAATGAGCCTGAACTTGTCACCAGACCCAAGCAACACAATGAGAGGGTTTTTAGATGCCTTTGCCTACAAGTAATCCCTGTCTCAGGAATGATGTTGGGGGCTGAGGGAGTCATAAGTAAATGTGCAACATAAATTATAAGGGTCAGTTTAGGCTTATTGCACAGCTGGGTTATGATATGGAGCAGTGTGCCCTCTTCCTGCTCCACTGGGAGAGCTTGGACAGTTATTGAGGGCACAAATTAGGTGACCTCTCTTCACCTTTGAATAGTCTTTGTTCGATGAAGGAATTAGTCAGCTTTATTTATTAAGATCGTAACATGCTTAGCACTGAACTTATCTAGTATAAAAGAAGTAATGGAATTACAGAATTCTCATGCTCAGAAAGACCTTTAAGAGCACAGTCTGTTTTCCTCCTAATTTCAAAATGGAAACAAGAGGTCTAACTTGGAATAGGAAGAACTCCAGTGTAGGGTGCTTTCTTTGTCAGTATGTTCATTGGGAACACTACATAGGCAGAGTCTTCTCAAATCAGCATCGATCCCGAACACTTCCCTTAAGTGGCTGGCATGTTGCTAGCTTTCAGATAAAATACATTTGTTAAATAAATTAATTCACCAAATCTGCATGCTTGGCTTTGGCAATCTTTCCATAGCTTGAGGCTTTGCAAGACTATTGTGTTTAAGAGGCTTAAATTAAGACTGATCCATGGAATATGTACAGACAAAAATTCAGATGCTTTATAGTTTTTTAAAAAAATTCACATATATCAAGGAAGAATGCAGCACTTTACACATGTCATGTTTTTATTTTAGGTAGGAGAAGTGATCACAGGAGGTCAGCGAACACCCACGTCTGTGAAAAGCAGCCTGGACAGCGGCAGAGAGCAAGCGAGCCACAGGTATCATGTTCCTGATTGTACTTGCCTATATAACTTTGTTCTCTTCATTATCACACAGTGGCTAGAACACAGCTTCCAGAATGATTGTAAGCATTTAATCTTTGAAAATGCTCGGACCATGCATGTTCATGTTTATTCCAACTCCCCAGACTCCTCATTTATAGGGTTCTTGATCTTCCAGACTCCAACCTGTGTCCCTGCACGTCTCAGCTGCTTGTGAAAATTGTAGTAATACTGATAATATTCATCATGACTGCTGATATTTACCGAACACTTGCTTTGTAACCACATTAGTCAGTGCAAACCCCACTTTTCAAGGGGGATTTGAGTGTCCCAAAGGCCATGGAGCATGTTGAACCAGTTCATGTTCATAATACTGCTTTTATCACATCACATCCCTGTGTGATTCCCTTGTCACCCGACATTCTAGGTTCCCTAAATATAAGAGCCTCTATCACTGCCCTCTTCTCAGTGTCCTGACCATAAATTATCTACAGCCTCTTCCTAAATGCATTTTCCAGCAAAACTCTCACTTTGTCAAGAGAATATTCACTCATTTCCAGTATTCCACTGTGTTAGAAACTGCTTCCCCGAGATCCTGGCCCTGTCTCCTTGAAAGCTTCAGGACAAAGCCAATCTCCTCTAAACATGCCAGCAAGGAAGTCAGTTTATACAAAGCTCTCCTGGTTCCCAGGCTCTGGATAAGGCCCCAGTTCCTTCAGCTAGCCTACTTCTCATGACTTCCAGACTCTTAACATCCAGATGGCAGAATCTATTTTGGACTAAGGCAAATTTATCTCTGTGCTACAAATGTATATTCTGGATCACATCATAAAAATACCTGCACAAGCGCTGTATTTGTGTTCTGCATCATAAAGCCTCAGCCATGTGTATAGCCAAAGGTGACCATTGAGGTTTTGTAGAGATTTTTAAACATGGAATTTGTTTGAACAACAGGTACGGAATGAATTTCTCCTGAAAACCAGTTTGCTGTTTTAACCTTGGAAAGTCATTTGTATTTTTTAATCTAGTAAATTTTACTACAGATTCAAGATCCTTAGCTATCACGACTTATGTGAATATTAGACTCATAATTAACCCCAACACCCTCAAGCCAAGTAAACAATCTTAGCTAATTTGCAAGGGGTTGCAGAATAGAAAGGCAAACCACTGCAGTCTGGAGGTCGTTATCAGACCTCAGGAAGACTGTCATTACTATGGTTAGATTTGGCAGTTGGAGTCGTCTTAGTACAGTGCATCTACAAAGCATTTCTTTCTCGGTTTCACTGTGAAGAAAGCTCACCTCCCAACCCCCCACCCAGGGCTCCTGTGGAGGCTTACTGTAGAGCTCTCTCTTCCCTGGAAAACTGCAGTGTACTCTAGCCCTTCTTTGCGAACACTGCTTCTGGGCTGGGCAACTTCATTAACTAACGTTGTCTATTAAAGGTGTGCATGGGGATTGAGTTTGGGTTGCTTGTTGGTCTTTGAAAAAGAGGGTAGCAATGCAACAGGAATCTGGGAGGACTGGAAGAGACCTCCACCTTCTCCTAACTGGATCAGTCTGCTTCTCATGCTGAGCAGATGGAGCCAGTAGAGGAAGAGGAAAGACTGGTTTATCCCTCATGGCTGGAGGGGAGCACCTGGTGAACGAATGTGGTTCTTCATACTGTGATGCAAAGGGAAACGCACAGGGTCCTCAAAAGTGAAAATATTTATGATGCAGTTGCTGAGACCCTGGACTAAACAAACCATATTTCATCATCAAAATAGCGTGGCATGAAAAAAAGCCTTTCTTACTGAGATGCACAGAAGTTGAATTTACCCAACATCACGAAACGAGAGAGATGGATCCAGAACTGTGACGCTTTGGGATTAGCCTTTGTATTGTATAGTGTAGTCATGACATAGCATCCGGAGTTGAAGTTAGCAATAGTTTTATGGCTGATGCTTTCTTTGCCTTATTCTAGGAATCTTATCCTCTTCTAGAGTTTTGTACTCTTGTCTTTCCTGTTTGGGTGCTTTCTATCAGGAATTGAATTTTAAGAAGTGATTTTTTTTTTTTTGTGTTTCACTGGCTCTAAAATGTTGGTCATCAAGACCCCTGTGTCACAAATCATGCATCTGAATGTGAAGGTCTGGATTCTTCCTTGATTTTCATAGCTTTCTAATAAGTCCTTATAACTTAAGGAAAAGGTCATCTCACCTTCTTGAAGAGGATCTGGCTGTTCTTGTGTCTTTATAAGCCCGCATTAATTTTAGAATCAACTTGTCTGGTTTCACATGCAAATTGTATGTGTCTCTTTTTTTCAAATACTACATTGAAAAACCAGAAACATGCTAACTTTATAACCAGATGAGGTTTATGTCTGTAAGTTTTGGAAGCTCAAGGACAGTCTGGTAAAGACCTCCCAGGTATGTGACTTTTGCATCTGAGACACCTGTATAAGGAGCAGTCACATCACCATTTGGAGCTAAACAGAAAAAAAAAGAGCTTAAGTTCAGTCTCTATGTAAGTATCTGATCGCAGAGTGATCAGGTCCAAGAAGTCCAGCATTCCTGCGTTACTTTTAAAGGCAGCACGCTGGATGACCTCAGAAGGAGGCCCTAGTTTCTGAAACTTAAGGGTTGAAACTACAGCACATACTTAATCTGTCTGCCTTTCTCTCTCTCTCTCTCTCTCTCTCTCTCTCTCTCTCTCTCTCTCTCTCTCTCTCTCTCTCCCTCTCTTCCATCTTTCTCCACCCCCACACTTTCAGGGGCTATATTTAGAATTGTGCATATGAATCAATTAAGGAAATCAGTCCTTCTAGCATTAGTATTTCACAGTCTCATTTGATGCCTCTACAAATTTTTGTATTTTTCAATAAGTATAGCCATGTTTTTATTTTACTGGTGTAACACTTTTATACTATTATGAATTCATTCTATTATTAACTACTATTGATATGTAAAGCTGAAATTTGTTTTTGTGGGAAAATATAGACAACATCAAACTGACTTCTTAGCCACTTGACGTTGTGAAACGTCTTGACACTTAGTGTGGTTGCACTGTTCTACAGTTAACACTACCATGGAATCCACTTTTATATTTATGTATACCTAACAATATTACTAATATTTTTCTATATCTGCCTTTTATTATCTGTGGATTCCTTTTAGATTCTCTATATCTGCAAATAGTGCTTACTGTCTTCACAAATTTCACTTTCTTTCATACCTTGCTATATAGTGGAAGACTGCAATATAGTATTAAATAAAAGAGAGATAATGGCCTGAATCTAAAATGTCTCTTTAGATTCACTATAATCTATATTTGGAGGAACTTTTAGGAGGCAGGTCCTAATTGACAGAGGTATGTTTTAGGGGTAGGCCTTTACAGGTAATTCCTGTCACCAACTTCTGTCATCCTCTGTTTTCTGTTTTGCCATGATAAGAGCATCCTGTCACATGTCCTTCAGCCGTGACCTGATCTACTCCATCATGTCTTCTTCATCATGGTGGATTGAAGCTGTGAGCCAAAATAAGTCCTTGCTATCTTAAACTGTTTCTAACAGGTACTTAGTTCCCAATAGTGCAAAAGTTGTTAATACTGAAAAACCAGGAAGGGGGTTCTTGTGACAAAACCTGACTGCACGGATCCTTAGCTTTTGAAACAAGTCTATGGGAGAAATTTAGAGGAGTTTGGGAGCATGAGTTTGAGAATCCCTGGGTTGCAGAATAGGCAGAGCTTAATGTGTGATTATGTTTGGAATTGGAAATGCCAGAATGCCAATAGAAATGAGCACAGTGAAGAAAATGTTTGTAAGGTTTTGGTAGGAACAAGAATTCTATTGGAAATTGGATTAGAGGACTGTTTTACTTTTCTAATTGATGTGACCAAATACCCAACCGAAGTAACTTAAGGGACAATGGACTTGTTTTTATTCAGAGTTCCAGAGTATAGTCCATCATGACAGGGATATTAGGGGAGCAGGAAACTGAAGAACCAGCTGCTCAAATTGCATCACAGCCAGGTGCAGAGGGAAATGAATGCGTATTCTCAGTTCACTTGCTTCTTTTCATTAAGTTCAAGGCCCCAGTCCATGAAATGGTGCCACCAGCTAAGAGGTGGGTCTTCCCAGCTCACTAAAAACTCCTTCCCAGACATGCCCAAAGGCACATCTCCATGATAATTCGTGTGACAAGATAACCACAGAGCTATCCATGTTACATTTGGGCAGAGTTTATTAAATTTTGCCTTATCCTGAAATTTCTAGTCAGTCTGTATTCAAAGGTAGTAGAATGTTAAGTTGACAAACACCCACGGTTCGAAGGGGCATAGTTCCTGCTGGAGCTGAGAGCTGAATGTGGGGTCATTTGTGTGGTACTGCTTTACGGGCATGCAGGAGAGATTCGGGGAGTTGTGGGAGCTTCCACCAGGATTACAGAAAAAGGTCATTGATGGCTTGGCAGTAAGGAGCACGGTAAAATTCCATGTCTAAAGTTCTTGAGGGGTCTATATGTAAAGCTATGAGAGTCAAGCTGAAATTGCAGTGGAGACGTCATGAACATGGGAGCCATCGAGAGAACCGTGCGGCCCCTTGGCACTCACACCACACATGCAGTCAT